>NC_090646.1:424583106-424904356 GCF_040937935.1 Hyperolius riggenbachi
ACCTGATTAACCCCCCCCCCCCCCCCCCCCTTGCCCCCGGTGTTATTATTTCCGGATTTAGGGTCTTTTTAAAATGTTTTGGACCCTAAATCAGGAAAAAAAAATCATGCTGCCAGGATGCCTGCAGCAGCCCCTACGCCCACTTGCCTCCATGGGCTCCAGCACTGCAATTTAACCTCTGTCCTCTGTGAGTGGTGCTGTAACTCTGTGGTGAGATCGATGACAGTGATCTCACCAGAGTGATTCAGAGCTTCGGAGGACAGGAAGGAGAACGGCTACCGGCGTCTGGATCCCCCGGCAGGTGAGTAAAAGCGCCCTCTGCATAGAGCTCCTGGCAGCTAGCCCGAGTGTAGCTCAAGATTACCACAAGGGAGGTTAAGGAGCTTATAGAATAAAAACAAAAGCTTGCAGCTGAGAGCTTTAGGATCTAGGTAAAACTGTCTACCTGAAATGGGGCATGAAAAATTACCTTTGTTTTGAATCACTTGACATGTCTGGTAAAGCAATCTAACTTGTGGCCAATACAATATTAACTCTTTAGTGAACAGGACTCTGAGCAGATCTGCATTTGCACCCAGTTACCAGGGATATAGTCCCCCACCCCACAGAATACTTAACTGTTAGAACTTACTTTGGATCCTCCAGAGGTTTTCCACATCCTCCAGACCAGCAATTCTTGCGAGGATCCTCTAAAATCTCATGGCTGCACCCCTGTAAATGATGAGTGCGACCACACTGCACAGGTGCAGGACAGCTTGTGCCTACACAGTAGCATGGAGGTGCTCATTCTCAGCAGAAAAGCCAAGCCCAAGTGGCTTTGAGCTTCCACAGTGCAGTGGCCAGAGGTTTGGGGGGGGTCCCAGTGCTGGAACAGTGAGGGTTATGGTGGAAGCCTCTGGATTAAACAGCTGCGACAGAGAATGACATCAAAATTATTATGACACCTTGAGAAATTAACAGCCATCTTAAAACCTAACTCCCAAGCATACAATCCAACATCTCAGACTATGTGCCAAAAGAATCGCTTTTATGCGGCTTGACTTGTATACTGTATACTGAAGATGTGTCTCTTATGTTAGCATGAGCAGCCAGTGCCTAGATACCTGTAAATGAATAAACTGCATTATGTCATTTCTGAAATAACCAACCCAATGACTAATCAGCATTTGCTTTCTGAGGGAAAGGTCCTGCCCCTTCCCCATTGTTTCCAGTGCCTGTTCTGCTTTTTATGTCTCTGGTGTCAGAGATCCAGCTTCTAGCTAGTATTCCTCAAAACAGTCTAAAATTTAGCTTTAACCACATAACGACCGCCTATAGCCGATGGGCGGCGGCGGCGGCAAAGTCTGGGCCTAAACGACCGCAATACGCCCATCGGTGGCGGCTTGTTATGTGGCTGCTGGCCGGGGATCGAGCGCTGTTATGCGCGCGCATCCTCCAGCAATAGGCTCCGCCCACCCGCAATGTCAACCTGCCGGCCAATCGGAAGCGCCAGCGGGTTTTTAACCCCACGATCGCCGCATAGGAAGCGTATAATACGCTTTGTAGTGTATACAAAGCGTATTATACAGGCTGCCTCCTGCCCTGGTGGTCCCAGTGATCGAGGGACCACCAGGGCAGGCTGCAGCCCTCACTGTCCACACACACACACACACACACACACACACACACACACTGATCTGCCCTCTGATTGCCGACAGCACTCCTCAGACCCCCCCCTGCCCACCCCCAGACCCATGCTTGCACCTAATCACCCATCAATCACTCCTTGTCAGCGCTATTTTATAGGTTAGGTCCTAAACTGCCCCCTGGGGGCTCCTGATCACCTGACCCCCCCACACCCTCAGATTCTCCTCAGACCACCCCCCCCCCCCCGTGTACTGTATACATCTATTCTCCCCACTAATCACCTGTCAATCACCCCCTGTCACTAACACTGCCCCCTGGGGGGCTCCTGATCACCCCTCCACACCCTAAGATCCTCCCCAGACCCCCCCCTCCCCCTGTGTACTGTATATATCTATTCTCCCCACTAATCACCCATCAATCACCCCGTCACTAACATCCATCAGATCAGACCCTAACCTGCCCCTTGCGGGCACCTGATCACCCGCCCGCACCCTCAGACCGCCCTCAGATTGCCTCCGAAGTGCATTGTTTACATCTGTCCTCCCCTCTAATCACCAATCAATCACCCCGTCACCACCTGTCACTGCTACCCATCAGATCAGCCCCTAATCTGCCCCTTGCGGGCACCCAATCACCCGCCCACACCCTCAGATAGCCCCCCAGACCCCCTGTGATCACCTCCCCAGTGCATTATTTACATCTGTTCTCCCCTCTACTCACCCACTGATCACCCCGTCGCCACCTGTCACTGCTACCC
Source organism: Hyperolius riggenbachi (assembly GCF_040937935.1). Lineage (NCBI taxonomy): Eukaryota > Metazoa > Chordata > Amphibia > Anura > Hyperoliidae > Hyperolius > Hyperolius riggenbachi. The sequence continues at coordinate 424,585,490 of NC_090646.1, forward strand.
ATCATACCCATCAGATCAGACCCTCATCTGCCCCTTGCAGACACTTAATGACCCGCCCACACCCTCAGATCACCCTCAGACCCCGCCTGAACACCTCTCCAGTGCATTATTTACATCTGTTCTCCCCTCTAATCACCCATCAATCACCCCCTGTCACTGCTACCCATCAGATCAGACCCTCATCTGCCCCTTTGCGGGCACCCAATCACCCGCCCAAACCTTTGGACTGCCCTCAGACCCCGCCCCCCCTGCCCCCTGATCACCTCCCCAGTCCATTGCTTGCAACTTTTCCCCCCTCTAATCACACCCTGAGACACCCATCAATCGCCTCCTGTCACCCCCTAGCACACCTACCCATCAGATCAGGCCCTAATCTGCCCCCTGCGGGCTTCTTATCACTCGGCCAAACCCTCAGATCCCCCTCCGACCCCCTTCCGATCACCTCCCCAGTGCATTGATTGCATCTATTCTCCCCTCTAATCACCCCCTGAGACACCCATCAATCACCTCCTGTCACCCCCTAGCACTCCTATCCATCAGATCAGGCCTTAATCTGCCCCCTGTGGGCTTCTGATCACCCGGCCAAACCATCACCTGCCCCACCGCAGTGACAGAATTTTTTTCTTTCTGATCACTGCTGGTCTCTACGACTTAATTGTCGCTGAGACCAACCATTATGTCACACAATACGCAACCGCCAATCCAAGAAGCTACCGTGCCCAGCCTTTTCGGTGGAAACCACTCCAAGTTTCCAAACGTAACATTTTTTGGGTCCTTCTCCTTAACATGGGTCTAGTCAAAAAGAATGTATTGCGGTCTTATTGGTCTATGCACCCAATACATCACATGCCCATGTTCTCTGCTGCCATGTCCAGGTCACGATTTGAGAACATCCTGCGCTTCCTGTACTTCAGTGCCAATACAACCTGTCAATCTAAGAGGCCACCCTGCTTATGACCGCTTCCACAAAATTCGGTCCCTCATAGACCACCTGTCATCAAAATTTGCAGATGCTTATACCCCTGAACAGGCATTTTGAGGCATTTGGTTTCAAGACTACTCCTCACGGTTTTGAGCCCCTAAAATGCCACGGCAGTATAGGAACCCCACAAGTGACCCCATTTTAGAAAGAAGACACCCCAAAGTATTCTGTTAGGTGTATAACGAGTTCATAGAAGAATTTATTTTTTGTCATAAGTTAGTGGAAAATGACACTTTGTTAAAAGAAAAAAAAAATCAATTTCCGCTAAAGTGTCATTTTCCACTAACTTATGACAAAAAATAAATTCTTCTATGAACTCGTTATACACCTAACAGAATACTTTGGGGTGTCTTCTTTCTAAAATGGGGTCACTTGTGGGGTTCCTATACTGCCGTGGCATTTTAGGGGCCCTAAACCGTGAGGAGTAGCCTAGAAACCAAATGCCTCAAAATGACCTGTGATTAGGACGTTGGGCCCCTTAGCGCACGTAGGCTGCAAAAAAGTGTCTCACGTTGTATTGCCGTACTCTGGAGAAGTAGTATAATGTGTTTTGGGTTGTATTTTTATACATACCCATGCTGGGTGGGAGAAATATCTCTGTAAATGACAATTTTTTTTATTTTTTTTTACACACAATTGTCCATTTCTAGAGATATTTCTCCCACCCAGCATGGGTATGTGTAAAAATACACCCCAAAACACATTATACTACTTCTCCTGAGTACGGCGATAACACATGTGTGACACTTTTTGGAGCCTAGGTGCGCTAAGGGGCCCAACGTCTTATGAGTACCGTTAGGATTTCACAGGGCATTTTGAGGCATTTGGTTTCTAGATTACTCCACGGGTTTAGGGCCCCTAAAATGCCAAGGCAGTATAGGAACCCCAAAAGTGACCTTATTTTAGAAAGACACCCCAAGGTATTCCGTTAGGTGTATGGTGAGTTCATAGAAGGTTTTATTTTTTTGTCACAAGTTAGTGGAAAATGACACTTTGTGAAAAAAAAATTAAAAATCAATTTCTGCTAACTTGTGACAAAAAAAAAAAATCTTCTATGAACTCACCATACTCATAACGGAATACCTTGGGGTGTCTTCTTTCTAAAATGGGTTCATTTGTGGGGTTCCTATACTGTACTTGCATTTTAGGGGCCCTAAACCGTGAGGAGTAGTCTTTAAACCAAATGTCTCCAAATGACCTGTGTAATCCTAAAGGTACTCATTGGACTTTTGGCCCCTTAGCGCAGTTAGGGTGCAAAAAAGTGCCACACAAGTGGTATCGCCGTACTCAGGAGAAGTAGTATGTGTTTTGCGGTGTATTTTTACACATACCCATGCTGAGTTGGAGAAATATCTCTGTAAATGAACAATTGTGTGTTAAAAAAAAAAAAACTGTCATTTACAGAGATTTCTCTCACCCAGCATGGGTATGTGTAAAAAAAATACACCCCAAAACACATTATACTACTACTCCTGAGTACGGCGATAGCACATGTGTGACCCCTTTTTGCAGCCTAGGTGTGCTAAGGGGCCTACAGTCTTATGAGCACCTTTAGGCTTTACAGGGGTGCTTACAATTTAGCACCCCCCAAAATGCCAGGACAGTAAACACACCCCACAAATTACCCAATTTTGGAAAGTAGACACCCCAAAGTATTCAGAGAGGGGCATGGTGAGTCTGTGACAGATTTCATTTTTTTTTTTTTGTCACAAGTTAGCAGAAATAGAAACTTTTTATTTTTATTTATTTTTGTCACAAAGTGTCATTTTCCGCTAACTTGTGACAAAAAATAAAATCTTCTATGAACTCGCCATGCATCTTAGTGAATATTTTGGGATGTCTTCTTTCCAAAATGGGGTCATTCGGGGGGTATTTATACTATCCTGAAATTTAACACCTTATGAAATATGACAGGTGCTCAGAAAAGTCAGAGATGCTCCAAAATGGGAAAATTCACTTTTTGCACCATAGTTTGTAAACGCTATAACATTTACCCAAACCAATAAATATACACTGAATGGTTGTTGTTTTTTTATCAGACCTGTAGCACAATGAATTTGGACAAAAATGTATATAGAAATGTTACTTTATTTAAAAAATGTCAGTACAGGAAGTTAAAAAAAAAATCTTTTTTTAACAAAATTCATGTCTTTTTTTTGATGAATATAATAAAAACTAAAAATCGCAGCAGCAATCAAACAGCACCAAAAGAAAGCTGTATTAGTGACAAGAAAATGAGGTAAAATTCATTCAGATAGTAGGTTATATGACCGAGCAATAAACTGTTAAAGCTGCAGTGGTCTGAATTGGGGGGAAAAAAAAAAAAGCTCTGGTCCTTAAAGGGAACCAGAGATGAACAATTTACACAAAATAAACATATCCGTTTGTAAAGAATAAATGTTCTACCTGATACTTTTGCCACTCTGGTGTGCCTTTTTGAATGTTTTTTTTAATCCATTATTGCTCCAGGAAAAATGCAATATGGCTGCCGGCTCATATCCCTTCTGCTTCCAGGTTATAAGCTGTTCTGGATGTGCTGTCTAACCTCTATGAGATTATAGACAAGCAGGGCTGCTGCAGCCTTTCATCTGTGTGTTTTCAACTTTATTATTCTGGCATGCTGTGTGGCTGCCTGTAGGAAGTGTCTCTCATCGAAATTAAACTGCATACAGTAGATAATGACTGGCTGCACAGTGCACACAGATACACTTGTCTGTTTCAGAGCTTCTTTCTCGGCAGCAGCAGCCCCTCCCATGTCATCAGAGCTCTAAGTATGCAAAGCAGGAAAGCTGAGCCAGAAGGGGGCAGGCTTGGGCTTGAAAAGACTCCACAGAAGACTGACTCAGCTGTAATGATTCCAGGTCAAACCTAGACTGGATGCTCAGTCGGGGATTCTTATCACAGCTGATAACAGACAGATTAGGCAGAGAAGAATAAAACTAAAAGCATGGTAGGTGTTTACTGTCATATTCCCACTGATAAATGTAATAAAATACATGAGGGTGCTTAGTCTCTGGTTCTCTTTAAGGGGCTAAAAGACTGTGGTCCTTAAGTTGTTAAAACAAAGCTGATCATGAACACTGTTACCCAGGCTATGACCCTATTCTATATTGGTGACTGGGTATTTGAAAAACAAAAAGAAATGTTACTTGTATATAATTCTTGACTGTACAGTTAAGGATTTCTGGCCATGTAGGTGTATTTCAGCCTGACATCTCTGCCTTACAGCTGCTAATGTCATTCTGCCACTATGCCTCCTGGCTCTGTGAAGCATTAATGGAACACTATGTCACAAGTCAATGACATAGCATCTTCACAGACCCTTCTCTGCAAATCAAGAAGCTGCTGTAGCGATCATGTCACTGTAACGTCAAGGGTAAAATAAAGGCAAGGTGTTTTTAATACAAAAGTCACCAATGGGAAACCTTAGATTGTTTTAACTCTTAAATTCTACTACTAAAGTCTGGATCATTTTTGGAGCAATTGGTCGAAACTTGGATCGAAACATTCATGTTTAGTGTAACATTTTTGGAGTGTGTTCTGGTATTCCCAAACAAAGTGCAGGAAAACCATGCCTAACCACTGATTGTTCCTGCTTCTTTTCACCCATCGTCTGTACGAACGTAGTGATCTAATATTAGTAGCTTATGTTTTGATACTTTAGGATGCTGGCAAACATTCCTGATGAAGCAATTATGAGTATACAAAAAGTCCAGGGAGGTAAACGCACCAATACTTCATATAACTACACATATTTATTCACCAAAGGTGCATCTATCTAACAATCTGACTGTTGTGGGGTCTTAGCGGGTTATCAAGGATTTAAAGGCAGCATGATAGTGTAAAACGCAATCAACAGCCTTCCACCAATCTCAAAATTAAGATTCCCTCCGGCTTCATAGAGACTTCCTATTCCCACCAGCATGCGTAAATAACAGCTTGTCCTGAGGACTCATCAGGGGAATGTGCTGCCCATCCCACACAGCAAGTGGGTGAAAGCAGATACCACTCAGTAAGCACTGCCCCTCCACGTCACCCTGTGTGCGCAAGTGCAAACATTCTGAGCCAAAGATACTAGGTCAACACATTCTGTTGCTATGACGCACGTGATTCCATCTTTTACCTGGGTCAAAACATTCAGTTGCTGAGACACGTGACGCCACCTATAACCTGGGCAAAATATTACCATCTCAGCTAGAGTATGGTTTACTATAGACTTAAGGACATAGAGGAAGCCAGATGGAAGTAGAGAATGCCGTAATCACAGGTGGTGGGAAAGTAAATATGGTTTATCCTTAAGAACAGAAAAAAGCACTGCGTTAATCTTCGTGTAGGGTTGCAGGCCATAGACTAAAAAAATAAATCTACAATCTGTACAAGGAGCAATGATACCTTTAGGAGAAAATCATCAGTATCTCATAAATGAAACATAGCAAGGGTAGAGATGCAAATTTTGTAGTAATTTGTGTGCGGCTCAGATTTTGGGCCAACCCAGGGTTCAAGTCTAGAATGGTTCTTTCTGAAGTACCAGTTTATCTGTGTCAACATCTCTTATCCTGTGGTCCATGTGTTCCAAAAAGGAGTCCTCACTAAATTATTGGCATCAATTTATCTTTGTAATGTGCTGTAATGGACAATCTAATGACACTTAAGTGGTGTTCAAACCCTTTCTTTAATCATCCAGTGGTTTTACCCACACAGGCAGGCAGCAGGCACTTTATCAATAAGAAACACAGAATTCAAGATCATCAGTTATGCACCAGACACAGATGGCGATAGCCCTTAAGTCTCATCACACTAACTGCATGTTTGTTTTAAGGTGTTTAAGAATCAGGCACTGCTTAAAGCCTAAAAGATCCCCTGGACAACCAGGTCGTTGGCATTATTTAAAAAGTAATAAATATGACACCACTTCCACTACACAGTCACTTTAAGATGTTCTGGTTGTGTTGTACACTGTCCTGCTGTTTATTTGCATTTCAAAAGCCATGAACAATTGTCAGATTGTTGTATGTAAGTACTTTGGTGAATAAATAAGCAGATTTGCCATAAAAACTGGTGCTAATCTCCTTTGGCTCTCCCCTTTAGCCTTCAATATTTAACAGCTGAGTGATATATTTGCATGGAGACCGCCTGCCCAAACTGTGGTTTCTTGGGACTAAAATCTAGGGTGGATTTTTAAAAAATAATTTTTACGTAAACTGATGGGTATGTGCACTGTGCATTCCGTAATGTGGGACTAAACTTGCCAAAGGCAGTTGCTCCCCTGTTAGTCAGTCCTCCAGTAAATTGAGTTGTTTATGTAAAAACAACTCACACACTGACGTGTGTTTGTTATAGTGTGAGTTTATATGAAGATTTAATGGGCTATTTACTGCCTGTGTAGTAGATATGGTAAACCAGATGGTATCTAATAGTAATTTGGATCCGAATGACATTTTATATGTACCGGTATTTTATGCCTGGAATTGGACCTATAAAAATCACCAGCTAATGCATTCAATTGCATTCCCAATCATCAATGCAGTATTCACATTTAATTTACCATTTCTATTATGGAGTGTCTACTTTGGTGAGCAATTTTTATATATTTTTATTTATTCCTTCAGTCAAACACTAGCCAGTCTGTAAGTCTCTTCTTGCCCAAGCATCAACCCACCTATTCTGTTGACTTTTAAGTTGTTAGTAAGAAGCATTAAAAGGGGGAGGGGCAGAGACATTAGATTACCAGAGAAAGTAGATGAGTGAGGGTGCCACTAGACCACAATGGATGTCCATTTAAGGAGAGGGGAACCACTAGACTACCAGGGGAATATATAAGGAGAGTGGGCCCATTAGACTGCCCAGGGAAATTATATAATGGAGGGGGCGCAGTGCCCATTTCTATATTTCACAGCATTCTCCTTCAATGAGAACCTGGGATGAGAGGAATATGGAGCCTGACATATTTATTTCCTTTTAATCAATGCAAATTGCCTGGTTGTCTGGCTGATTATCTGTATCTAATACTTTAGACCCTAAACAAGCATGCAGATCAGGTGTTTCTGACTGAAGTCTGACTGGATTAGTCACATGCTTATTTCAGGTGTGTGATTCAGACGCTATTGCAGCCAGAAAGATCAGCACGACTGCCTTGTATTGGTTAAAAGTAAATACGGATGGCAACCTCGATGTGCTTCTCACCACCACTTAGCTATACATAAACAGTGTGTGCACTCTGCTTTGAAATCCCTATTTTACTTAGATAGAATCATGCCATCCTAATAAATCTGTGGCAACACTGTATTTTAGTTGCAAAAAGCTTAAATGCCTATCAATAACATGCCTATTCCATGGCGGGAGGCCCTGACTATGTAATCTGAGTTTCTAGTTGCAGTGTAGATTGATTGCCATTAACAGATTAATGAAGGGCGTCTCATTACTGCCCAAGATCCCTGAAGATGCTTTCTCTCTCTCATTCTCCATATGTGGCCTATTTGTGAGGAAGCCTGTTGGAGAATTCTATATGTATACAGACATAACATTTTAACCACTAATTCTAAGTGGGAATAACAAAAGCAAAACCAAGACCAATTCAAACCATCTAAACTGTTTAGCACACACGCATGGAAAATAAAAGGATTATATTAGTATCAGACAATAGTTCCAACTCCTGACCTCTCTCCTCCTGACTAAGTACCACAAATTCCTCTCTGGCCCATTCAATGTGCTGTTGCAAAACCACGCTGTGATGAAAGATTCTTATACTGGTTATTACAGAGGATTAGAGGCCAGTAGGGGCAGCTCTAGCATAAAGGCCACATTTCAGCCATGCCACGCTTGTCAGATTGTTACTGTGTTATGCTGTATTTCCAAAACAAGAGCGGCACGCTAGGCTACAATTATGTAAATATACAGTCTTCATAATGTGTAATCATTTTTAGCTTGTGTCAAAATATATTCGCATGCTGACAGCATTACCCTAAGCAGCAGGGAAGACCTTCAATCTAGACATTATCACACCACAAACCGTGCCCTTGCCGTACTTCCGCATTTTAGCATGTCTTTTAATCCTCAACTATTAAACAAAGCGACCCTCTCGAGATAAATTCACGGTGTGTAGTGTAGGATAAAATAGTTTTTAAGGCCCATAGGAAAACTAACAACGCCTATGTACCCTTGTCAGGAGTTAAACATGTAGGCAGCCATGTTTCTTTCTGCACATGCACGTTGCCTGGCTTGTAACGCAGATCCTTTGAGATTAAAAATATTGAGCTGCTTGGGTGTAAATCAGAAACACAAGAACATTTGAATTAATTTTGACGCAGGGGAGTGATTTAAAGTATTGTAGTAAGGAAACTAATATTACTTTAGGAGCTCAGAAATGGCAGCATCTATATTTATTTGATGACCGATGTTTTTTTTTAAGTATTCCTGTTCTTACAGGGCTCTGAAGACTGCCATTTTTACTTTTTTATGGTAATACTTAATAAATTGCTCACCTGTTGATGGTATACAGATGATTATTTGTATGCATCTCCTTACATCCAGTAAACTAGCATCATTCAGAAAGATGGTGTTGCTCTATATGGTTTTTAGCTGTTGCAGACTGTTATTTTAAGTGGCGTATAGAGACTCAGTGTAACTTTTTATCTTGCAGATAAAGACAGACCTTCACCTCAAGCAATTCAGCATTTTACCCAACCAGGATACCATACAGCCCAGTTTCCACAGAAATTCTGCTGCTCCCCTGACCCAGCTGGCTGACTGGATCAGATGCGCCAGAAGCTACGGAGATGGGCCCAGTGCGTCACCAGCACCACCAAGATATGAGACACTGGGAGGTGCAGATGAATGTAACATTTCCTCAGAGGGGAATCTTCATTTCGGACCTTTTTCTTTTTAATTTTCTTTTTCTCCTGATCATCCAAAATGAATAGACACTGAGCCACCAAGCCTCAGACAATACTTTACCTTTTTATGTCATTGTTGCTGTTTAATATGTGATTCTTTTTGTATTTTTACTTTTTTTTTGTTATTTTAAATGCTTTAAAAAATTCTTAAAGTCTGTGGATCTGCTGATGTACAGTGCCTTTGCTGCTATGGATCAAAATCAAAAAGGACATTGTAGATAAATTTGACCGTATATGTAGAAATGACTTAATTTCCTACTAGAAATGAATCAATACTGAAAGTCGGACTGTTTTACTGAACTTGCAAAATGTGGTAGCAAAAAATATGGATAAAAAAATGAAAAAAAAAATGGTGTTTTAAGTACACAGTGTTTGATGTCATTAACAGTTTCGTAATAATCTACAGTGTAGAAAGATTTTGATACTAAATTGTGTCATTGTACATAATTATATTACATTGTTGACCACAAGTACATATATAATATTAGATTGTTTGTGCATTCAGACTTTTAAGCATTAAACTTAAGTAACTTCTAATTGTTTTTTTCGACCTGAGCTTTTTGTGTATTTGTTAACAAAACTTGTTCTCTAATTAACCTCTCTGAATCATTGGTCATACTTCTATGTATTTTGGACACTTATCAACATTGGAAGAGTTACCCATAAATCCTCCACTAATTGCACTTTTTTTTCCTTGACGTTATCTGGATCATCTCCCGGGAAATTTTTGGTCTTTTTTTTTTTTTTAATTAGGCTTCATCATTAGGTTCCATCTGGACAGAGCAAAGCCCAGTCTATTGTAATTGTTAAAGTGGCTTAAAATGTTCTGTGACAGAAGGCATGCGTCAACATGATACTGATTGCAATCACTTTACACAATGCTGGCGTTTTCATTATTGTCTTAAAAATGTATTGTTATAGGGGCTTTGTAGTGAGAGGCTTATGGAGGCTGCCATATTTATTGCCTTTTGAAGAACTCCATTTTGCCTGGGTAATCACATCCGATTATTGTTGATCTTTTTGGCATCAGCACCTGATGTTCATACTTGTTCTGGGTCTGTGGCTTAAAGTCTTAGGCCTCTTTCACATGTGTGGATGAAGACGGTAAATTTATCGACTGTTAGCTGCTCCCTAGCAAATGACCTGGCTATTAGTAGTGCTAGGTAATGCCAGAGCTTACACACTGTTGGAACTCGTTGGCTGTAAAGCTGAACTGCCTGACCAATGTGCTCTTTAACCTCTCATGTGAAAGAGGTCTTTGAGGCACAGGATCAGCAGCACCGCCTGGCAATTGGCAGAGAATAGATATGACAGCCTTTATGTTATTCTCACTACCGGGTTGTTTTAAGTGGCTCTATACTATACCAGACAAAGTTAAAGCAATCCTGTTACGAAATGGAACTTGTAATAATGTCAATCTTCTTTCTGGAACTGCTCTCAATGGACCATTTAGAAAAATTTTAATGTTCTTCTACCTCTATAACTAGCAGCAAATTGAACCCACCAAAAACTTTTCATAGAAAAAAACTTAGAAATGATGCTGTTTAATATATCAGAGGGCTGCTGTCAAGGACAGGCTCTCCCTCTCCGTTTGATCTATTCCACATACATTGATCCTTGGCCAAAATGGTTGCTCGTGATCATCTGATCTGATCAAAAAGTAATCCGCATGCAATCAGCGGCTTAATACTTTTGTACTGCATCATGCAGGGCCATTACTTCATTGCCATGACTGAAAGTTCAGGGATGCAGAGAAAGAAAGACGTTTTAAATTAGGATGATACCATTTATTGGCTAACTTAGAAGAAAAGGAGTAAGCGTTCAACTATGAAGCTTTCGTCTGACTTGATTGCTGTATACTGACACCATTTAGAGCACACAGCTTATATACATTGGACATTAAAAGGAGATAATCCAAAGACATAATAAAGGTTGTTTAGGTGATATCTTTAATGACTACAAGATTTCTTTGCAGTCTTTGTTTCTGATCCAGTTCTGTAACATGCCAAGTTTCGAAAGCTTGCAGAGAAACCTTGTACAGCCATTAAAGATATCACTGATTCTCTCCATGACTAATACTGGACCACACACAACAAAAAGATATCATAAGATACAAGTAATGGCTGTTGGAAAGTGAAAAGGACCAGGTGAAGAGGTGGAGCTCTGTCATTGCTTCTGTTGGTAGATGAAGAGGTGCCAGGCATTGAAAAGTGATCTCTCTGAGCTTTTTGAGGATTGTATTCTGTTGCTATTACTTGCATGACTATGGATATAGCAGACCAGAGGTAGTTATTTTTTCTCTATAGTGGTCCTTAACATTCGCAAAGCCTTGTAAACTTTACTTCTCTGTAGGACCAGTGCCCTCTTCGGTATACACTATTACGTATAGAAACCTGAGGTTTGAATTAGTATGTTGCTGCATCAATCAGTTCAATTGACGTACTGAGGCATTATTGTCTTATGTATGGCTAGCTTCACACAGCTGTTTTTAGTGCGGGTTAAAATACAGACCAGATTATTCTTTAATGTTCTCCAAGCACACGTTTAAACACATACCCTTTCCCGCCGATCTCTTTATGTTGCAGCCCGCTAGCTCTGCTGTCACGCTGACAGCAGAGCTCGGTATCTCAGTCAGGAGCCGATTTCATTGACTCTTAACCTTGTGATTAATGTGAGCCAATCACAGTAATCACTGTTTACAAATGGAAAGTACAGCTCTCGTCCTTAAGGGCCATAGACGTCCCGTCCCGAAGTGGTTAACCTTGCATAACTTGACACACAAAACAATGAAATACAAAATGGCTGCTCTGGCAGATGTGACTTTAACCACTTGCCGACCGCACACTCATACCATGCGGCGGCAAAGTGGTAGCTGGAGGACCAGCGACGCAGATCTGCGTCACCAGGTGCCTCCCTAATTAATCAGGAAAGGCCACTTGCTCGAGCGGCCGTTTCCTGTTAGATCACGGAGCGGGTCTCCGTGAATAGCCTGCGAGCCGCTGATCGCGGCTCGCAGACTAAATGTAAACGTAGGAGACATTTGTCTCCTTTGTTTACATTGTGCGGCGCTGCTGCGCAGCAGCGCCGTAAGGCAGATCGGCGATCCCCGGCCAATCAGCGGCTGGGGATCGCCGCCATGTGACAGGGGACATCCTGTCACAGGCTGATCTGCATGTTACCTGATCTGTGCTGGGGGCTGCAGAGCCCACCCAGCACAGATCATAAAAAACAGTGCTGGTCCTTAAGGGGGGGGTAAAGGCTGGGTCCTCAAGTGGTTAAATTGTTTATTATGAAACCTGTAAAATTAGTATCTCCTTTATCTGTGTATGACCCTTGTCATAAGAGACTGAAACTAAAGGGAGAGTGCCTTCCTTTAACATAATCAAGTAATATGATTTTTCGGACCACTGTACACAAAATGTGGCCTTCAGTTTACCATCAGTTCAGTTTGACTGCAGTCTGAGATCAGCTTGCACCTCAGTAATGTGAGTGGAACCTGAAACTGATACTAAAGAGGAATGGCGCATAAACAAGTTTGTAGTCTTGTAAAGTCTTTTGGTTTCAGTGGTTGGCCTGATGACTAGCACACAGCTTAGAGAAATGTGGCAGATGTGTAACCCCTGAGAAGCAAAACACATTTGTTTCATAGGTCACTTTTTCATAGCCTTGGAATAGCTTTCGCTGATGCACCTTGTTTGCATTTAGTTACTTCTACTGAACAGCCTTAGCATGTTTCCTGTGTATTAGGCTAGGAACACCCTAGGCAGAAACACTACCGTTTTTGCCACTAATGAAAGTCTATGGGCTGCATGTAAAAAAAAAAAGCATTTATTTGCTTTTTACATTGTGCACTTTTGAAAACGCACCACTTGCTGCATAATGTACACTCACAATGTATCTCAATCGAGAAAAAAGGAATGCATTTTGCATGCGCCTTTGATGCTGTTTTTAAATATGTTACTGTGTTTTATGCCATTGATTAAGGAGATTAATTAAAAATGCAAACACGAAAGCAGGAAAAAATGATTGAAAACACAAGAGCCAAACACCTACAAAAAGAATCAGAGAGAGAGATTTATGTTTCTCAACAAAATTTACTCAGCAGAACTGAAAAGGCTTGTGTTAGAAAACGCGGAAAAGCCGCCGCGTGTACTGACAGCAAGGCGGCTGGCTCCGCGTCCAGCGCGGCGGTTTCTACGCAGCAGTGAGTGTCTGGTGTGGCTGGGTCTGTTAGTGCACCTGCATGGAGAGCTACGCGCGCGCCCGCCAGAAGTCAGGAACTTTATACCAGCTGGAGATGGATCAGCTGATCAGGACGCTCAGCTGATTCCTGCTGGACTCCTGATTTGCTGAGTGGCTCGGGCGGGGCGGCAGAGTCCTGCAACTATATATACAGCTTGCTTGCCAGTTGCTGGTTGTCTGTCATTGCGAACACTTACGTGGAAGCATACAGACCTTAGTCAGATCCTACAGTGTGTTTGAACCAGGAGGACCTGGGAATTCACATTGAGCCAGATTACTTCTATTTATTATTGTATTATTATTCAGACTAGTTCCAGGGTGTAGAGACCAAGGACCTCACACCCAAAGACTAGGGAACTGTATTATCATTTGTGATATATTTCAGACTAGTTCCAGGGTGCTGAGACTACGGACCTCGCACCCAAGACTAGGGAACTGCATTATCATTTGTGTTATATTCCAGACCAGTTCCAGGGTACTGAGACTACGGACCTCGCACCCAAGACTATGGAACTGCATTATCATTTGTGTTATATTCCAGACTAGTTCCAGGGTGCTGAAACCACGGACCTAGCACCCAAGACTAGGGAATTGTATTATCATTTGTGTTATTCTCCAGACCTGCTTGTGACGCCCATCTTCCAGGGGTCACTAGTCACTGGGTTTTCTTGCTATTCAGCCTGAGACTCCGCCCCTTGGAGGTCTCAGGCTGCTGCACTTCCAAAGGGAGGTATTTCTCATACTGCCAAGGACCACCTGCTCTTCGGGTGGTCCTCACTCAAAGTTATTACTGTTGCACCAAATACTCACTCTATATAGGTGTCCAGAGGTTAGCAATATATCTGATTATCGGTGATACTGCAGATCATCAATAATCGGGTATATATCTGCATTCTTGGTGATACTGCAGATCGCCAATGATCAGATTCTCTCTGTGTACTGACACCGATCGTTACAGAATGGCAGACCCAAACCAAATGGACGCACTGTATAGGCATGTTGAAGTCCTGACTGCCGCTGTAAACAATCTTTCCAGGGTAGTTTTGAACCAACAGACCCAGATCAGCCAGCTATTTGGGGCTAATCAGGAACTTCAATAAGCCATAAACTCAGTGTGATCTCCTAGCACAGACATACGTATGCCTGTACCCGAAAGGTTTTCTGGTCACAGATCTGACTTTCAGAACTTTAGAAATAGAGTGTTATCATACTTTGAGTTGAGGCCTAATTCATCTGGAACCGTGGCACAGAGAATTACGTTTATTAAGACTCTGTTGTCAGGGGATTCCCAGACCTGGGCATGTAATCTTCAGCCAGGAGATGGGGCTTTGGCTTCGTTTGAGGAATTTTTTAAAGCTATGGCTATAATTTATGATGATCCGGACATTGCCTCTACTGCGGAGCGGAAGCTCAAGACGTTGCGGCAAGGCAAGGATCCGGTTGAAAATTACGCAGCTGAGTTCAGGAAATGGGCAGTATCTGCAAGATGGGACTCATTTGCACTGTTGGACTGTTTTTTGGCAGGGTTGTCAGATACAGTTTATGATGTGATGATTGGATATCCTCCTGAGCCCAAATCTGTAGACGAGGCAATTTCGTTGGCCGTACAGATAGATCGCCGTTTGCGCTACCAGAGACAGGTTCGTGGTAGGAATGCTAGAAGGTCTGTCTTACACGACTCTTCTCGGTCTCCATCACCCGCAGACAAGCCGATGCAAATCGGGTGTTCAGGGTTGAGTCAGGAGAAAGAGTCACAGAGGGCCAAGAAAACACAATCTAGATGGTGATAAGGCGCCAGGAGAATGCTGCCGTCTGGGGTTGGTCAACACCATAGGCGAGCAGTCTTTACCCCTAAACAATGATCGTCTGCTCCTTCCCTGCTCTATTACATGGGAGGGTCAGACGAGTTCGGCAGAAGCCGTTGTGGACTCCGGTTCTGCCGCAAACCTCATCGATTACGATTTTGTTAAAAGATTGGAGATACCTTTGTCTCTTTTTCAAACCCCCTTGTTGTCATGTTGTTTAGGGGCATCACATGAAGAGAGATTACAATTCCTGGTTATGCCCATGGCAATTTCCACCATTGTTCTTGGTATGCCCTGGTTGCAACTCCACTCCCCTCAGATTGACTGGGCTTCAGGTCAGCTGCTGGAATGGTCAGCCTATTGCCATCAGCATTGCTTGGGCAGAGTGGCAGTTTGTGCTACCAAGATACGGGTTTGAGGAGTGGTAGTGCAGGTTAAGGCAGAAGCTGTGGTTAAAGATGCCAAGCCCGAGACCGGCCTACCTCTAAGGGTGGTCAGGGCACCTGCGGGGACGGTGGAGGACTGGATGCCTAGTCTGGGCCCTTGCCAGCGAGACATTCTAGGGGGTAAAACATCTTGTCAGACTTCACCGTGTACATTACAAGATTTACCAGTGTTAAGGAAATCCCGGACTCTGAAAAATCAGACTAGTAAGAGAAAGTCTGTAGAGTGGGAGTTTTCTCCAGGGGACATGGTGTACATGTCCTCTCGGCATAGGGCCCCGAAGCGATTATCAACCAAACTGGGTCCTACATTCATAGGACCATTCCCAGTGATCAGGAGGGTTAGTTTTGCCACCTATGCTGTCGATCTCCCAGCCAGTATGAGAGGGGTAAGATCAGTGCATGTGTCTCTGTTGAAGCCAGCAGTGCACGTGGACTTCCCTCCCTCCCTCCCTGTGATGGTAAAAGATCAATCGGAATGTGAGACCGACAAGATTCTAGACCCACATTCTGAAAGACCTGGTGGGAAGAGTCCGGAGTCCACTCCTCGGGGGGGTACTGTGAGAAAACGCGGAAAAGCCGCCGCGTGTACTGACAGCAAGGCGGCTGGCTCCGCGTCCAGCGCGGTGGTTTGTACGCAGCAGTATGCGTCTGACACTATGATAGATCGCGGAAAAGCCCCCGCATGTACTGGCAGCAAGGCGGCTGTTTCCGCATCCAACGCGGCGGTTTGCACGCAGCAGTGTGTGGCTGGGTCTGTTAGTGCACCTGCATGGAGAGCTACGCATGCGCCCGCCAGAAGTCAGGACCTTTATACCAGCTGGAGATGGATCAGCTGATCAGGACGATCAGCTGATTCCTGCTGGACTCCTGATTGGCTGAGTGGCTCGGACGGGGCGGCAGAGTCCTGCAACTATATATACAGCTTGCTTGCCAGTTGCTGGTTGTCTGCCATTGCGAACACTCACGTGGAAGCACACAGACCTTAGTCAGATCCTACAGTGTGTTTGAACCAGGAGGACCTGGGAATTCACATTGAGCCAGATTACTTCTATTTATTATTGTATTATTATTCAGACTAGTTCCAGGGTGTAGAGACCAAGGACCTCACACCCAAAGACTAGGGAACTGTATTATCATTTGTGTTATATTCCAGACTAGTTCCAGGGTGCTGAGACTACGGACCTCGCACCCAAGACTAGGGAACTACATTATCATTTGTGTTATATTCCAGACTAGTTCCAGGGTGCTGAAACCACGGACCTCGCACCCAAGACTAGGGAATTGTATTATCATTTGTGTTATTCTCCAGACCTGCTTGTGACGCCCACCTTCCAGGGGTCACTAGTCACTGGGTTTTCTTGCTATTCAGCCTGAGACTCCGCCCCTTGGAGGTCTCAGGCTGCTGCACTTCCAAAGGGAGATATTTCTCATACTGCCAAGGACCACCTGCTCCTCGGGTGGTCCTCACTCAAAGTTATTACTGTTGCACCACACACTCACACTATATAGGTGTCCAGAGGTTAGCAATATATCTCATTATCGGTGATACTGCAGATCATCAATAATCGGGTATATATCTGCATTCTTGGTGATACTGCAGATCGCCAATAATCAGATTCTCTCTGCGTGCTGACACCGATCGTTACAGCTTGGTGTTTCTTTAACAGTTTCACAGCATCACAACTTTTGTTTTTCTTACCAAAGCATCATTTTTAGCTAAGCTCCACCCATCAAACTGCCCGGGCTTTTTTCCCTGAAGCTGTGCAAAGCATTATGGGATTTCCTATGTTGTTATTCACGTTGCCTAGCAACTGGGAGGTGTGATCAGCACACAGGACAGTTGTAACTGTGTCTCATGCTTCCTGTCACCTCCTTTCTACCAAAAGATGGCTGCCCCCATGAAATCACAAACATTTGCCTGTTCTTTTAAAACAGGGTGGGTAAGAGATTATATTACCTATCTATTTTAATTAACATAACTAATGTAACTTAATGACAGTATGTTTGTTTAGGCTGAAGTTCCTCTTTAAAACAGTGCTTTCCTTCTCTGTGAGCAGGGACAGACAACTGTTTTGGTAGCTTATGTGCAGGGGGGCTATGACTTAAGTGGACTTAAACACAGAACTTCCTCTCTGTTCTAGAAGATAAACAACAGCATAATAACCTTTAAAGAAAACATTTCTTTGTTACAGGTAACAGAACTCCAAAAACTCGGCACAGATCAGCCAACTCAAATTACACTGGCTCTTTACTTGAAGATAATAATAATTGAAGTATTTGTATAGCGCCTTTCTCCTGTCGGACTCAAAGCGCTTGTGAGGCAGCCACTAGAGCACACTCAGTAGGCAGGTAGCAGTGTTAGGGAGACTTTCCCAAGAAACTCCTTACTGGCTGGCTTACTGAACAGGCAGAGCCGAGATTTGAACCCTGGTCTCCCGTGTCAGAGGCAGAGCCCTTAACCATTACACTATCCAGCCAATTGGACATGCTTTTCTCTCTAAACACAGTCAGGGTAGATTTTTCTGTGTTTTTCTTGTCTCTCTCGTTTAGGTCCACTTTATGTAGTTGTAACCATAGCTGGCTATAGTTACATACACCAAATATAGTTTGACACAGTTCCAGTGCTCCCAGTATTGTGTCAGGGCTATCTAGTGCCTCCTTAGCATGCCAGCTTTATAGTGCCTTCATAGTGTGTCCAAGTTTTGGAGTGCACCCACCTTTCTCCTCAGAATGCCCAAAATATGTTCCAACTTTTCAAATGTATTTTGTACCAGCTTTGTATGGCATCCTGTGCCACTGATAGAATTCCTCAGTCCCTGCGTTGTCAGTCTATTAGACGCACAGTCTGTACTTCCCTTTGTCTCTGTTTCATATAGTGATGTTGCAGGGGTCAGGGCCTTTTTCTAAATATTTTTTGCATTTAAAAGATCCCCTGTTTCAAAAAGTTGAAAGGTATGCTGTTACCTTCTATGTCACTTCTCGGCTGTATTTTCTGCTTGGCCACACAGGCTACTGTCAGTAAGTATGGCTCATCAGCAGGGCAGTTTCTAGGCTAAAATGCACCCAGTGCGAGAGTGTAAAAAATTGCGCCCCACCCGTGCCAGAGCCAGGTATAGGTGCCTGCAGTATAGGTTAGCTAGGTCTAGTTGCATTCAGTATAGGTAGTGGGCTATAGGTCCCCCCAGTATAGGTAGCCAGGCATAGGTGCCCCAGTATAATTGCCACCAGTATAGATTAGCCAGGTAGGTGCCTCCAGTATAGGTATCCAGTATAGTTCAGGGGCGGACTGGCCAGGGGGGAAGGGGGGCAATCCCCCCCCAGGCCGCCTTTCATTCAGTGATTTAGGGCAGGTCTGGTGTATTCAGGTTTGTTGTAAGGCAATGTGAAACTTGAGGCTAGCTGATAAAAGTGCAATCAGAGGACAGGTAAGCTGGTAAATATACACAGCATGATGCAGAGCTTGCCTGGAGGGTCCGTGGGCAAACATCTGTCTGGTCTCTCCCTATTGTTATTATGACTGCATGTGTGAATAAGGTGTTATACAAGTTAAAGTTTTTGACAGTCCCTAGACTCCAGGAGGGCTACTTTCTGACTTGTGTGAGAGACTAGCAGGGACAGGAGTCCTATTACAGGCAAGTAGCCTCTGTGTGATGTGCAATACAGATAAGCTCTCTGCTCCATCTCAGGCTATTCTCAATTTCTCTCCACTCCTCCTCTCTCTGGGCTAGTGCACGCCAAAATCGCAATAGCAATCGCTAGCAATTTGTGAGTGTGATCTTGTGAAGCGATTTTCAGAGCGATTTTTTTTAATTAATTGCTCCAAAAAATGCTACATGCAGTGTGTAGCATTTTTTGGACCAATTCATTAAAAAATAGCTCTGAAAATCGCTTCACAAAATCACACTCCCAAATTGCTAGCGATTGCTATTGCGATTTTGGCGTGCACTAGCCCAGAGAGGAGTAGAGAGAAATTGAGAATAGCCTGAGATGGAGCAGAGAGCTTATCTGTATTGCACATCACACAGAGGCTACTTGCCTGTAATAGGACTCCTGTCCCTGCCAATCTCTCATACAAGTCAGAAAGTAGCCCTCCTGGAGTCTAGGGACTGTCAAAAACTTTTCAACTTGCATAACACCTTAACCACACATGCAGTCATAATAACAATGGGGAGAGACCAGACAGATGTTTGAGGGAGGGAGAGTTTGCAGCGCCCTTTGGCTGTCTGCGCTCAGGGCTGCCGCACGGCTGCACGGCCCCTAGAAACAGGCCTGCTCATCAGTCCTATCAATGTAGAAACCTACTTGCACCATCTGCTAAATTGGATTGGATCAGCAGACTGCTAGAGCTCATGTAGTGCGATGGGAAAGGGCCCTAAGCTGAACTTTACAGGAACAAACAAGTTCAGCTTGTGACCTATAGCAGTTGGCTTGGTGGGTCATTTCTGGGAGTAAACTGCTAGTTCAACATCGCTGCAATAAAAGGTAATAGACTGAGGTCATTCAGAATCAAAAGTTGTAATAGGCATAGTATGGACTCATTGAGATGATATTCGCATAAGCTGAGGTTTGGTGGATCATCGGGACTTAAAGTGAACCCGAGGTGAAAATAAACTGATTAGATAAACAATTGTATTTATCCTCCTACTCCTAAAAATGACTTTCTTTTAAAGAGGAGCTGTTAGGTATAGGGTCTCAGAGAAAAAAACACATATATCAGTAGCTAAATATTGGCTGTACTTACATTACATATGCATTTCACTGTCCACGTTTGGATTTCACAGAATGTTTATATAGTATTTGCAGAGAGAGATTGATGCTCCTGACCGCTCATGGCAGGTTCCCTGTTTGACTGTCTTGTATGAAGCCAAATGTGATGTAATATCCTCCCTTACCCTGCTTCCTGATGATTCGACTCACAAAAAAGATCAGGATCAAAGATCCTAATCCTTCATGATCCACAACACTACTGTGCAGTGAATATTAATTAGCCATGTGGCTAGGAACAATAGCGGACTCGTGCAGTATACTCTAACGGAACATGTGCCCTGTGAACAGCACATTGATTTTTCAGTGCTGTGAGTTGGGCTGCGTTACAAGCTGCTGTAACATGAGCCTGTAACTTCCCACTGTGAAAGCAGCCTTAGGGCGGGATAGGGAAATGAAGGGGAGGACCAAGGGAGTGCAGTGGGGAGAAGAATCAGCCCCAGCTGATAATGCTTTGCAGTATCTGTTATGCAGCCTCCTTAGGAGCTTGGGAATAAAGAGGCTTGCTGTTCAGCAAACATCAAAGTAAGAGAGATTTTTAACTTCAGTATTGCCTTTTTGGCTTCCTTCTAAACTGTTTAACACAGGAGAATAGAGGTTTAAATTAGCTTTTGCAGCCTGACAGTTACTCTTTAAATAAATTCTATTGTTTTGTTTTATATTTAAATATTTACAAAGTAGATTGAATGTTTGAATGTTTTGTTGCCTCTGCTCAGTGGCAGTCTATTAACTGTCCCTAAATAAAAATACATGGACTATTGACATTGTGTATCTCCCCCTGGCACAAGTTGTATTCTGCCGGGAAAACTTGTATGGCTGAAACTTGCTTATCAGTGATGTTTACTATATTCCCGACAAGGTACCAACAAGCAGGAACTGTTACTTCCATGCCTAAAAATTAAAGCGGCACTACTGCGAAAAACCTGTAAAATTTAAACTATGTGCAAACATATACAAATAAGTACATTTTTTCCAGAGTAAAATGAGCCATAAATTACTTTTCTCCTATGTTGCTGTCACTTACAGTAGGTAGTAGAAATCTGACAGAAGTGACAGGTTTTGGACTAGTCCATCTCTTTATAGGGGATTCTCAGGGATATATTTACTTTCAAAAGCACTTGACAGTTGAATGACAGTTGCTCTGTCCAACTTCCAAAAAACTGTAGCGAGCAGGGAAGCTGGCCAGCATCATTGTTTTAATCCTTTTTCCGGAATATCTTTATAAAGAATAAAAGCCTTGCTGAGAATCCCCTATTAAGAGATGGATTAGTCCAAAACCTGTCACTTCTGTCAGATTTCTACTACCTACTGTAAGTGACAGCAACATGGGAGAAAAGTAATTTATGGCTCATTTTACTCTGAAAAAAATGTACTTCTTATTTGTATATGTTTGCACAGTATTTTCCGCCGTATAAGACGCACTTTTTCTCCCCCCAAAATGGGGAGAAAAAGTCCCTGCGTCTTATACGGCAAAGGCCCTGATTCTGCTAAATCCAACAATATAAGATATGTATAGGTAGCCAGGTGTAGGTGCTGCCAGTACAGGTAGCCAGATATAGGTGCAGCCAGTACAGGTAGCCAGATATAGGTGCCACCAGCCAGTACAGATTGCCAGGTATAGGTGCAGCCAGTATAGGTAGCCAGGAATAAATGCCCCCAGTACAGGTAGCCAGGTCTAGGTGCCACCAGTACAGTTAGCCAGGTATAGGTGCAGCCAATATAGGTAGCAAGATATAGGTGCAGCCAGTATAGGTAACCAGATATAGGTGACAATGGGGGAGGGTAGCTGACATTATCCTCCCTCCCTACACATGTGCCCCCCTCCTGTGTCCCCCTGCCGAGCTGGAGCAGCGGCGCAGTGTGAAATTAACTCACCCGATTGCTCGCTCCATGCGGTTCCCCACCGGCAGCACGCTCCTCTCTGTATGACGCGTAGTAAGCACACGTCATGCAGGGAAACAGAAAAAAAAGAGATGGCTGCCGGTGGGGGACACGTGGCATGGAGCAAGCGATCACGTGAGTTAGTTTCACACTGACCAGGAGGCACAGGAGAGGGAGGAAGGAATTATGTTGTCCCCCCCCCCCCACGCTTCTGGGGGGGGGGGGGGAGAAATGCTAAAAAAAATACAACGTACTCTTTTTGCCAGTTAAAGCCTTAGCTTCCCATAGGTCGGCAGGCAGAGGGTTAAGCCTCCTGTACACCGATAAGAACTGTGGCCTGCAGGAATCAGGATACAATTTATGGAGTGGTAGTTTGGGACAGAGTTCTGTTCAGATGCATCGCTAGCCTGCAGGCTGGCGACGCGTTCTGTTGCTTTAGCTGTTCGGTATCAGTTAACATTCCAAGTTAATCATTATAGGCAAGCAGTTTTATTGATCCAATATTTTGGGGCTACAAAGAACCCCATTCTCAAGGCAATTACATGTAGTCAGCTGTGACATGTGCATTGCCATAGCAGTGAGTGCTGGAATGTATGAGGGAGTTAAACTCACCCAGTTATAATTATTTTTAGAAAGAGACCCATTGTAGCTCTGAAATGTTGGTTCAATAAAATTGCTTGACAAACACCCGCCCATCCCATCTTACTATTCCACAGTTGCCATTCAGGTCTCATCCACTAGAGGCTTCTGAAGGCGAATACATTTGCTCTGTGAGCAAAGTAAAAGTTTAAGATTGGATGGTGTGCCCATGCATGATACAATTTCAATTGTATGTACAATTGGTAAAAAACAAAAAGTATTGATTTCACACTGGATATCTGGTATTTTGCTGCCACCATTCTTCAGATTGAAACAAGGTGGAGAGACCTTGTAACTAGCTATTCCTGAAAGGAAGAAAATGTTTATTTGCAACCTCACTAGCCTAATCAACAATTTATAAAGATAAACAATGTGGTAGGTCAGGGCCGGGCCAAGGCATAGGCTGGAGAGGCTCCAGCCTCAGGGCGCAGTGTAGGAGGGGGCACAGAATTTATTCAGCTGTCATTCCTAATTGTGTTTGAAGCAGAAAGAAATAAGAAAAGGGGATACATGGCAGTGACTGCAAGCCATATAACTAGATATTAAGGTGTTGGGGAGGTTGTGGGCCCTGTGGCCCTCTTAGTCTAATAGCAATCAGTGTGTGATGGCTGGGGTGGCAGGGATGGAGGGGCGCACTTTAGTGTCCCAGCCTTGGGTGCTGAAGGACCTTGTCCCGGCTCTGGGTAGTGTGTCTCTTTTTGAGGACAGGGTTCTAGCATGGATCAGAATAATCAGGTAGCATGGGCAAAAACTGGAACAATTAAATCATTAGTTTTATTATATAAACTATATACAAAAAAGACACGTTAAAACTGCCAAAATAATATCTAGCAGTTGTACAGATTGGTTGTATAATAATAAGCAGAAAAGAGAATGATGAATTGTCTGAAAAATTCAAAATACCGTTTTTGGCTGTGTCTAATAAGCGGTAAAGTCTTTGTGCTGAAAAATCCAAAGTGTTGTGTTTTGTCCATTGTCCTGCTGGCCTGTCGGTAGATGGAATTTGATGTTGATTGCAGATGGGAGTGGCTATGACAAGCAAAGTCCAGCCTTGCTGCAATTGGGGCAGTATCCCATCCAGGAGGGGAAAAATCTGGCAGATTACCTGGTATGAAGATTTCACAATGCCCATAAGTCATATCAATAAACAGATCACATATTTTCATTCAGTAAGGTGTTACGAATTCACACACATGAAATATGAGTATAAAATTGTAAAGTACTACTGAGAACTTGTATTGCTCAGCCACTGTATGTGTGATTTGTGTTAAAGTCTCTCAGTGTGTGTATCAGATTGACCTTAGTAACTCCTATAAAGATGGTCCAGTTTGCATATATTTCCGGATTACTGTAGCAGCTGGGTAAAGAGGAGCAGAGATATGGATCAGCCTCCTTTAAAGCTCCTGGCAAGATGTGAAAAGCTTGTTTTTGATGTACGGAGTTCTGGAGACTATTCCTGGGACAAGGCACTTTTTACAGTTTGTCGGTGCCAATTCTGGATTGCTGGCTTCTAGTCAGCAGGGGTGCTTGAAAGCCCAGGAACCACTGAGGGCTAATTAATTCCACTGCTGTCTGTGATAGCTGGAAAAGTTTAACCCATTGACAGGCCGAGACTGTAAATGAGTTATGATGCATTTAAAATGAAATATAGCGAAGGAACCACAATACCAAACATCTGTTAGATTATAAGTGTCGTCATTCACTTTCTCGGGATAACAGCTGAGAAATTGGCGTTATACTGTGAAGTGTTCTGAATCCTACAAACTGCACTGCTTGCCACCATTTGGAGGCCTAGTATGCCCTAAAGGTGATGGAGGAGCAATGGGCCTTCAGTGCTGGCACATTGCATTGTTATGTGAAAAATTGTCATGTGAAACCGTCAGTTGCTATGGAAGGTGGCAGAGGGACCAGAACACGGCACGCAAAAGAGTAAGGAAGATGAGTAGGAGAACAATGGCCTCAGCCTGCGCTCAGATGAGATCATAGAGCAGGCTGGATCTATGCTGATGCATCAGGACCACCGTACACCCACCGAGAACCATTCAAGCATGAGTACAAAGCCTTATGGGAGACCCAGAGGAAAAAAATGTATCAAAAGTCTGCTCTTGGTGATCATTCCTAATCTCGTATTCTAAATTGTTCATTTATTGCTTTATCTATTCTTTATAACATTCTTGTATGGCATCCAGCACATTGATGGAGCTAAATAAATAATGTACTCATAAATCCTATTTTTTTGTGATGGTAAGAGATGCAAGATGTCAGAGAAACCATTCAATTTCCCTAAATAATGCATATGAATAAAAAACTATGTAATGTGCTAAACTGTGCAGTGGGAAAGGGTTTAATAAATGATCACACTTATAGCGCGCCCATATCCTGCTCTAGAACAGTGTGCTGCAGCAGATCATCTTTGACAAGCTCTTAAATAATGCACCTGCGCTGTCTGTTTCCTGACCCGAGAGTTAGTGAACACAACCTCTGAGATTTCCTGTTTCTTCTGGTATTTGGCATACAACACTTCCACCTCACGGCCACGATTATCTCCAAGCTATGTGTCAGAACCATTAAGCATTCTCGCCGCTGAGCAACGATTATCTGTCGTGATTACAAGAAAATTGTATTACTATATATTATTAAGTAATTAATTCCAGTCTTTACAGTTCAATCTTCATTTGGAAAATGGGGAAGTGCCATAGCGAGTCTTCCTGTTTAATTGATAAGGTTCCTTTTTTTGTGTGCAATACAGTGCAAGCTGAGCATACGGAAATCACGCTTTATCTGTTTGGATGCAAAGCACATATAATCTTTAAAGAGGCAGCCGTAAATATAAGAAAGATTCATGAACTGATCGACTAGAGTGATTGTGGTTTAATGACTTTCTTAAGTCTCATTTAGAACTTGGCAATTATAAGCTACAAACAGCTTTTGTACTTTTTGCTAGCAACCCTGTCTCCAAAAGAGCTATGAAAAATTGCAAATAAAAAACAGAAAGTTTTCATTCTTAAGTGATTTAAATTTTATGTATCATTGAAAATAATAAAAAGACAATACATCAGATTTTGAAATGAAGAAATGTTATTGTTTTATTAAAAATATATGCTCATTTTAAATTTGACACCATCAACATGTTTCAAGATAGTTGAGATGGGCGTACCAACTCCTGAGAAGCTATGTAATGCTAAAAATAGGATGTACACCTTATATATTGCCCCAACCCTTGTTTCCTCCCTGATCCTTTAGATTGCAAGCTCAAAAGGGCAGGGATCACTGTAGCTTATTCTATTGTTTACGATTTCTGTACTATGTACCGTACTAATGTTTGTACTTTTATATATCATGTTTGTTTTTTAGGCTTGGTTCACATTTGTTTTAAAAACTATCCATGGCTATGTTTTGGGGTCCGGACCAAAACCGAAGCCATGGATACCAATGTTAAAAACAGCGGCCGTCTTCACCCTCTTCAAAAGCGAATCAGCTTTGAAAAACTGAACGGAGGGGCTGGATTTGTCAGGACTAGTGATGCTCGGATACCCCTTTTTATTATTCGAGTTTGGTCGAATTCGAATAGTAAATTATTCGAATTCAGTCGAATATTCGAGTCGAATATTTTTTACTATTCGATTCGACCTCGGACTTCGAGCTCACTATTCGAGTCGGTATTCGAGCTCATTATTCAAGCTGACTATTCGAATTGGCCTTAAATAGCTTCCAACACTTGTTTTGAGGGTGAATGATGCAAGAAACATCTTTTTTTCCAAGTAACAACAGCAAGTGATTATGTGGGGATGTTCCTTTTAAAAAAAAAAAAAGGTGGAAAGAGAAGTTGTGTCCAGAATTTTGTTCAGTACTGTATATACTTCTTCTTCTTCTTCTTCTTCTTCTTCTTCTTTATCTTCTATATCTTCTTCTTCTTCTTCTATATCTTCTTCTTCTATATCTTCTTCTATATCTTCTTCTTCTTCTTCTATATTGACTTCTTCTTCTTCTTCTTCTTCATCTTCTTCATCATCATCTTCATCTTCTTCTTCTTCATCATCTTCTTCTTCTTCTTCTTCATCTTCTTCTTCTTCATCATCTTCTTCTTCATCTTCTTCATCTTCTTCTTTATCTTCTTCATCTTCTTCTTCTTCATCTTCTTCATCTTCTTCTTCTTCATCTTCCTTATCTTTTTCTTCATCTTCTTCATCTTCTTCATCTTCTTCTTCTTCATCTTCTTCATCTTCTTCATCTTCTTCTTCTTCATCTTCTTCATCTTCTTCTTCTTCTTCATCTTCCTTATCTTCTTCTTCATCTTCTTCATCTTCTTCATCTTCTTCTTCTTCATCTTCTTCATCTTCTTCTTCTTCATCTTCTTCATCTTCTTCATCTTCTTCATCTTCTTCTTCTTCTTCTTCTTCATCTTCTTCTTCTTCTCCTTCTTCTTCTTCTTCTTCTCCTTCTTCTTCTTCTCCTTCTTTTTCTATATCGTCTTCTTCTTCTTCACTTATTTCTCTATTATATTTTTTTTTTAAAGAAATGCAGCTATTTTTGAGCGTAATAAATAGCTGGTGGCACATGGTGGAAGCGCCATTGTATGTGCTCCCTGGCAGTGGAAACACACAGACAGCAGGAGGTAAATTCAGCAGCAGGAGGAGGAGGATGAGTGTGTGGCAGCAGGCAGTCAATGAGGCAGGCAGCGTGACATAATAGCCCTGGTACCTAGCGGTGATACCAGGGCTGTAAATAAACACAGCAGGCAGGAGGTCCCAGACAGCGGTCGTGCAGCCCACATCGTGCCCAATACACAACTGGGACAACACAGTTTTCAACCCGGGCACCTCTGAAAAATTAAACCTTTTTTTAATGGTTTTTTGGTTTTGTTTGTAAAACAAATTACACAGATATATAGCTATTGTTTGACGTAATAGCTGGTGGCAGAGTGGCAACAGAATGTAATTCTTCTGTGTACCCTGGCAGTGGGAAACACAGACCGACAGCAGCAGCAGCAGGAGGAATGGAGGAGTTATGTGAGCAGCTATTGTTTGACGTAATAGCTGGTGGCAGAGTGGCAGCAGAATGTAATTCTGTGTACCCTGGCAGTGGGAAACACAGACCGACAGCAGCATCAGCAGGAGGAATGGAGGAGTAGTGTGAGTGTGGCAGCAGGTAGGCAGCGTGACATAATAGCCCTGGTACCTAGCGGTGATACCAGGGCTGTAAATAAACACAGCAGGCAGGAAGTCCCAGACAGCGGTCGTGCAGCCCACATCGTGTCCAATACACAACTGGGACAACACAGTTTTCAACCCGGGCACTTCTGAAAAATTAAACCTTTTTTTTTTTTATGGTTTTGTAGTTTTGGTTTTACAACCAATTACACAGATATAGCTATTTTTTGACGTAATAGCTGGTGGCAGAGTGGCAGCAGAAGGTAAATCTGTGTACCCTGGCAGTGGGAAACACAGACAGCAGGAGGTAAATTCAGCAGCAGGAGGAGGAGGATGAGTGTGTGGCAGCAGGCAGTCAATGAGGCAGGCAGCGTGACATAATAGCCCTGGTACCTAGCGGTGATACCAGGGCTGTAAATAAACACAGCAGGCAGGAGGTCCCAGACAGCGGTCGTGCAGCCCACATCGTGTCCAATACACAACTGGGACAACACAGTTTTCAACCCGGGCACCTCTGAAAAATTAAACCTTTTTTTTTTATGGTTTTGTAGTTTTGGTTTTACAACCAATTACACAGATATAGCTATTTTTTGACGTAATAGCTGGTGGCAAAGTGGCAGCAGAAGGTAATTCTGTGTACCCTGGCAGTGGGAAACACAGACAGACAGCAGAAGGGCAGTACACAGCACCCTACTGTAGGTGTAAAATGTGTGGCTGCAGGCGACGTAATAGTCAAAGTGAACCAGGCTGGCTTAGTGAGCAGGAGCCAGGAGGTGGTAAAGGGTGGTAAGGCACATTAACGATGGTTCTAAGTTCCGGCAGCCAGTTCATGTCACCCTCTCGCCGACAACAGGGGCCAGGAACTCGCCTTCCACCCACGCCTGGTTCATCTTGAGAAACGTCAGTCTGTCCACAGACTTGTGAGACAGACGTGAGCGTTTCTCGGTGACCACACCACCAGCTGCACTGAAGCAGCGCTCGGACAGCACGCTGGAAGGGGGACAGGACAGCACTTCCTGGGCGTACTGCGCCAGCTCGCTCCAGATCTCCAGGCGCTTGACCCAATACTCCATGGGATCAACAGGGGCATCGCTGTCAAGCTCGCTGTAGGACCCCATGTAGTCAGCCACCATACGGGTCAGGCGCTGGCTGTGACCGGAGGAGGATGCTGCTGCATGCACCTCCTCTCTAGTCACTGCTGCCGGAGCCTCTACAGTCCTGTAGAGCTCGTTGCTGAGAGACAGCAGGTCTGTGGGGCGCTTGCTGCTGGATGCAGGTACCTGCTGCTGCCTCTGTGCTGGCTGGACAGTGGGGGTGGAAGGCTGGGGGAAGGCTTCCTCCAAGCGCTCAACAAGGGCCTGCTGCAAGCTCCTTATTTGTTGCGCTGGGTCTCCTCCTGCAGGCGGCAGGAACTGGCTCAACTTCCCCTTGAGGCGTGGGTCCAACATCATGCTGATCCAGATCTCCTCCCTCTGCTTCATCTGGATCACTCTGGGGTCCCTGCGCAGGCACGCCAGCATGTGCGCTGCCATTGGGAAGAGGCGGGCCACGTGTGCTGGCACATCGATGGCAGTGCTGCTGTCCTCATCCTCCTCCTCTGCCGCCTCATCCTCTCTCCACCCCCGCACCAACTCAGCTGCGCTGTGCTGATCCCCCTCATCAGCAGCAAGGTCAGGGACCTCCACCAAGTCCTCCTCATCCTCCCCCTCAGAGGTGGACTGTGCAGCTGCATGACGCTCCTGCTGGTCCAAGGCTGCCGCTCCCTGTTCCAGCAAAGCATCGAGGGCCCTGTTCAGCAGACAAACCAGGGGCACCCACTCGCAGACCATAGCATGGTCCCTGCTCACCATGTTAGTGGCCTGCAGAAAGGGAGCCAGCACTAAGCACACCTGCTGCATGTGCCTCCAGTCATCATCGGGGACGATGGACGGGATGTTGCTGGTCTTGTCCCTTCTCTGAGCGGCGTAAACAGTGGCCAGGGCAAGGTACTGGTTGACAGCGTGCTTCTGTTCAACCAGACGCTCCAACATCGCCAGGGTGGAGTTCCAGCGAGTCGGAACGTCAAGGATCAGCCGATGGCGTGGCAGCTCCAGCTCCTTTTGCACGTCTTCCAGGCTCGCACAGGCTGCAGCCGAGCGCCGGAAGTGACGCACAACGTTCCTTGCCGTTTCCAGCAGTTCGCCCATCCCCTGGTAGGTGCGCAAGAACTTCTGCACCACCAGGTTCAGCACGTGGGCAGGGGATGTGGGTCAGGTTTCCCCTGTCTATTGCGGCAACCAGATTGGCCCCATTGTCGGCCACCACCTCTCCGACTCTGAGGCCTCTGGGGGTCAGCCAAATCCTCTCCTGCTCCTGGAGTTTGGCCAACACATGGGTTGCCGTCAGCTTGGTCTTCCCAAGGCTGACCAAGTGCAGCAGCGCTTGGCAGTGGCGGGCCTTCACGCTGCTGCTGAGGCGGGGGGGTTTGGCCAGGTGTGCCGGAGGATGGCAGAGGATCGGAGGAACCTGCTGCAGTTCCCCTGACCCTGCGGGGTGGCACCACCCACTGTGTTGCTGCTGCTGCTGTGCCCGCTGCTGCTCTCCCATCCTCACCCCCTTCCACCAAGCTGACCCAGTGGACAGTGAAGGACAGGTAGCGGCCTGTCCCGAAGCGGCTGCTCCAGGAGTCCATGGTGACGTGGACCCTTTCACCAACCGCGTGCTCCAGCCCTCGCTCCACATTGGCCATGACAAAGCGGTGCAGTGCAGGAATGGCCTTGCGGGCGAAGAAGTGTCTGCTGGGGAGCTGCCAGTCTGGGGCTGCACAAGCAAGCAGCGCACGCATGTCGCTCCCCTCCTGCACGAGCGTGTACGGCAGGAGTTGGGAGCACATGGCCCATGCCAGCAAGCCGTTCAGCTGCCGCACGCGACGGCTGCTGGGAGGCAGAGCCCTAACCACCCCATGGAAGGACTCGCTCAAAAGGCTCTGGCGTGGCCTTTTGCTGGCACGGGAATCAGCGGACACAGCAGAGGAGGCCACTGAGGACTGGCTGCCAGAACAGGCCTCAGTGTCGGCGGCAGGAGTTGCAGAGGGGGGAGGAGCAGTGCGTTTCCGCACTCCTGCTGGTGCTGCTGGAGGAGCAGGAGGGCGGGTGGCTGCTGCTGTTGCTGCTGCTGCTGCTGCTGCTGAAGGCTGTGCAGTGATGGGTGTGGTGCCACTGCCAGCACCAGATGCCTTCAGCCTCCGGAACTCCTCATGCTGGTGGAAATGTTTCGCAGCAAGGTGGTTGATGAGCGAGCTGGTGCTGAACTTTAAGGGGTCTGCACCTCTGCTCAACTTCCGCTGACAGTGGTTGCAAGTGGCGTACTTGCTGTACACTGTGGGCATGGTGAAAAATCGCCAGATTGGTGACAAAAACAACCCCCTACGGCATGGAACCGCTGCTGCCTGTCTCCCTGTGGTGGTTGGGGGGGTGGGGGGGCTTGGGTGCGGCTGGTGGTGGTACTGGCAGATGCTGCTGCTGCTGCTGTTGAGCCTGAGACACCAGCAGGCTGTGGGACCTGCCTACTGCTGCCAATGCTTGCAATGATGCGCCTCCTTGCAAGGCCCACAAGCGCATCCTCCTCCTCCTCTTTAGAGCTGCTGATGACGACATCCCCTGGAGCTGGTGGCACCCAGTCTCTGTCTGTCACCGTGTCATCATCATCCTCCCCCTCCTGAAACATGTCCTGCTGGGATGATGACCCCCCAAACTCCTCTCCTGATGCATGGATGGGCTGCTTGACTGTCGCCACAGTCTTGCTGTCCAATCCCTCCTCCCCCAAAGTGCCCATCAGCATCTCCTCCTCAAAATCGCCAACAACAGCAGACAATACCCTGATGGTGC
The DNA here is from genome assembly GCF_040937935.1 of Hyperolius riggenbachi. NCBI lineage: Eukaryota > Metazoa > Chordata > Amphibia > Anura > Hyperoliidae > Hyperolius > Hyperolius riggenbachi. The sequence continues at coordinate 424,617,157 of NC_090646.1, forward strand.
CTGGGGTAAAAAGACTGCTGAGTGACAGGTCGGCGACTGACGGTGAACTGGCCTCCTCCCCAGGCCCTGCAGGGCGGCTGCTGCGAACAGGGGTGGTGGTGGTGGTGGTGAGGGTGGAGGCCTCGGATGCAGAGCTGATGGCGGGCTGCTCATCCTCCGTCATCAGTTGCACCACAGTGTCTGCATCCTTTTCCTCAATGGGACGTTTCCGACCCGGCTGGAGGAAAATCGGAGCTGGTGCTACACGCTGCTGCTGCTGTGTCTCTGCAGCGTGAGTTGCAGATGCTCCTGCTGGGCGGCGCCCAAGGCGTCCACGGCCAGTGGCTATAGGAGGAATGTTAGCCACTGACGCTGCTGCTGCTGCTGCGGAACTGTGCATGGTGGCGCGGCCGCGCCCGCGGCTTGCCACAATGCTGCTCCCTCTCCTCCTGATTCCCTTGCTGCCCTTCCCCTTGCCCAAACCGCGCTGGCTGCCACTTCCAGACATCTTCGATGTTTTGGGCGTAAACACAAAAGTTTTTTAAAAAGGGCGGGTGAAAAGTGGGGTACTTTAATGGAGTGGGTTGGTGGGCGAGGTGACTGAGTGAGTGTCTAGTACAGTAAGTAAGTAGTAACAGTCAGGAAGTAACAATAATCAGTAGTAATCACAAGGAAATAGAGTGTGTGTACACTACAGACAGTGAGTGCACGCACGCGCAAACACGCGCAGGAGCTAGCCTATGAACAGAGACTGAGTCAGTGTCCCTAGTACAGTAAGTAAGTAGTAACAGTCAGGAAGTACAACTAGAAGATACAATAATAAGTAGTAATCACAAGGAAATAGAGTGTGTGTACACTACAGACAGTGAGTGCACGCACGCGCAAACACGCGCAGGAGCTAGCCTATGAACAGAGACTGAGTCAGTGTCCCTAGTACAGTAAGTAAGTAGTAACAGTCAGGAAGTACAACTAGAAGTTACAATAATAAGTAGTAATCACAAGGAAATAGAGTGTGTGTACACTACAGACAGTGAGTGCACGCATGCGCAAACACGCGCAGGAGCTAGCCTATGAACACTGACTGAGTGAGTGTCCCTAGTACAGTAAGTAAGTAGTAACAGTCAGGAAGTACAACTAGCAGTTACAATAATCAGTAGTAATCACAAGGAAATAGAGTGTGTGTACACTACAGACAGTGAGTGCACGCACGCGCAAACATGCGCAGGAGCTAGCCTATGAACAGTGACTGAGTGAGTGTCCCTAGTACAGTAAGTAAGTAGTAACAGTCAGGAAGTACAACTAGCAGTTACAATAATCAGTAGTAATCAGAAGGAAATAGAGTGTGTGTACACAGACAGTGAGTGCACGCACACGCAGGAGCTAGCCTATGAACAGTGACAGTGAGTGTCCTAGTACAGTTACAGTATATAACTATATAACTACAATACAAAATACAATCAATCAGTAGTAAAGGACAGCAGAAATACTGGTATAGATGAGAAATAAACAGAGGACAGGAGAGAACAGCTGCCCACACAGGCAGGCCCTGAGGCCTAAAGCTGTAAGCCTGCAGCAGCTGTCTCTCTCTATGTAACACAAAAGCTACTAACTAAAATACAATGTCTATCTAACTAACAACAATATAGGTGTATATAGGAGGTGTATGTGAGCAAAAACGCTAGGTGATTGACCACAATAAAGCTCTTGCTAAGCCAAAGCACAAAGGAGCAGATCTCTCTCTGTGCAAAGTCAGGCAAGGACGGAAAAACGGAACATGGCGGCCGCTATTTATAGGGTAGGGGCTGGCCAGGGTCCCCCTCTGTGATTGGCTGCCGTCAGAGGGCCTGGGAGCCCTCTGATTGGCTCTAAGGACATCAATCTGGGCTATGACGCTATTCGAGCTCGGTATTCGAGCTCGAATAGCGCTGTTAGCTCGAATAGCGCGAATAGTGAATGGGCTATTCGAGTTCACTCGAATAGCCCATTCGAATAGCTCCAGCTATTCAGAGCTCGAATACCGATCTCGAATAGCTGAAAAAGAGCTCGAATATACGAGCTACTCGAATATTCGAGCTCTGCTGAGCACCACTGGTCAGGACTTCACGGACCTCGGATACAAGGAGGGGTAGGGCATGGCAATAGGAAAACGGATCTCTCTCTTCACAGGCTACTTTGCATACAAAAAAACTGAGGGAGACCCAGATTGCCATGCTGGAGGGGGTAGCAGCCAGGAAGGGGGCCGGTGGGCACAGCGGCGGGGAGGGGGTTCGGACCCCCCCTCCCTCACATGGTTGCCCCCTTCCGAGCCCCCCCCTCCAACTACTTTTGTTAAAATCATTGCCTGCGGTGAGGGGGGAACTCACTAGAAAAAAAACTCAGGAGAAAAAGTGAATTGCATATGGCCCTTAGTGTGCTCCAATACATTCTACTCTTAACCTTTTAACAGTCTCCTAGCGGTGACGGTCAGGAGGCTGAATGTGGAGCGGAGCTCCGCCTACCTAGCAGTGATGCGCACGCTCCTGCAAAGCGAGCCCCAAGGACTTTACGCCAACAGGCGTTAGGCGGTCCTGGGGATTCCGCCACGCCCATCGTCGTGACGTGGTCGGCAAGCAGTTTTTAAAGAGGAGCTCCAGTAAAAATAATGAAATAAAAAAAGTTCTTCATTTTTACAATAATTATGTATAAATGATTTAGTCGGTGTTTGCCCATTGTAAAATCTTTCCTCTCCCTGATTTACATTCTGACATTTATCACATGGTGACATTTTTACTGCTGGCAGGTGATGTCAGCAGAAGGAGATGCTGCTTTCTTTTTTGGCAGTTGGAAACAGCTGTAAACAGCTGTTATTTCCCACAATGCAACAAGGCTCCCACAGTGTGATGTCAGAACCATAGTCCTTTCATCACACTGTGGGACGGTTTCACCACAATATCAGCCATACAAAGCCCCTTGATGATCCATTTGGGAAAGGAAAAATATTTCTCATGGGAAAGGGGGTATCAACTACTGATTGGGATGAAGTTCAATTCTTGGTTACAGTTTCTCTTTAATGTAGAGCATATGCCTTAATTGGTTAAAGGGAGTGTTAATTAATTGTGTCTGCAGCTCCCCCTCTTCCTTTGTAACCAACTCCAATATTTGACTTAAAGGGATACTGTAGGGGGGTCGGGGGATAATGAGCTGAACTTACCCGGGGCTTCTAATGGTCCCCCGCAGACATCCTGTGTTGGCGCAGCCGCTCACCGATGCTCCGGCCCCGCCTCCAGTTCACTTCTGGAATTTCTGACTTTAAAGTCAGAAAACCACTGCGCCTGCACGCCCATGTCCTCGCTCCTGCTGATGTCACCAGGAGTGTACTGCGCAGACACAGACCATACTGGGCCTGCGCTGTGCGCTCTTGATGACATCAGCAGGATCGAGGACACGGCAACGCAGGCGCAGTGGTTTTCAGACTTTAAAGTCTGAAATTCCAGAAGTGAACCGGAGGCGGGGCCGGAGCATCGGTGAGTGGCTGCGCCAACACAGGATGTCTGCAGAGGACCATTAGAAGCCCCGGGTAAGTTCAGCTCATTTTCCCCTGACCCCCCTACAGTATCCCTTTAACCCAGAAAACTTAAGCAGCAATGAGTTATGAGGAAAAAGTATATTTAATTATACACTCAAGTCAAGTACCGTATATATTTCATCATTGACCAAAGCCTAATTTAAACACATTTAAACTGCATTTACAGCTCATGTCCATGCAAGTAAGAAAAACATAATGATGAACCTTGACAGGTCCCTGATCTATTGCAACCACAACTAACTTGTGCAGACACAAACCTATGTTGTTAGATTATCAAACTGATCACATGATCACAGTTCCTCTGCTTTTCATTAAGATGTTGTTACCTTTTAGAAGGCATTGTGTGTGCACTGCAGCCAATGGGCAGCACCTGTATTTGTTTTAGGCTGGGAAAAGGGCTTATTTTTTTTTTAGGCTGCTGCATACTGTCATACACAACTCACATCTTTATGTGGAATTGCTCAACTCTGGCTTGTAATGAAACAGTGAGAACTGTATAAGCCAAAAATACATTATTTGGGGTTTTAATCTTGCTTGGCTTTGAGTTCTTGAGTATAACTACACTAACAATTCAGGTCCCTGTATCTTGAAGAAGGTATCATTCGGTATGAAAATTACAGATACATGTTTGACTTGTTACACAAATCTGGATTCAACTTCTCTCTGTGTGGGAGGGAGAAATGGGCACTTTAGATTTAAGGTATAAATTAACCAATTGCCCGTGAATTCTCTAGAATCTTAACTGACAGATTAAACTTAGACTTAAAGAAACACTGAAGCGAAAAAAATATTATGATATAATGAATTGGTTGTGTAGTACAAATAATTACTAGAACATTAGTAGATAAGAAAATAGTCTCATATTTTTATTTTCAGTTATATACTGTGTTCTATAACATTGCATCAATCTCTAATATTTGCAGTTTACACACTACTCAGAATTCTAAACGATTTTACAGAGCAGGCTAGTAAACTTTTGAACTGGCCTTTTACAGAGAAAAAGAAAATACAATGACTGACAGTTGAGATAACAAGCTTCAGTAGACAGAGCTCTCTGCGACTTTGAAATTCGTGGAGCTCAGTGGTTTTTTTGCATTGACAATAACTATAGTTTCTTAACTCATCCTGTACTGGAAACAATATTAGACTTATGTCTCTGCTCCTAATGTTTTATTTCTTAACAGTAGTACACATAGAAATCATATCATAATTTATTTATTTTTTGCTTTGTTGTCTCTTTAAATGATTTGCATGAGCTTAGAGATGTCTTAATGGAGGTTATTGTGTTATTGAGTTCATATTGTGATAGAAGGCCTTTATTCAGGGTGATGTCAACCGAAGACATCAGGGCGGAAATTGTGAATTTCAGACTTAAATGTAAAATATAGGGGAAAGTTCATCTACTTGTCTTGTTATAACAGTACAGAAATATATTGATGTGACGCTTCGATGCTTTATGTTATGAGCCTCACACTTTGCATGATAATTGAAACAAAAGTACATTAAAAAGAGGCTTCTTTGTTCATCACTTTGCACTAAGAGGTTTTGTAAGTTAAAGACTTACATAAGTTGTCGGACACAAGATGTTAAAATGACATTAACATTTCTGACGTATAGATTGTTACTGCACAAGCTGCAACATTTAATATAAGACGTCTGAGAGCTCTAAGATAGATAACACCCAGAAAAAAAAGCAAAGTTACTATCAGTTTGACAAGAAGTAATTAAAGAGGGATTGTCAGCCACAAAGCCAAATTCCATTTACCCACTACTCTGTGTTCATTATGCAGCCTGGAACCTTACCCTGCATTGCAAGCACTCCAATCTATTCAGAAATATTTTTGCTGTAATCAATTTCATCTGTCATCCTGGCTCTATTTGGTACATTGCCGACAAGAAGGAAGCTTGTCATCACCCCTCCCACAATCCTGCTCCTCACTGGTTGGCTGAGGGCAGTACAGTGTTACACGAGGCTGAAACCTGATCTTTCTGTTCTCACATTTACAGAACAAGCTAGCTATGACCAGGCAGATTCTAGGAGAAAAAAAAAAAAGAGCAAACAATTACATCAGAATTGGCTTCAATCAGAGGGATCCAAGATAGCAAATGCCAGGAACAGAATTCTTTATATTTACCATATAAAATTCACTGAAACCAAACGTGGACAGTACAATACATCTGTTATGTAAGTAGAACAAGTATTTCTCTACTTATATATGTGTGTTTTTTCCAGGCATAGTATGGCTATCCCTGCTGCTTTAAGTTTCATTACAAGGGCAGATCTAAATACACTATCTAGCAACTTAGTAAGCAGAGTGCCTATATTTGGCCAGCGTTTGGACTGGATACCAGGCCTATAGGTAATAGTCACTCGCAAGCCTGTATCTGGCCATTTTTGCTCCCTAGGCAAGGCACATTTTGTCTCCCTACCCCAATCTTGTGAATAGGAAGATTATACCCTACATCTATTAGTTTTGTGGGCACCAAAAAGAAATATATAGTTAATATAGAAAAAATGTGGTTCCTCAAAATAAGTTTGTAAAGCACACACACATTATTACCAGGCCATATACAGCTCACCCACCGAAACTCACTGATCCTATGTAACAAATCCTTCCAATAATGGTTTTGAGGGGTCCGTATCCACTTTATAAACAATTATACTGTTTATGTACAACCTGGGTCTTTACAGGTTAGAATATTGCCCTGGAAATCCAACCAGAGTTGTAACAATTAATACAGCAGTGCCCATTTAGGTGTTAGAATTACAATCCATCCCTTATTTAGTGGAACTAGAAGTTGGCTATAAGAATTCCATAAAGTATAGTGTGCTATGACTAGCTCTGTGGTGCCCCCTCCTACAGTTGTCATCCCAGGTATTTGCATGGGTTGCCTATGCCTAAAAAGGCCATAGTCACTTACTATTAGCAGATGCTACAATAAATGTTGTTCATGTAAAAAAATACTGTGTTAGATTGATTTAATTCACATATTTATTTCTCCATCTGAAAATGATAAAGTTATGTCACAGTTGTTTCTTTTTCAGTCAGTATTTTTGGTGTCTGGACAACTATCGATAAAAACAACTTCTTTTCCTCATTACACATTACCACTAGTGCTTTATTTCTTCATGTCTCTCTCTCTCTCTCTCTCTCTCTCCTCCCACCCCCCCCCCCCCCCCTTAAAATCATAAAATCACTCTTCACTCCTTACATAGGTATTCCCCTTGTGACTGAACCATTTCATCCAGCTCATGTGGGTTGCTGTCAGCTCTTCATTTTAAGCACCAATAATCACAATTTTTCACACATTTTGACTGTTGTGCGAAAGTAATAGAGAGCAAAGTGAAATTTATAGACCAGTCTCCAGACAAGCTTACAAATCTCCTTCATTGTGTTCCTCTCACAGAATGCAGAAAGGTTCAAAGGTCCAAAGAGCAGGTAGACAAGCTAATCAGAAGAGGTAACAATAACTGTAGCTAGATGTGCTATAATATTGCTATAATGTAACTAGCAGTCGAGAAGGAGATGTATACACCACTCCTGACTGGCTGGCTGTTGCATTTCTGGCTCTGCAGCATATAACTTCCAAGGAGCTACTATGTGCTGTCCATGGGGAGACACATTGACAAAGACACACTGACAATGCCTTTGTGAGCAGTCGGAGAAGTGAAGACAATAAACGCACATTGCTGCAAACCTGACCCCTTATGCTGGGAATACACGGCTGGATTTTGAGCCATTACGATGGCTCGATAGATAATTTCCGACATGTCCAATCTCCCGCCCGATCATTTTACTGCTCGATTCTAGATTGAAGATAAGAAAAATGAGCGGAAGATAAGAGAGTTGACTGCAGAATCGAGTGGTGAAATGATCGAGCGGGAGAATCGAGCCGTGCATGCTCAGCATCATGCTGGGCATACACGATGAGATTTTTTAGTCGATTTACTGTCTGATCTTATTTTCGATCGATTTCCGATCGTTTTTCCGTTTTTCTTATCTTTTCCATTTCCATTCACTTCTATGAGAAATTGATCAGAAAAACGATCGAAAATAAGATCGGACATGTCGGAAAATATCTAGTGAACCATCTATCTGCTAAAAAAACTTATAGTGTATTTCCAGCATTACCACCACCTGAATAAGATTGTTTCAGCAAGGTGATTGTTCAACTATACACTGAGGAGTAGGTAGCAACCCGCCTGTGGAGGAGAATGGTCCAGTCCTGCGGGGGCCGTCACTTTCTGTATTTGGAAATGTTGGAATGATTTTACAGCAGGGAGGCAGAGCCAGGGCTGGGCAGGGGTGAGAGAGGCTCCAGCCTCAGGGCGCAGTGTAGGGGGGGGGGGGCGTAGTGTAGGGGGGGTGCAACTCGCTCAGCTATCATTTCCTTATTGTGTTTGGGGCTGAGAGAAATAAGAAAAGGGGATACAGGGCAGTGACTGCAAGCCAAATAACTATAGATTATGGTGTTGGGGAGGTTGGTGGCCCTGGGGCACCTCTTAGTCTAATAGCAATCAGTGTGTGACGCTAGGGTGGGAGGGATGTAGGGGAGCACTTTGGTGCCTCAGCCTTGGCTGCTGGAGGACCTTGTCCCGGCCCTGGGAAGAGCTGTGTGATGAAAAAATTGCTCTTAGTACTTGAGGTAATGTGTGCCCTAACATACAGCATTTAACAAAAATTTGTTTGTATCGATAGTTGTTTTTTTAAGAAACATAACAGTGTAGCTTCAGGTCAAAACCTAACTTCAAGAGAATATAGGGGGTACACTAGTATGGGGTCCAAGAAGAGGAGGGCCCTTTGTGAGGAGGCCCCTGCAGACAGCAATTTAAGTGGTTCAGAAAATTCTGCTAGTGGCTAGAGTTGGGCCGAACGGTTCGCCGGCGAACGTGGTTCGCGCGAACTTAGGTGGTTCGCGTGCGGGTGTCGCACGCGAACGTTTTGCGGCAAAAGTTCGCAAAAAATCGGTTCGCCCCATAATGCACCTGAGGGTCAACTTTGACCCTCTACATCACAGTCAGCAGGCCCAGTGTAGCCAATTAGGCTACACTAGCCCCTGGAGCCCCACCCCCCCTTATATAAGGCAGGCAGCGGCGGCCGTTATGGCCACTCGTGTGCCTGCATTAGTGAGAGTAGGGCGAGCTGCTGCAGTCTCTAATAGGGAAAGATTAGTTAGGCTTAACTTCTTCCTGGCTGCATACCTGTTCTGTTCAGTGAGCCCTCAGCCCACTGCATACCTGTACTGTGATCCTGCCACTGCATACCTGTTCATTGATCCTGCCACTGCATACCTGTTCAGTGATCCTGCCAGTGCATACCTGTTCATTGATCCTGCCACTGCATACCTGTTCAGTGATCCTGCCAGTGCATACCTGTTCATTGATCCTGCCACTGCATACCTGTTCAGTGATCCTGCCAGTGCATACCTGTTCATTGATCCTGCCACTGCATACCTGTTCAGTGATCCTGCCAGTGCATACCTGTTCATTGATCCTGCCACTGCATACCTGTTCAGTGATCCTGCCAGTGCATACCTGTTCATTGATCCTGCCACTGCATACCTGTTCAGTGATCCTGCCAGTGCATACCTGTTCATTGATCCTGCCACTGCATACCTGTTCAGTGAACCCGCCACTGCATACCTGTTCTGTTCAGTGAACAGTTTGGTGTGTCAGTGTGAAGCAGTACCTTAATTACACTACCTGATTGATGTATACACATGCAAGATGTTTTAAAGCACTTTAGGCCTGTCATTTAGCATTCAATGTGATTTCTGCCCTTAAAACGCTGCTTTGCGTCAAATCCAGATTTTTCCCGGGGACTTTTGGCATCTATCCCACTCCGCCATGCCCCCCTCCAGGTGTTAGACCCCTTGAAACATCTTTTCCATCACTTTTGTGGCCAGCATAATTTTTTTTTTTTTTCAAAGTTCGCATCCCCATTGAAGTCTATTGCGGTTCGCGAACTTTAACGCGAACCGAACCTTCCGTGAAAGTTCGCGAACCCGGTTCGCGAACCTAAAATCGGAGGTTCGGCCCAACTCTACTAGTGGCTCTGCTTAACCACTCTGTGCAAATGAAGTCATGTGAATACAGGCAATTGACACAAGTCACAGTTAAAGTGTGGTTGGTGAACATGGCATGTAACGTCTGGTTGTAGATCTAAATAAGTTAATGTGGTACGAGTTCAACAATTGTACCACCCACATCCGCAAACTCCTCCACGCACCCTGAAACACCCAGCAGTGTAACGGGGGTGGCTGGCAGGCTGTAAAACCACCGATGTCAGCTCTTCTAATATGCACACGCGGCCCAGACTCCAGACTGAAGGCAGCACTGCTAACAAGCAGAGCCAGCCATACATTTGACAAATCTAGATCTAGATGTTTATCATTTTTCTCAGAGTTCCGCTTCAATAATCCTTTATAACCAGTTCCTGATATTTAAACATCTTCACTTTAATCTAAGTCATACCTTTCAGGATACATGAAGTGTATTTCAATTCATTAAGATTTATTGCACCATTTACTTACAAGAGAATTTGACTCGGAGGTGGTGCCAATGATATAAATATTATGTCAAAGTCGGGGCTCCAGAGATGAAAAATAAAATGAACGAAAAAACAACCACTTACAATAAAACAGGTTTGTTATTGGAAATTAAGCAGTGATGTTAACCAGACACACCCTGCACTCTGTGCTCCTCTCCTGCTTCTAGAGATTATTAAACAGTCTTTCCGTTACCATAGGGAAATTCATAATTGTTTACACTGCAGCGTTTTAGGTTCTTCAACAGATATAAATTGCACATGTGAGTAGGTATATTAGCTGCTTAATATGCTGAAACACTTTTTTTCATACTAGGAGAAGCACAGCGTACGTACGTGGCTGCTGTGGAACAACGAGCATGTTTGCAGATTGCGTTCTTATTTTAAGTAGTCTGTTGAATACTGCCCACAGAGAAGCTGTTCATTTAAAATGTAACTGACAAAGGCCTCAATTCACTAAGCTTATCTCCTGTCCTTAAAGAGAACCCGAGGTGGGGTTCTGACAATGCTATCTGCCAGAGCTGGGACAAGGTCCTCCAGCACCCAAGGCTGAGACACCAAAGTGCGCCCCTCCATCCCTCCCGCCCCAGCCGTCACACCCTGATTGTTATTAGACTAAGAGGGCCACAGGGCCCACAACCTCCCCAACACCTTAATATCTAGTTATCTGGCTTGCAGTCACTGCTATGTATCTCCTTTTCTTATTTCTTTCTGCTTCATACAAAATTAGGAATGACAGCTGAATGAATTGTGCGCCCCCTCCTACACTGCGCCCTGAGGCTGGAGCCTCTCCAGCCTATGCCTCGGCCCGGCCCTGCTATCTGCACACAGAGGCTGGGTCTGCCTATACTGCCCAGCCTCTGTTGCTATACAGTTCCCCCTAAGTTCCCCCTGCGCTCTGCTGGCCCCCATAAATCACAGCCGCGCTGTCGACATGCAGCAGGCTGTGTTTACATCTGCATCTGTCACTCTCGCCGCTCCCCCGCCTCCTGCATAGCTCCGGTCCCCGCCCGCATTCCTTCCCCCCAATCAGCAGGGAGGGAAGGGATGCGGGCGGGGACTGGAGCTATGCAGGAGGCGGGGGAGCGGCAAGAGTGACAGTACAGAGGTAAACACAGCCCACTGCGACACGCTGCGTTTCGACAGCGCGGCTGTGATTTATGGGGGACAGCAGAGCGCAGGGGGAACTTAGGGGGGATTGAGATAGCAACAGAGGCAGGGCAATATAAGCAGACCCAGCCTCTGTGTGCAGATAGCATTGTCAGAACCCCACTTCGGGTTCTCTTTAACAACGTTTCTAGAGTTGTTACCATGGTGATGGTAGTCAGGAAACATTTTACCTCAGGCAAACCTAACGTTAACTCTTCTGTCTTTAAGTTAACTCTTCAATCCTTAAAATAACTCAAGAATTCTACATAATAACTACAGAGGATGTAACTTAACTACAGAGGAGGTAACTTAATTACAGAGTAGAGTTAAGCCGAAATTTTCGAAATTTCGCGTTACTATAATTACGCATGCGAAATTTGCTATTATGGTGCGAAATTATGGTAGCGTAATTGCCATTAAAATCGTAATTGATAATACCGTAAGCGTAATTTTCAACGCGTAATTTCGTGTTTCGTTCATAACGTAATTTCATGTACAACTATACCGTAATTTCACGTTAAACCATAACGTAATTTCGCATTTCTTCGTAATTTCGCGAATTTCGGAATTAGGCCCGGTTCACACTTGCGGTGGCCCTCCGGAATCGCCGTGCCGGAGCCGCACCGCTTGCAGAACGGACGGAACGGACGCACGGCATAGCAATGAAAGCCTATGCGTCCGTTCACATGCGTCCGTTCTGCCGAACCGGAGCCGGACCGGATCCGGACTCCGGCCTCCGTTCCAACATGCGCTATTTTTTCATCCGGCTCCTCCGGCAGCCGTATCCGGGGCGGAGCCGGACTGCACCATCCGGCCAATACACACCAATGGGAACCGGAGAGCGCACAACACACTGGCTGAGAAATCCGGATGTTCTACCCCACTTCCTATGGGGATTGTTGTGGCGATATTGGATGGGGACACATGGGCAAGCATTTTGGAGTGGAGCAGCACAGCTGGATCCGGATCCGGAGATGTTGGCAGCATGTCGTTGGTGGAGGTGAGTGCTAAACAGCAGAGGGCCTGATTCCACAGGTCCCCCTTCTGCTGACCTCCCAGACCCCAACATTTTTTTTGTTTTTAACGTACTTTTGCCAAACGGATCCGGATCGCATCCTGATGGACACCTGATGCAACCTGACCGGATCCGGATCGGATCCGGATCAGAACCGTATGGTTCCGATCCGGATCCGGTCCGGATCCGGTCAGGTCATCCGGTCCGTTTGGCAAACAACCGCTAATGTGAACCGGGCCTTACTTGTTAGCTATAAAAAGAAATACATTTTAATTTTGAAAATGAAATTAATTTTGTTTATAATAGTAATTACTAGACACAGGAAAGGTAAAGGAGGGAAAGGTATTGGAGATTGTCCAATCATATTACAGGCTTCTTTTGAGATACATCCTAAACAACCAATTGTAGTTTGACCCACCCTCCTAGTATATAATCTGGCAGCCATGTTAGTTTCACTTTGTGGGTTGTTGTTTCTGTAGGAGAAGGAGTGAGAGAGAGCACATTGCAGAACTCATATACACCATTTCTTTGCCTTTTCTAGCATTTTGCTTTATTTCAGTCATTGCTATAGACTGTGAGGAAGTTTATTTGTTTATTTAACCATTTACTACGCTTACAAACGTTTGCATGCAAGGCAAACGTAATTTCGGAATACCCACCGTAACGCGAAAACTATGCGAAAATTAACACTTACAGTAATATGAACTATCGCAAAATTATGTTATGTAACTACGCTTACAAACGGTTGCATGCAAGGCAAACGTAATTTTGCGATACCCACTGTAATGCGAAAGCTACGCGAAAATTACGCTTACGCGGAATTTCGCGAAATCCTTCTTCATTACGATTATGTACTTACGGCCATAATCGTACTTACACTAATTACGCGAAATTTCGCGAAATCGTAATTAAGTCATTACGCTCATCTCTACTACAGAGGAGGTAACTTAAGGAATGAAGAGATAAGATAACTCTCTCACTGTGTGGAGGTAAGTTTTCTCTTGCCTTATTATCTCCAGCGTGATCTTAGTGAATTGAGGCATTCACTAAGAGCAGAGCATTGACATGATGAATCAGGTTCCAGTAAGCATTAAGGCCCATACACACGTCCGTTTTTTCCTGCTAAATCGAGCGTGTGTACAGACTGTCGTTCGCGTGATAAGAGTAAGTTTGAGCGATCCGCCGGGCGGATCGCTCAAACTCACTCTTATCACGCGAACGACAGTCTGTACACACGCCCGATTTAGCGGGCGAACGACTGAACGACGGGTCGTTCAAACGACCCGTCGTTCGCAAAAAATGGACGTGTGTATGGGCCTTTAGATCACACTACAACGTACAGGGGAGTTTTACATTGTTGAATTTTCAAAAAGGGGTGAGGAAAAAGTGGGGCGCACGCCGCGGCGAAGATTTGGGGTGGTGTTGTGTGGCGCGTAGCGTGCCAAAAAATGAGGCTACGTCATGCCGAAAAATGGGTGTGGTCATGAATCAGAATGTGGGTGTGGTTGTGGACAAGTTTACATGAACTAAGCAATGGTGGGACATTAGATTAGGACAGTGGTGGCGAACCTTTTGGAGGTCGAGTGTCCAAACTGCAAAGTCACTTTACTCTCACAAAGTGCCAACAGCAATTTAAACTAAGTACAAACGTTTTAACTCATACATGAACATTATGGAAAATCCAAGTTGAAAATAAACTGTGAAGATAAACAATTTCATCCATCCTACTCCTGAAAAATTTATTCATTTTTTTTTTAAACTCCCAGTTTCATTTTCTGTTTTAAAAAGCGGAAAAAGTAGGTTTAATGCTATTGTCTCATATGATGATGATTCAGCTTTTTCCATAGTATCGCAGTTAGCAATCATGTGACCCCCAACAAGACAAATTCAGCAATCATGAGGCCCCCAACAAGACAAATTCAGCAATCATGAGGCCCCCAACAAGACAAATTCAGCAATCTTGAGGCCCCCAACAAATCATGAGGCCCCCAACAAGACAAAGTCAGTAACCATGAGGCCCCCAACAAGACAAATTCAGCAGTCATGAGGCACATAAATAGACAGCATTTCACATAAATAGGCAGAATGCCCCCTTAATATGGTAGACACCTCTCACCTGGCAGCAGTTCCCCAAAATACACTCAATCTGACAGCAGTGGTTCCCCAAAAATAGGTAGCCCCAGGTCTATAGGTGTCCCCAGAATAGGTGGCCAGCAGTATAGATGTCCCCAGAACTGGTAGCCAGAGGTATATGTGCCCAGTATATGTAGGCAGGGGTATATGTGCCCAGTATATGTAGTCAGGGGTATATGTGCCCAGTATATGTAGGCAGGGGTATATGTGCCCAGTATATGTAGGCAGGGGTATATGTGCCCAGTATATATAGCCAGGGGTATATGTGCCCAGTATATATAGCCAGGGGTATATGTGCCCAGTATATGTAGTCAGCGGTATATGTGCCCAGTATATGTAGCCAGGGGTATATGTGCCCAGTATATGTAGCCAGGGGTATATGTGCCCAGTATATGTAGGCAGGGGTATATGTGCCCAGTATATGTAGGTAGCGGTATATGTGCCCAGTATATGTAGGCAGGGGTATATGTGCCCAGTATATGTAGGCAGCGGTATATGTGCCCAGTATATGTAGGCAGCGGTATATGTGCCCAGTATATGTAGTCAGGGGTATATGTGCCCAGTATATGTAGTCAGGGGTATATGTGCCCAGTATATGTAGGCAGGGGTATATGTGCCCAGTATATATAGCCAGGGGTATATGTGCGCAATACATGTAGTCAGGGGTATATGTGCCCAGTATATGTAGGCAGCGGTATATGTGCCCAGTATATGTAGGCAGGGGTATATGTGCCCAGTATATGTAGGCAGGGGTATATGTGCCCAGTATATGTAGGCAGCGGTATATGTGCCCAGTATATGTAGGCAGGGGTATATGTGCCCAGTATATGTAGGCAGGGGTATATGTGCCCAGTATATATAGATGGGGAAAAATGCCATGGAACCCCTGCAGAGAACCCTGGTTGATAAAGCCTGGCCCAGGGTGTTTAGCTATGTGGATTTTTTCCCCACAGAGTATTCTGGGAGACCAGATGTTGTTTCTACTGCCCAGGGTCAGATTTCTGGAAAGTCCATCAAGGCCTGGGCCATGGACGGCAGCTGGCCAAGGGGCGGCAGCACACAGGGATTGCTGCATATGGAATACAGAGAGGTGCTGCCAAAGGGATCTATATATGACTGAAGGGGGAGCTATACATGGAGGTTTGATATGGAAGAAGAGGCTGCCCAAGGAATGGAAGGGGGTGCTGCACCTGAATGTTAGACATGGAAGAGGGTGCTGCACAATAAATGGGAGCTGCAAGAAAGTCAGCCTAGTGACGAAAAGTATAAATCCAGTCTTGCTACTGACTTTGGAACACACAGTAAACAAACATTCTGCAGAGCTGCACCTGACAGAACTAAAATGTCACTACCTGTGATAAATTTCGGAATGTAAATCAAGGCGTGGAAAAATTTTACAATGGGCAAACACGGACTAAATCATTTATAAATAAATATTGTAAAAAAAAATAAAACAAAATAAGCAATTTTAATTATTTTGTTATTTTACAGTTCCTCTTTACTAACTGGCATTTTTTCTGAGTATCATCTAAATGTAACCAGTCAAATCCTTAGTAGGGATAGTCAATGAGATAATTCTGAGATGCTGCTTGAAAATGGACCAATCGAATTCCACCTTGACAGGTTTCAATTGGTCCATTTTCAAGCTGCATTAATTTGCATACACAGCATAATCCTGCATTGATGTAGAATGATTTGCTTCTTAGATCTAGGATCCACTAGCAGTACTTTCCTAAGTGCTTGTGATTTTAAAAACTCTTGCTAATATAATGCTATGAGTGTGATCCCACTTGGAGAATGTGATCACCCACATAGCATTACATTAGCAAGAGCTTTACAAATCACAAGTGCTTAGAAAAGCACAGCCAGTGGGTCCCAGGCCTTAGTTCTGGTTTTCCACCATTCATCACCAAACCTTTTTTATTTTACTTTTAATTTTCATATTAAAACTATATTTAACATAAAGGAATCATTGTTCGTCAGGGATAATAAATGTGATGCAAATAACCTAAGACAATGGAAGAAAAGGCACCTAGAAAATACATTTCTCAAAGCCAATGAGGTAGAATTCAATTGGTCCATTTTCAAGAGCATACATTTGAAAAACCCTGCATCACTCAGAGTTATTTGTATCTCTTTAACCATCCCTATTTTTCAGTAGCTACCAATGACCGTCAATGTGCTATGCAGGTCGCTTTTTTGCAAGCCTTCTGGACGACTGTGCACCTGCATCACCCTGCATCAGCTTCTGGTGGCATGAAGTTCCTGGACGCTCATGGACTTCAACCAGCCATCTGCTGGCCTCCTTTTAACTATCTAGTTAGGAATGGTAGCCTACTTGCCAGAATACCAGCTTGCAGTTGACTATTCACTGTAGTGCTCCTCATGTTTCTGATTCTTGATAGTCTGGTTCCTGGCTTCTGACAAAGGTCTAATCTTTTGAATTTGCTGCAGAATTGGTCACTGGGCCCATTACCTATGAAGTTTCTATCACACTATTATAACTTATGACAAAGTAGGACACTATAATAGGAAGAAATATAAGGACGACAACATTTAGGGCATAGGACCTCTACATGACCATGCTCCCTACCAGGGCCGGGCCAAGGCAGAGGCAGGAGAGGCTCCAGCCTCAGGGCACAGTGTAGGAGGGGGCGCACAACTCACTCAGCTATCATTCCCCTATTGTGTTTGTAGCAGAGAGAAATAAGAAAAGGGGATACATGGCAGTGACTGCAAGCCAGATAACTAGAGATTAAGGTGTTGGGGGCCCTGGGGCGCCTCTTACTCTAATAGTAATCAGTGTGTGATGAATGGGGGGGCACTTTGGTGTCTCAGCCTTGGGTGCTGGAGGACCTTGTCCCGGCTCTGCGTCCCTACCCTCCTCATTCCTAAGTCCATAAAAGGATGGAGTATTTAGAAGTTGAAGCCTCTATCAGTAGAAAGGAAAGAAAGGAAATCTTATCTACACATTGTTGTTATTACAGATGGGCTTGAAGTTCAGCTTTAATAGCTACATCACGTACATTAATCTCTGAATAAAAGGTAGTATTTCTAAACAGTGCATTATATGGCAATGAAAGATTAGCACATTCCAGAACAATCTCTTAACATTATTATACTACTGCATAATGTGTTTACATATTTAGAACATTATACTTATGGAAAGGATAAAGCCCAGCCATCTGTACATTTCACAGATTTCAGCAGTGAATTAACATAACTTATTGTAGCAACAGAAAGCGTAATCATGCGTAAGCCTCACTGACTGCAGAAGGCAAGTGTCTATATATACATACAGTATATGACTATACAGGAGGATAAGCAGACAATGGCCTTCCATTCATGTATCACAAAGAAACAGTAGTCAAGTGGGCTTTCCTACAGTCGGGAAAAGAGTGAAGTATAGTGGACTGGTATGTGTGCATCAAGGAGAAACGTCTCTCAAGGACATGAATGTGTTTATAAAACAGCATGGTGAAAACAAATGGCTTAAAGCAAACTTGAAGCGAAAATAAACTGATGAGATAATGAATTGTATGTGTAGTACAGCTAAGAAATAGAACATTAGTTGCAAAGAAAATATTCTCATATTGTTTTCCAGTGCAGGAAGAGTTAAGAAACTTCAGTTGTTATATATGCAAACGAGCTTCTCTGAGCTCTCCAACCTAACTTCGGTGGAAGACAGTTCTTGTTTCTGAAGCACTTATACATCAAAGAAACATTGAGAGACAGCTTCAGATAAAGTGTAGAGAAACCGAGAGCCCAATATAGTGTAGTATGTTAACCACTTAACCCCTAGCGGTGCGGATATCTCCGTCCCTTTTTCCATCCTTTCACCCCCAGGGACGGAGATATCCGCACCTTCTGCGCTCCCGCCGCTGCCCGCGCTCCCGCTTGCTCGTGCGTGCTCCCGCTCTCATGCACGCCACGCACGCTCGCACGGAGATCAATGAACGGAGAAAAACGTTCCCGTTCGTTGATCTAAGACCCCACAATGATCAGCTGCTTCTATGAGAAGCAGTGATCATTGTGAAAAAAAAAAAAACAGACTCCCAGCCTCATAACACTCCCTGCAAGCGTACTTCCTGTACGCTTGCAGGTCGCATAAACAAAAAGTTACTGTGGCCATCTTGTGGCCAAATAGTAAAACTACACCCTAAAGCATTTTTCATATACAAATACAATAGTTTTACACTAAAAATTAACTCATTAACTTATCAGGGACTGAGGCGCTACACCTGCTATTGCTGAAATTCTGTTTTGTCCCCACATTTATTGCCTGATGAAGGCTGGGCCTGCAAAACACGTTGCACTTTTTTGGGGTACTATTTAATAAATGTGATTGCTACTATTCAGACAGCCTTTCGTGTCTGCTTTATGGAGGTAAGTCCACCACTTCCTCCCAGCAAATTTTAAAGTTTTTATCTGCTTTTATCCTGCTGGCGCCTCTGTTCTCCTACTGCTATAGCTTCAAATAAGGTTTTACTGCAGGGACGTTCAAACGGTCATTAGCTCTGCTCTGTTGTGTAGTTTAAAATACACTGAGTGTGGTTTGTAATTGCAAATATGACAGAATGATGCAATGTTATATAAAAAAAACTATATAACAAAGAAAAAAAATATGATACTCTTTTCTTTGCTACTAATGTTTTATTAATTATCCGTGCTACACATACAATTAATTAAATCATAAGTGTTTTTTTTTTTGTTTACTTGGTTTTTTTTTTTTTTGCTTCAGTGTCACTTTAAAGGAAGATGGTGCTTAGTACTGCAACTCGGTTTTTTTTTTTAGCTTTGAGTAGAATGGGAAAGGAATAGAGCCTTGGTCAGAGTTTACTGCTGTTTTATCCCTGTCTTTGTTAGTGAGGTTTCTCCTCACTTGTTCTGCAAAAAGCGGCTGTCATAAGTTCGGGGAATAGAAAGAATCTTTCTAGTGTTGCACTACCCCTGCAGGAGCTGCTGTTATATGTTGGGCTTCCCTGTGTTTGGAGCCGATAATATGCCGACACCAGTAAATGAAAAGTCACTATACTATTATGAAAATATCCTTGCGATAAATAGGATTCTTGTTGGTATGGATAGCTTGGTAGCATAGTGGTTTGCACTCTCGCCTTACAGCACTGGGTCCCAGGTTCAAATACCAGCTAGGGCACTATCTGCATTGAGTTTTTATGTTCTTCCTGTGTCTGCGTGGGTTTCCTCTGGGCTCTCCGGTTTCCTCCCACATCCCAAAAACATACAGATAAGTTCATTGTCTTCCCCCTAAATTGGCCCTAGACTACGATACATACACTATACAATACATACATAGGAGTATGGTAGGGATTAGATTGGGAGTCCCTCTGAGGGACAGTTAAGTGAGAAGACAATGTACTTTGTACATTGCTGCTGAAGATTTCGGCGCTATATAAATATTAATAATACTAAATAACCTTTCATAGCTCAACCCATGAAAGGCTCTAAATGTTTAATACACTGGGTGAGCAAAGAGTAATAATACAGTACAATATTAAACTATTTGAATAAAACAGAAACAGAGGTGAACATTGCGGTGACTGACTTTTAGGGGCCTAGCTACAATGGATGAGTCAGTAACTAGTGGCCAGTGGTAGAGCAGATACACAGTCTGCCTGGCTACAATGGATGAGTCAGTAACTAGTGGCCAGTGGTAGAGCAGATACACAGTCTGCCTGGCTACAATGGATGAGTCAGTAACCAGTGGCCAGTGGTAGAGCAGATGCACAGTCTGCCTGGCTACAATGGATGAGTCAGTAACCAGTGGCCAGTGGTAGAGCAGATACACAGTCTGCCTGGCTACAATGGATGAGTCAGTAACCAGTGGCCAGTGGTAGAGCAGATACACAGTCTGCCTGGCTACAATGGATGAGTCAGTAACTAGTGGCCAGTGGTAGAGCAAATACACAGTCTGCCTGGCTACAATGGATGAGTCAGTAACCAGTGGCCAGTGGTAGAGCAGATACACAGTCTGCCTGGCTACAATGGATGAGTCAGTAACCAGTGGCCAGTGGTAGAGCAGATACACAGTCTGCCTGGCTACAATGGATGAGTCAGTAACTAGTGGCCAGTAGTAGAGCAGATACACAGTCTGCCTGGCTACAATGGATGAGTCAGTAACCAGTGGCCAGTGGTAGAGCAGATACCCAGTCTGCCTGGCTACAATGGATGAGTCAGTAACCAGTGGCCAGTGGTAGAGCAGATACACAGTCTGCCTGGCTACAATGGATGAGTCAGTAACCAGTGGCCAGTGGTAGAGCAGATACACAGTCTGCCTGGCTACAATGGATGAGTCAGTAACCAGTGGCCAGTGGTAGAGCAGATACACAGTCTGCCTGGCTACAATGGATGAGTCAGTAACTAGTGGCCAGTGGTAGAGCAGATACACAGTCTGCCTGGCTACAATGGATGAGTCAGTAACCAGTGGCCAGTGGTAGAGCAGATACACAGTCTGCCTGGCTACAATGGATGAGTCAGTAACCAGTGGCCAGTGGTAGAGCAGATACACAGTCTGCCTGGCTACAATGGATGAGTCAGTAACCAGTGGCCAGTGGTAGAGCAGATACACAGTCTGCCTGGCTACAATGGATGAGTCAGTAACTAGTGGCCAATGGTAGAGCAGATACACAGTCTGCCTGGCTACAATGGATGAGTCAGTAACTAGTGGCCAGTGGTAGAGCAGATACACAGTCTGCCTGGCTACAATGGATGAGTCAGTAACTAGTGGCCAGTGGTAGAGCAGATACACAGTCTGCCTGGCTACAATGGATGAGTCAGTAACCAGTGGCCAGTGGTAGAGCAGATACACAGTCTGCATGGCTACAATGGATGAGTCAGTAACTAGTGGCCAGTGGTAGAGCAGATACACAGTCTGCCTGGCTACAATGGATGAGTCAGTAACCAGTGGCCAGTGGTAGAGCAGATACACAGTCTGCCCGGCTACAATGGATGAGTCAGTAACCAGTGGCCAGTGGTAGAGCAGATACACAGTCTGCCCGGCTACAATGGATGAGTCAGTAACCAGTGGCCAGTGGTAGAGCAGATACACAGTCTGCCTGGCTACAATGGATGAGTCAGTAACTAGTGGCCAGTAGTAGAGCAGATACACAGTCTGCCTGGCTACAATGGATGAGTCAGTAACCAGTGGCCAGTGGTAGAGCAGATACACAGTCTGCCTGGCTACAATGGATGAGTCAGTAACCAGTGGCCAGTGGTAGAGCAGATACACAGTCTGCCTGGCTACAATGGATGAGTCAGTAACCAGTGGCCAGTGGTAGAGCAGATACACAGTCTGCCTGGCTACAATGGATGAGTCAGTAACTAGTGGCCAGTGGTAGAGCAGATACACAGTCTGCCTGACTACAATGGATGAGTCAGTAACCAGTGGCCAGTGGTAGAGCAGATACACAGTCTGCCTGGCTACAATGGATGAGTCAGTAACCAGTGGCCAGTGGTAGAGCAGATACACAGTCTGCCTGGCTACAATGGATGAGTCAGTAACCAGTGGCCAGTGGTAGAGCAGATACACAGTCTGCCTGGCTACAATGCATGAGTCAGTAACCAGTGGCCAGTGGTAGAGCAGATACACAGTCTGCCTGGCTACAATGGATGAGTCAGTAACCAGTGGCCAGTGGTAGAGCAGATACACAGTCTGCCTGGCTACAATGCATGAGTCAGTAACCAGTGGCCAGTGGTAGAGCAGATACACAGTCTGCTGTGATGCGCTCAAACTTCAAGAGAAGGTATTTGTAATGAGAAGACACAGAGACAATTAAGGAAAAAAGGTAGAGTTGGCTCCTTTAAAGTGGACCTGAACTCTTGCACTGGACAGAAGGAAAACAGAGAGAAATGCACCCTGTATTTATTTAGAGAGTTTAGCCTGTCTAATTCCCCTGGTCCACACTGCAAAATACAAGCAACTTTGCAATGTTCTTTTTTTTAATTAGCATTAATTCTTCTATAAAACACTCTTTTTATACTATTACCTTTTAACTTAATTTTATTTCACTTGTATTAACCCTCTGTTTTCTCTATCTTTTTGTGCATTTGCTTAAAAAAGGCTGTAAAAAGTAATACTCACGATTTTATGCTTCATACTAGCACTTGGGTACGCACAGGTCTTAAAAGAGCAAAATACGGGAACTAAGTCTAGGAACCCCACAAAGCAAGGTACGGGTAGAAGATTTGTTAGGCATTTTGAATCATCAATAGTTATATCAAGAAATAACACAGTACCAAACATTAAGCAGGAGACAAGCAGTACATGCCAAAGCCTTATACAAGAGGTCAGAACCAAGAGGTTCACGGTATCCAAGGGCTAGACAAGGGAATCGGTCCAATCAGAAAGAAAAACAAGGTCAGGCTAAGGATGTTCACAAAGAGAATACTCAATTTTCACATCCAGTAGGGTAGCACACAGGTAACTACTGCTATCATGGGCATCACCAGAGTACATAGTTACATAGTTACTTGGGTTGAAAAAAGACATACGTCCATTAAGTTCAACCAGAGAACAAAGTACTGTAAATAAGATGGGTGAGTGTCTGCATGCGCCCATCTATTCAGCTTGGACGCTTACATGGCCACCGCTGAAGCCAAAAAGATCACCAGGACAGTCAGTCACTTGGTATTGTTTAAATGGGAATAAACACTATAAAGATGACAACCCACATATATTATTATTATTATTTATTGTATTTATAAAGCGCCAACATATTACGCAGCACTGGACAATAAATAGGGATACATACATTGCAACAAGGAGTGACAGACAGAGAGGTAGCAAACGGTTATACAACATAGCACAAGGTTATACATACAATCAGGGTATAAAATGTGGTTTACAGAGACCCGGCAAACCAAGTACGAGTTAGTTCATGAGAAGGGTGTAATTGCCGGGGTAGTAAAATTAAGAAGGACACACTAAGGGAAGGGAGAGGCCCTGCCAAGGCTTACAATCTAAAGGGTGGGGGGATACATAAGGTAGGACTGTGGAAAGGGTGGAGAGTTAGAGTGGGGTAGATGTGGGGTAGGCTATTTTAAAGTGATCCTTAAGCCAACTAAAAAAAATGAGATTTACTCACCTGGGGCTTCCCTCAGCCCCCAGCAGCCGATCGGTGCCCTCGCAGCTCCGCTCCGATGTCCCAGGACCCGCCGGCGAGCACTTCCGGTTTGGCCGTCACCGGCCGACAGGCATGGGAACGCGAGTGATTGTTCGCGTTCCCAGCCTGTATATCGCCCCCTATGCTGCTATTGCGGCCACAAGAAATGTGCTTTGAGGGCTTGCTTGAAGGTGTTGAAGGAAGGAGCGAGTCTGAGGCGGAGTGGAAGGGAGTTCCATAGGGTGGGGGCAGCTCTTGAGAAATCTTGTAAGCGTGCATGGGAATGAGAAATGCGTGGGGAGGTCAGGCGGAGATCATTGGAGGACCGGAGGGGACGGGCAGGTATATACTGTATCTGTTGACGAGCCCAAAAATGTAGGTTGGGCAGGTCTTGTGCACAGATTTGTAGGTAAGGCACAAAACCTTAAAACTGATCCTGAAGCTGATAGGGAGCCAGTGTAGGGCTTCGCAGAGGGGAGAAGTGGAAGCATAGTAGTGGGAAAGTCTGATGAGTCTAGCTGCTGCATTCATGACTGATTGAAGGGGTTCAATGCGTTTTAAGGGGAGGCCAGATAGTACGGCATTGCTTGGTAGTGTCTGGGGTCAGAAAGGGGCGGATTTTGGAGATGTTTAGAAGGTGGAAGTTGCAGGTTCTGGTAACATTTCGGATATGTTGGCTGAAGGAGAGGGCAGAGTCTAGGGTGATGCCCAGGCAGTGGGCCTGGGAGGTAGGGCAGATGGTAGTGCTGTTGATAGTGAAGTGAATATCTGGGAGGGGTGGTGCAGAGCGGGGCGGAATTATGAATTCAGTTTTATCCAGGTTAAGCTTCAGGAACCTAGCTGACATCCAGGAGGAGATGTTTCATAGGCAGGAGGAGACCTTGTCTGGTCACTTATGTACCCTAATTGAAGGCCCCAGCAGTAGCTTCTTTACACCACCAGAAAATCCAGTCCACTCCTGTTATTTACTACATGGTAAAAAGATTGAAAAGCTACTTTAAATTTCACATATTCAAAAATATTCTTTTTTCCCCTGTATTGTACATTCCCCTAATGTAATCTGAATAGACTTAAATGCAAATGAACAGTTAGGTGGAAAAAAAAATAAGTAGTGGAATTTGTTATGCTCCACAGACTTACATATTTAATATCCATGCCTGAGATGCTGGAATTTTAACACCATTACAGCTAAAAAGCAGCATATTTTTTTCTTATACTGCCTCCCATTTACTATAAAATAAACCACACGAGTAAATGAAGCAAGTCTCCCATGTGCCGTTCTCTTCAGCACACATATTTTTGCCATCGTTGACAGTTTATTGTATCACGTAGTCAGCTTTTTAGAGAGATTAGCAGATTTAAATAATTTAGGTCCGTTGCTGGTTTTTGACTAACGACTGACAAATTGCAGACAAATAGCTCTACGCACAGGAATCAAAACGTTAGCTAATTTGCCAGAAAGTATTTAATTTTATTGGTAAAATGATACATAGAAAAGCTGCGTAATAAAATTTTAACTTCCAGCTTTGGGAAAAAAAGTTTTTGAAATGTTAAGTACTGCTCTAAAGTCCCCCACTGTCAGCACTCGCTTCCAGGAATAAAGAAGTGCCGTGAAGATATCAATCACTGACTTTTAAAGTACAAGTGTATCTATTGTTGCGGAGACATACTGTATAACAGTATTGAGGGAGGTATAGCCATATAATGCTAGAGCTTTAACAATGCCCAGCACAGCGATTGGCTTGCTTCTTTCTCTCCATTTTGGTCCAGTGTGTAAAAATGTTGATTGGGCATTTATGTGACTGCATAATGGTGGCATGTATTGATAATGCTTATAAAACACTGAATGTAGGTGTGTAGTTTGAATAATACAGACTACCACCCTCCTCCAATGACGTCCCCGCATGCTGCTTCAATCATGCGGGAGGCACAGCACCCGGAAGGGGTGGAGTTTACCTCCATCATATACCGTTATATTCTGAACAATAACTTGCATAATGTACCATGGATGAGGACAGGGTAAAAAGGACGGGAGGCACAGCACCCGGAAGGAGTGGAGTTTTCCTCCATCCATATACCATTATATTCTGAACAATAACTTGCATAATGTACTATGGATGAGGGCGGGGAAAAAGGGCAGGAAGGCACAGCACCCGGAAGGGGTGGAGTTTATCTTCATCCATATACCGTTATATTCTGAACAATAACTTGCATAATGTACTATGGATGAGGGCGGGAAAAAGGGCAGGAAGGCACAGCACCCGGAAGGGGTGGAGTTTACTTCCGTCATATACCGTTATATTCTGAACAATAACTTGCATAATGTACCATGGATGAGGGCGGGGTAAAAAGAAAAAAAAACAATCAAGAAAGGTATTCTTAATGCAATATATTGCTACATGACTGGATCAAACTTATTTTATAAATCAAGCAAAAGAATTTGGCCATTCAAAATTGTTGCCTAATATGAATTGAGGCCTGACAACAGATAAGTCTCTTGTTTATTGGCAAGCACTCTTGCTGATCTAGTGTTATTACACATTGATCCAGAAACACTTTCAAGGGAAGGCCTTGCTGGACATTTTTCTTGGTCAGCTTGCCCATTGCTTTTACACTGATGTGCAATAAATATAGGCCATCTTGCTTGTGCCCACATGTTCTGCTTGACTCTCTTTGTTACAAATTGCCCATTGCTAGAGTTGCTGTCCCTGTTCGTTTTCAAACCCATTGTTTATAAATACTGACATTCTAACCATTGACTTTCGAAGTTTATTAATTGTATTTAATCATTTGGCTATATCTGCTCTTCACTGTAATGCCTTTCACCGTCCCTCTCTTTTTTTTGGCCTCTCTTTTTGCTTCTTGTTGATTTTGATTGGCCAAGTTGAAAGCTGCAAACCATTGTCGTTTGTAATTACCATGCAGGCTAGAATCTCTAGTCACTGGTAATAGTGATGTGAGGCAGACCTTTAAAGTGGCAGTCCTTAAGCAGAATAACGTATTACAATGTGAGAGTTTCTTTTATGTTAGAGACTTTGCAATGACATATAGTATAATGCAGAAATGATTATTCAATTATTCAGGATACCCACTCTTTGTGGTCATTTTCCTGGTTTCAGCATCAGAAACACTTCCTATATCTGTATATTGCTATGTAGCCCCGCCCTCCCAGTGATGTTTAGCCTGGGATGATTATCTATCCAGACATTCTGGGAGACCAGGTGTATTTTGTACTGGCTTCAGTATTCTCAGTAACCAAACATTATGCAGAAATCACCTGAAAGTACCAAAGATTTTGCCGCCTCTGAGAAATTTCAAAAAGTAAATCGAGGTAAGGAAAGATTTTACAGCGGGTAAACACTGACTAAATCATTTATAAATGAATGAAGTAAAGAAATAAGTTATTTTATTCATAAAGTTATTTTCACTACAGAACAGAACATAATGGGCTTGCTGAAGGGATTTCTTAACCAGGGGATGTTCTTATTAAAGGCTATATTTTTAGTGGCTGGATAGTGTACTGGTTAAGGGCACCGCCTTTGACATGGGAGACCAGGTTCCGAATCCTGGTTAGGGTCAGTACCTATTCGGTAAGGAGTTCAAGGCAAGACTCCCTAACACTGCAGGGCGTCCCAACAGGAGAAAAGCACTATACATTTGTTCAGATTATTATTATTATATATTTAACTAAATCTATAGTGGACGACTTTCTTCCAAACACCCCCCCCCCCCCCCCAGTTTACTGGGACCTCCAAAAGTTCCAGTGTTGCTTGGAATACCATTTGAGTCATTGTCAGCCACCTCTTGACAGCTCAGTCTCCTGTGTTGACTCTTGGGATTGGGTGTGGTGCTAACTCCATGCACACACTCCCTTTGCTACTGATTGCAGGAGAGAATTGGCTGTTATAGCTATGCACCTCAGAATAGCAAGCAGTTTGGAGGCATCGCTCTATCAAGTGATGTGGAGGGGACAATGTGATGACTCCTGGGATTTATTATGTGGGATTTTAGGAGGCAGCTTTGAATGCTTTGGCTCCATAGATGAGGTTATATGATCCTGTAGATTACAGGTGTTGAACTCCAGTCCTCGGGGGCCATATCCATGCCAGTGTTTGGATAGACTGAGAAATGGAGAAATGTGCTGATGAACCTCACCTTTCCTGATTTAGTCCTATCAATGAATTTGGACTGTGCCAAAAATGTGGGAGGACCTCGGACTTTGAGAACTCGAGATCAACATCCCTGCTGTAGATGAAGACCCCTAGAGGTGAATATGGAGGGGATTGAAGGATACATAGTGAAGACAGCTAATCAGATTGAGGGATATATAACAAATAGTTAGTACAAATTAATACAATCTCTTATTAGGCTGCTTCCCGCTTATTTCACAAAATATAAATAATTTATGTATGTAAGTTAGCTATATTGGCAATACATTTGGTATAATATAAGGTTGGATAAAACAATAATTTGAATAGGTTCTGTGCCTAGTTGTTCATAAAAAATAGAAGGGACCTCAGAGACTCATAAATGGTCTTTATCAAAATGGATTATTTCAGTACACAATTGCTGCTCCAATGTTTATTGCAGTAAATACCCGAGGAAAAACTACAAGAACCTCATTGAAACGCACATGCACAACAGTACAATTTCCTCTTCACTCTTCTTTCTAAAACCTGAATGTAGCACAGCAGTGAAATGCTAAGGGAATGACAAGTACACATATGAGTCTACAAACAATCCACTTGAGCCCTACAAGGATAGATTAGTTGCACACCAAACAGTGCTCATCTTGTTAATAAGTGATGATAAAGACCCATTTACTTGACGGCTTAATCTCACTGTAAATAATAATTAAACATTCTTCACTCTTTTTGTAATGGAAGATAATCTGTCAGTTGCCACTGGAATTTAAAACTGGATCGCAGCAGAAAAATAACAGAGCCTTTCTTTTTTTCTTCCCACTCAGTTTACTTGTCTTCTGTTATACATTTTTATTTGACATTTTTATTCTGTATGTAATGCGGTAAAGAATATTATGTTCTTTAAACCTGAATATTTTTATTGTATATCTGTTCTTCCTATACTAGCTGGAAGGAGAATGAAATAAGTAGATGTAGGTGTGTAGGTTTCTATCAATTTGAACAAAAGAATGTGTAGGTGTTGCCCAATGCAGACAATAAGATTATGTTCGTCACTTTGCTGGTACGTGTCAGACAATGAAAGTCAACACCTGATTAGTTGTTACAGATATTTTTACTTTCCTCTGGTTTCCATAGAAGTGAAATGGAAGATGATAGCTGCATCAGCTGTATCTGTTAAAGAGTACCAAATCAAAACATAGTGTTAAAATGAAATAATACTGCAAATGCTTGTTACCTTCAGTGTCCCTCCCCCTACCTTGATCTGTACACTTTTAATATTTGACTGTCTGGGCAGTCAAATTCTTTGAGCCAGAGGCTGCTGTGGCGCATACATATAATTAAGTCAATGGGAAATTTGGGCACATGGTAAAGCCGATAAACGGTTCAGCCTGCTCCTGCAAAAGTTCCGGAGGTATTAATTATTATTCCTCCTCCAGTTCGCTATAGAGGTGGGGAAATACTTCAGCTGTCAGCTATTGCTGGGGGCAGAATTACGCTGTTTTATAGTAATTTGGGCACCATCTTTTGTAATAATTGCTTTGCCTCACACTGTATTGAATTTAAAAGTTTTATTTTACTTCAGGGTTGCAGAAATATATTATATAATATTCCAGAAATACAAAATAATTGATCAAACATTTCACAACACTTGTAGGGTGATAGCAAGCTCCTGGATGATGAAAGTGGATTAAAGTGTAGGGACAGTTTTGCGTTTTTTTAAAACTCATGTTCCCCCCTTATAGGATAGTAATCCCAAAGATCGAACACCATCGTCCAGCAGAGGTGGTGGGTGCAGGACCAAGTAGCCAAAGTCCATACACGTATCCAAAGAAGGCTTGCACACCACTTTAACAGGAATTTTTTATTGCTCCATCACCATATATACACACAATCAAATGTAAAACCGACAATTGTTTCAGGGCCACACAGGATCCCTTTTGCCAAGGCACAGTTACCATTATAGGGTAAACAAAAAAAATCAGAGCTAAAAAAAAAGGCTTCTAAAAAAAATAAAGCATTTGCTCAAACACTGCAAGCCTTTAGATGGTTTGTATTTAGAATTCTGAATTGTTTTAAGGGCTTACAAGCATTGCTTATCTTGATATTTGCAATGTAATAACGTCCAACACAAGCACACTTATTTTCTTGCCTTCACAGGACTAATAACCTCATTGGA
The DNA here is from genome assembly GCF_040937935.1 of Hyperolius riggenbachi. Taxonomy (NCBI): domain Eukaryota; kingdom Metazoa; phylum Chordata; class Amphibia; order Anura; family Hyperoliidae; genus Hyperolius; species Hyperolius riggenbachi. Next base: position 424,646,986 of record NC_090646.1, read on the forward strand.
CTTGGAGAACTTTTCAAGTTGCTGTCCCATAAGAAAAGGGTCCTTGTGGTATCTCCAGAATAAATAGTTCCCTCAGTAAGGATTACGTTTAGACCCCTTCAGAAAACTAGAGCATGATTTAACAACATTTATCTGCTAATCTGTAATCAGTTTCATGAAAGAAGACAGTGCTTAGCCAACTCTTATGAGACATAAGATCTGTTTGAGAGTTAAATCCAGCCAACAAGGTCATCCTGTTCATACTTAGTTCCTTAACTCGTCCAGTCCTTAGCACAAGCAATATAGAGAACAAAATGTGCAAAGTGGTTTTCATCTTTTGTATTTCACAGAAACAGGACATTATTAGCTTCACTTAGGCAAGACTGGAATCCAGATGCTTATTATTATTATTATTATTAGAATTTTTCTGAATATTTGATGCACAGATTGCTGTATAAGTCTCCTCTATCCTGCTACCTGACCTGCATTTTTTTTCCTCTAATCTCTCTTTGGCATCACAAGAAATACTTTAAAAGGAGTGAAAGTCACATGCTTATCTCAATAGAGGGAAGTAGTGGGCTGTGGGTGTCTGAACACCCTCTAAGAAAAGGCACAGGAGACAAAAGAGGGAGTCCGATTGTGCAGTATGTAACAACAATGTGGTGGTGAAACAAATGTATAAGAACTACTCACAAAGGTGGGTTGCAAGGGGGCAACCGACCACAGGAAACAGGTGGAGACAATAAACCTGACTCCACTCAGGGAGGTCACCGGGGACCTGGATGAGGTTGCTCTCCTTGAAGAAAGATAGGGAGCAGAGGTCGACCGTGGTGAAACCATGGGTACTCTGCTTCCACCCCTCAAACGGGTGGCGTGTGGGGGTATACAAAGCACAATTTGGTTTAAAGAGGCGCCCTGGTGTGTAATAAAAGCCTCCCTACGCTAGACTTTTTCATTTAGTTTGGCACTGTTATTGGCCTGAGGAAGCGGGCTCAGACCCGTGAAACGCATTGCCTGTGCTATCACTAATAAAATCTTTTGTACCATAAAAGATTTTTCGTCATTGAGGTAAGCTACCTCCTTTCCTTACCGATTTTAAACTTTTTTTTAAATGCTTTTATTACACACCAGGGCGCCTCTTTAAACCAAATTGAGCTCAGTAGAGGGAAGCCCCTGGATCGTTCAGAGGCATTCCACATCCTCCTTGAGACCATGGATCCAGAGCTTGGACTGTCTGTGGCCGAGTGCCTGGGCAGTTGTATGGAGCCACTTGGGTGTGGCAGAAAAAGCGAAGTCTGTGCAGCTACGTGCTGCTGCACAAGCATAAGGCACTTGTGCAGTGCGGCCACACTCATTCACTAATGGGAGCATGGTCGTGTCCAGCTCTCGACTGGCCTTTATCAATGAGGTTTTGGGGGTTCCAGCACTGGATCAGTGGAGGCAAGGGGATGGGAAAAACCCTGGATCACTGGAAGCAAGGGGACCTTCCCTCTACTGAGGTATGTGTCTAATTGGGGCACTCTTTTCCCTGCAGGACACTATACACGAGTTGATTATGCCCCAATATACCAAGCCGATCTATCACAATTGGAATTCATTCAAATAATGATGCATTCCTACTGTACATGAGAAACTCAATTTCAGAAGAAATGTATTGAGCATCGATTGGACCACAAATATTATACTGCTGGTTGCAGTGCAACCCTATGGCCCATCGATTACCCACTGCTCCTGAACCCTTGCACACACATTTTCCAAAACGTGCGATCAGTCTTTAGATTAAAAAAATCTTCACAAATTAGAATTCAAAAGTGAATTGATGACAGGCACATTCGATCAAAGTAACGGAAAATTGTATACTCACCTAACGGTAATTTTCCTTTCCATGTGCATCCATGGCAGCATACATATGGGTTAAGCCCCACCCCTACCAATTAACAGGACCTTAGCTATAAAAGAAAGTGACCCCTAGCGAGCAGCATTCTCATTGACTAGCCGAACCGGAGAACAGCAAAAAGTCAACAAAAGGAAAGGGAGGGAAATCCCTATGCTGCCATGGATGCACATGGAAAGGAAAATTACCGTTAGGTGAGTATACAATTTTCCGTTTTCCATATGCCTCCATGGCAGCATACATATGGGATTTAACTAGCAGAAAAAAAGTAAGGGTGGGACAAGACTTGCTGACCAAAAATAATTTAAATTAAGGCTTTAACAGATTCAGAAATAACTTTCTTTCTAAATTAAACTGAAGCGGAGGCTGCTGGATTGACTCTGAAATGGGCAATGAAAGTATGGACAGAGGACCAGTTGGCAGCCTGGTGAATCTTTGCCCGGATAGCGAAGGTGGCACAGGGGACAGCTGAGAAGAGTGCACTGTGATGCCACCCAGAGGGACAAGGTCACAAACCCTGATAATAGCCTTAATAAAAGGCTTTCTTGATTCATTTGAGCCATGAAGAGATCTTTTGAGTTTGATGTTAGCTGGCTCTTTCTCAGACCTGATGGAATTATGAAGAGCTGTTCTGATTTCCTGAAGCTCCATTGTTACATTCACATAGGCTCTAAGTGTTCTTGCAACATCTAGAACATGCAGATCAGAGGAATTTGTATCCATAAAAGATGGCACTGTCCGATCCTGATTAAAGGGAAGCCCGGAAGTGAAGTGCTGTAGTGGTCTCAAAACTACTAAGTAGGATGTCAAGAATGAGCCCCTAGATCCTGGAGCTCGGAAACTCTTCTGTCCAAAGAGATAAGCGACTAGAGGCATAGTTCTTAAGGTTGTTAAGTCTCATCTCCTGCAGTCTTCCACTGGGTCAAAAAGAGGTTTTGCTAGGTAACTGAGAACCTGCGCAGTTCCCACTTTGGAAAAAGGTTGCAATTAGGATGCTTGTTCTTGGTGGCAGCCTTCATAAATTGAACTATTAGAGGGTGAGAGACCCAGCAGTGATCTGTCAAAGCAGAGATGGCAGAAATCTGCACTTTGAGAGTGCAAGCCAATTGTTTTTATAGGCCAATCTGGAGGAAGCTAAGAATATGTTGTGCTGGTGGACCCATTGGGTCTAAATTATTTACCAGAGCAATTGAGAAAAAATATTTTCCAGTTTGTGGTAGTTTTCCCTGCTTTTAGTGTGTTTATCAATGATTCTGAGTTTACCAGGTCTCTAAGCTTCCTCCCACAATCCTTAAGCCATTAAATCAAGGGATTGAGGAGACAGGTGATAAATTGAGTCCTGGGACAGGGGGTTTGGTCTGACTGGAAGAGGAATAGGAGGTTCCAACTTCAGGCTCCAAATTAGAGGGACTCATGGCTGGCATGGCCAAAATGGACCCACCTCCAGGAGTACCACTTGTTCTAGGAGGAGTCTCAGAATTTTGAAGATAAGTGGAGTTGGAGGAAAAAAACAGAGACTATTCAGAAATTTCAGGTGTTGCCAGAGCACCCTGAGCTCTTGAATGTGGGGGCGAATCTCCTCAAGCTGGCATTTAGTTGATGTAGGTTGCCATCAGGTCCACCTACCCAATGGTCACAGATCACTCTGGATATATTTTATTGAGTGGCCACAAGCTATTGCCTCAGTCCCCTTGATTGAGAAAATCTGCCGCAGAGTTCTGAGGCCCTATGAGATAAACTGCCATGATGCTGCAGAGATTGCTCTCTGCACTGGAGATAAATATTGCTGACCTCTAACATGAGGAACAGACTCCTTGTGTCCCTCTGCTACCTGATATCAAAGACTGAAGTCTCATCCCAGTGATGGCTGAAGGTCTGAAGCACCATATAAGCCACCCTGTGTTTGAGTATATTTGCAGGGATCAATCAGCTTTGTTTTGACTATTTTACCTAAGCTAATACGACCTGTAAACATGTCAAACCATGCTTGCATGTTTACGAGTTATGGGTGAACGATTGGTTAATAGTTGTTGAGCTTGTGTTTAGCCACCACCGCAGACAGTCTCATCGTGGGAGTGAGAAGGATGGTCTGAGAGTAACTCTGGTGGTTTCATTGATGGAGAAACCCTAGTTGGAATGGGCAGATGTGCCAGTGAACCCATTTGACCATCTGGATTGTAGATGACGAAGTGCCCAGGAGGTGTATACAACACCTTGATTAATGAATATAGTATGATAATCAGCACTCGCAAACTTTTGGCAGCAATTTTCTCATCTGGTTACTGCATTGGATATAGATTGGAATCTTGCTCACAGAAAGATTAGGTCCTCAGAAGGAGTGAGGTGGCTTTCCTCCTTGTTTGTTAACCAGCCAAAGACAGACTTTGAAGAAGAATCTGTTGCTAACACAGTAGAGCCTTGGGATCTGAGGCTAGCAACAACAGATTGTCTAAATAGTGATAAAGTCCTAACTTTGCTTTCTCAACTGAGCCACCAGATACACTAGTACCAAAAAAGGTTGCCATGGCTGTGATAATGTCGAGAAGGAGGATGGTTACTGGAGAAGAATGTTACCAACTGCATGGTGGAAAGAAGTTTGAAATAATGAATGTATCTGCCAAGTCATTTGTTGTAACTCCATCTTGAATGTTTTCAGAAAGATGAAGATTTAGGAATTTCAGATCCAGTACTGAACGCAGATCACCTGACTTCTTTACAATGAAGAGAGGAGAATAGACTTCCTGAAAGCGCCCCTCTTCTGGAACCAACATAACAGCCGTTTTCTGCAATGAGTCATGAATGTAAAAGAGCAGGTCTCTGTAAAGACAAAGTGACTAAGTGGTGGAGTGAACTTGCACATCCAAGAAAAACCGAACCACTCTATCTGTGGCCCACTCGTCCTTTATTGTTTTTTGTCCAGATAATATGGAACTGCTGAAGTCTTGCAGCTACTATCTGGACTTCAGAATTGTCAATAGGACTCTGCGCTGACTGCTTTGTGAGCTTATGGAGATTAGCATGTGAAGTTTGCCAATTCCTATGGTCTGGTCTTTCCTTCCTCAATGTCTTCTCTCCTTTGGTATAATACCAGCCTTGGTGACTGTTGGTTGCCAGATCCAACTTGTTACTAAAAAGATTTCTTCCATCAAACAGAATTTTAAACACATTTTGTTGGAAGCTGGGATCAGCAGACTAGTTTTGTTTTTTGTTTTTTGTTTTTTTTACAGACCAATTCACTGTCATGGCAAAAAGCCTGGCCTATTAAGTGGACTGGACAAAATCTATAGCCGCTTCCCTAATAAACTTAGAGACAATATGAACGTTCTCTAAGCTGCCAGGATAGAATCAGAATCCTTGTCCACTTCCGTGGCAACTGAAGATAGAGCCAGGGCTGGTTTACATGTCCCTCCAGTCGTCGTATACACCATCGTTAAATCTATATCACGTTTATGGTCTAGGACATCTTAAAAAGTAATCAAGACTTTTAACCTTACATGGCATGCAAGACACCTGACTGACATGTCCATGGAAGTGAACACTAGGACTGGAGAATTTTCTTGAAGAAAGGATGATGTTTGGAAAGTTTGCTTTTTCAGGAAGGACTTTCTCCTTACCTTTTCACATTCATCTTTATTTGATCTCTTTCAAGACAGGAAAGAAGAATGATAATTATTTCAGACGTTTCTTATCCTGGAGAAGGGTTTCCTCTTCCCAGTGAATGGCTTCAGAGATGGCTTGGATAAAGGAGAAATAGAAACCAGATATCTGTATGCTCACTCTCATTGGATTCCTGCTAAACCATAGATGATTGAGGATATTCAGTATCTTCATTGATTTGCTGGGAGGATGCTTGGGGACCAAAGAGCCTTCATAGTAGTCCACTGATTCCAGGACAGCCTGCTTTATCATCTTGGATGTGTGCATTTGGTGGAACTCTGGCTCTTTTCCCGTGTGGTGGAAACAGATCTACTTTACTGATTTCCCTGGCATGGTTCTGTCGCCACAAGCCCAGAAATCTGGGGGGCTATGGTGCCTTTAACTGGGACCTGATCCTCCAGTTCCCAGGCAGGTTATTTACCTGCTCCTTGAGCATGATCCTGAGTGATGATATAAAGATCTAAAGCAGGATCTTAAATGATGACAAAGAACTAATGTCCTAGAACTGTGGTGGGAACTTGCCCTCCATTGTTCTCTTCTTCCTGGGCTTGTATATAAAAAAGTACAGCCCATTTATGGAAGGTGTGCTCTCTTTTTTTGTAGAAAAGCGGGGTCACTTACCTGTATGACTCTTACCTATTGACTTTAAAGTTATCTGTTTCTGGCACAGTGTGATCCAGAATGCAGTCCAACGGACCGCAAGAGATGAAATAAGTAAGATAAGAGGTACATGAAACGTTGCAGAAAATAAGAAATCAGATAATACTTTCATGCAAGGAATGCTATGTCATTTATATTGCACATAGTACACAATACTGTTCATATAACTGTTTATAATGAGCATGGCAGATGATAAAATATAGTACATAGTGCTACCAAGATACTTGGAATAACTTACCTCCTCCTGCAGCTTGAGAAGCATTACATCAGAGGGACAGCAAATAATAGTGCCTTTACCTTTAAGCCAGACATAGAGGGAGGTAGTGTTGCAGCCAGCACAGTCCTGTGTGTATCCAGCCTTGTAAGAGGAGGGGAGGAGAGCTCAGCTGTGAGGAGATCTCTGCTGTGTCCAGAGCAGGGATTGGAGAGCAGTTACTGCAAACACTTCCTGGTCTGATGGCTGTGCGTTCCAAGCTGGAATGCACTCTAAGCCATGTGCTTCAGAGCCTTTCACTGTGAGACAGGTGAGTGGAATCACACTGAACACTCAGCAGCACTGAATACCCAGCAGGAGAGGCTGAACTATGCCTCACATAATGGAGCCTGAGCAGTCAGCAGACAGAGCAAGAGATACAGGTGAGAGGGATCACACTGAACACTCAGCAGCACCAAACACCCAGCAGGAGAAGCTGAACTATGCACCACTAACCTGTGCAACTGCAGACAGCAGACAGGAAGAAAAAAAGGTGAGAAGGATCACACTGTGCTCTGCAATCGTATTTAAGTCATGCAGAGCAGCCATAAAGGGGGGAAAAGATCATTTAGATCAAGCTCCCACCATCACCCCAGATATAAGGTCCCTGAATAATTTGACATTTAGTCATGACAACAGGGCTGCGACCAGGAGAGGCTGAACCTGGCCAGAACGCCGCAGGAATGTCGGCGAGGTAAGAGTAAAATAAAAATAAATAGCGCTGAAACACTAAGGAACCTGTTCGGAGGTGAGGACAAAAATGAGAATGCTGCTCGCTAGGGGTCACTTTCTTTTATAGCTAAGGTCCTGTTAATTGGTAGGGGTGGGGCTTAACCCATATGTATGCTGCCATGGAGGCATATGGAAAATCAAATTGTCTGGGAATTGATCATAAAGATCAATGTGTGTATGTATGGCCAGCTTGACCTTTTTTTCTTCATCAGAGCGTATGTCACACCAGCAGCAGCTTGTACATACTTACATTGTTACAGCTACAGCTATGTTTGGTATACAGCAGTACTTTTTCCTTGGTGCTAAAATGTAAGATTATGGAACTTAAAGCAGCTGCTGGTATGATATGGTTAGCGGAGGCTCTGTAACCTTAACTGCCCCCCCCCCCCCTTCGCACAAACCCCCTTCCTGTTGTTTAATCTTAACTGTCGTGATAGACAAAAAACCCACAACAACAATAAATACAGGGTGCTACTGGGCAGGGCCAGGCAGAGGCAGAGGCGAGAGAGGCTCCAGCCTCAGGGTGCAGTGTAAGAGGGAGCACACCACTCACTCAGCTATCATTTCCCCTATTGTGTTTGAAGCAGAGAGAAATAAGAAAAGGGGATACATGGCAGTGACTGCAAGCCAGATAACGAGAGATTAAGTTGTTGGGGTGTTGGGGGCCCTGGGGCGCTTCTTAGTCTAATAGCAATCACTGTGTGACCGGGGGGGGGGGGGGGGGGTGGGAGGGATGGAGGGGCTAAATTGGTGTCTTGGCCTTGGGTGCTGGAGGACCTTGTCCTGGCTCTGTCACCAGGTGCCCGAACCCAATTCAAAACCACCTTAAAATCATAGAAAAAGAAAAAACTGCAAAACTATAAATATTAGGCACTATCAGGTATCTGTATTTCCTCTTTGGAGCCAGCTTGCCGCTAATTTCTATGAAAGTGAATAGCGGCATGCGCCCGATTTGACACCAGCCATCTGCTCTTGCAGTGCTAGGGTGCCAGCAAAAAGCTCCACAAATGTGAATGGGATTTATGGAATTTATATATTAAAGGCATGCAAAATAGAAACAATAAGAGTAAACTTCTTTAGCTCAAGGAAATTATAATATGGTGTGTTCTTGCATATACTTTTTGTTTATTATGTCTACCCATGTATGATACAACCATTAAGGACAAAACTTTTTCAACTTCAGTTATGTTTGTGTAGAAATAAAATCACATTAGAATAAAAGTCTTGTTGATTCAGTTTTTAAATGTGTAAATTCGGGTAATTGCATTAACAATCCTGGGATGCCTAACATGTGCAGCACTGGATTCAATGTTGCAGCTGTTCAGAAAACAGTATAGCTCTGTCCATGCTCCTGTGGAACATTCATTGTAAATCTGTGTCCTAGTAATGCTTTCTATTCACTGTAGAAGGCTGAAATGACTTTAGTACTAATAGCAGGAAATGTTTCCTGAATAAATGGAAATGCGTATATACTTCAATACCACTTAAAGGTGCACCGAGTTCAGTTCCCTGTCAGTCTCTAAGTGCTCTTAGCTGAAATAGAAAAAGCAAAGGACAGAGCTGCATGAAACTATTTGCTGAAAATCTTTCCAATACATACAGATGTCCTGGAAGGATTTTTTAATTTTTAACATGAAGGTGGGGTTACCCTTTAAAGGAAGTCAGAGACGATTTTGTATAAAAGTTTTATCCATACCTGGAGCTTCCTCCAGCCCGATGCGCACGGATCACTCCCACGTCACCGTACTCAGTTTTCTGTATCACCGCTACCGGGTCCTGTAACTTTGGCCAGTTGCAGCCAGTCTGCGCAAGAGAAGTCTGCCCTCTACGTATCTCTCCAGCGGTTGCCGTGGGAGTGATCCGTGCGCATGGGGCTGGAGGTAGCCCCAGGTATGTATAAAACTTTTATAAAAAATCGTCTCTTGTACATGTTAACCTTCTTAGCGGTAATCCAGAGTCGGGACAGAAATCCGCAGCTCAGAGCGGTAATCTCGAGCCTTAGTGAGAAATATGCAGGAGCCGCTGCAGATTTCTCCGTGGTATGTATTTTTGCTTGTTTTTGGGGTCTAAAAGCTTGTGAAAAAATTGCACGGCTTTTAGACCCTAATGCTGGAAATAATCATAACACCAGGGAAGTTAAAGTAAACCAAAGGTGAGAGTGATGTAGAGGCTGCCATATATATTTCCGTTTAAACAATACCAGTTGCCTGTCAGCCCTGCTTATCTATGTTGCTACAGTGGTGGCTGAATTACACATGCAGCTAATCTTGTCAGTTCTGACAATATTGTCAGAAACACCTGATCTGCTGCATGATTGTTCAGGGTCTATGGCTGAATGTTACAGAGGTAGAGGATCAGCTGGGCAGCCAGGCAACTGGTATTGCCTTTTTTGTAAGTAAGTGGAGTCACATTGTATTTAATAACGTGGATGATGGAAGTTAAAGTTTTGTGATGTTCTATTCTTTTATGGAAAATGTAATAAAAATACTGATATCACGAAAGGGCCTTTCATTCTGTCCAGGTACAAAATGTAATGCCTTTAGCTTTGAGGGAGTACTAAATCACTTTAGAAGAAATCTAAAAATGACAATAATTAATGATAAAGCTGAATTCTCAGTCAACGTAGCTTTATTATTTCTTTCCATCTTGATAAGACACCTTTGAATTTAAATTTGTTTATACTGTATGCTTACCAAGGTTGAAAATGTATGTGTCCGTCAAGTTCAACTTCTTTAGACTCAGTGTACCTTAATCTAAATGAAAGAAAAGTCACAAGGGTAAAAAGTATCTACACAACTCGATCAAGGTATCACTTTCCTACACTTTTTGGGAAAAGAAATCATTATGTGGTAACATTTTTAATAGTGTTTAACAAAGTTGTGAGCAAGGGGACAGCTACAACTATGACGTTTAGAAAAGTTTAGGAACTCAGTAAGACTTATTAAAAATCATGTACGCTTTTCTGAGGACTGGTGCACACCAAAACCCGCTAGCAGATCCGCAAAATGCTAGCATATTTTGAAACGCTTTTTCTTATTTTTCTGTAGCATTTCAGCTGGCATTTTGGGGTTTTGGGTAGCGTTTTTGGTGTAGTAGATTTCATATATTGTTACTGTAAAGCTGTTACTGAACAGCTTCTGTAACAAAAACGCCTGCAAAACCGGTCTGAACTGCCATTTTTCAGAGCGGTTTGCGTTTTTCCTATACTTTACATTGGAAGCAGAAACGCCTCCGCAATCCAAAAAATGCTTCACCCTGGGAGTATGCGTTTCAGCAAAACACCTCCCGCTCTGGTGTGAATCACCCCATTGAGATGCATTGACCAAGCGTATCTGCAGCCGCAAGCGGCTGCAAAAACGCCGAAGAACCCGCTCGGTGTGCACCAGCCTTTTATGTGTGAAAATGCATTTGCACATTCATGCTTGGAAAAAAAATTCTTCTAGCAACATAAATGTGCACATTGCATGTGATTACCCATTGACTTTCATCATCTGCAGAAAAAAATGTGCACAAAAACAAATACGAATGGGAATAGTGTCTGGAAAATGTGTACAGAAAAACGAAGACAAAATTACAGTGATAAGTGTGAACTCTCTCTAAGTCTTGTTGACTGGGATAGTAAGCCCCTTGCTCATCATAGGGGCAAGGTGCTTACTATCCCACTCCACAAGACTGGTATACTGGGACACTGAAAGTAAATGACAAACTTTGAAACAGATTTTTAATGACTATGAAATAAAACAGTGTGGATAAATGATAATGCTTTCGACTTGAGTAAGTATAAGAGAAATTCATTTAAGGCCCTGAGAAATGAGTGGACTACACCTGCAGTAAAGAAATACAAGTAATGTAACAAAAACTATAAAAAGTTAATTAGACGTGCAAAATTGGAACCTGAAATCAAGCTGCTAGAGATATAAAGCTAAATTCAAAAAAGTTGAAACTTTGATCCAGTCAAGGTGATAGATTGTGAGGTTGAACTTGATGGCATGTCTTTTTTTCAAGTAAAATAACTATGTACTATGATCATAGCAATTGATGTGCTTCATAGTAAAGAAGGCAGCATAGCTTCTTTTAAATGTAAATACAAAACTGCACTAACTACATTCATCTAAGATGTTTAAACAACCATTGGAGGGCTCATTGAACTTTCGAAAGCCTGGGAGAAGCTTATTTTCTATGGCACAAGGAGTGTGTGGTGTACAATCCCATCCATTTTACTACGGAATACCCAGATAGCTCATGGAAACCCAGAACCTGTAGGAGAGTACAAGGGGCCAAAGGGGACTGAAAATCCTTCTTTCTTAAAAAAAGTGATTCTAAACATGATTTTGCCTTTCTTAACATGGCATTTTTTTTTAGTGTTTTAGCCCCTTATACTCTCCTAGTGGTTTTGTGTCCCCATGAGCTATGTGGGTATTCTGCAATACTGGTCAAAACCCTATCCCATAGAGCCATGTCTATCTGTGCCATGCACTAATAAGAACTAGAAAGTCTGAAACAGCTGTATGCATGTTAAATTGATGTAGCTCTGTAAAATGTATAAGCTATAGGCTCACTATACACCAACGGCCTGGGTTTCAGGACCATAAATAGATGATTTACATATTTGGGAGTGATGCATAATGAGAAACCACACCTGCTCACTTAAATTTGAATTATTGCACATACCTTCTGTTTAAGAAGGTAAAATTATATGAACTATTTTACTGACAGTCCTAAAGGGTTACAGTAGTACTCATATCATATACAATCACGGTTGCTCATGAAACCCAACCCACTGTGCACTTTTACTGTCACTTGATAACTGATAATGCACACCCTAGAAATAACATGCCCTTATTACTTACTAGAACACCACATTATGACTAACTAGGTACCTTCCACTTACACAGCCTCTTCCACCCCTGAATTGACTGATGGTCACTTGTTCCTGTACCCAACAGATTCCCTACCCATATTTTTTACCACTTACTCTACCCACAGTATCCTGCCAGACCACCTGCACAACATTTGACAGCTGGTAACCCGCCCATAACCAACACAAACCTCTAAGATGAACGAATGCCTGCAGACTTCAGCATGACTACATTGACATACATCAAAATAAATTCAATGATCACTTTGACTCCACTGTCACTGATGAAATCTATGAACAGCTCAGAAAGACATGTCCCACTTTAAAAGAGGTAATAAAATGGCTTTTTTGGCCATGATAAAGAACTGGCAGATGCAAAGATGAATGAGAGGTCATGAAAGTCACCACAGTAGCTTGCTGAATATCACCAAGAACTAGAACATTGCACAAACATAGAATTCATGGGTTGTTTGCTGGTATCTACTTGTGTAATAGCTCAATTTGCTCAAATCTCTGGAATAAGTAATATATATTATTCCCAGAGCAAATTGAGATTAATCTAAGGTGATATTTAGTAACATTTACCAAAGTGAACCACTTTGTGACACAGTGAAAAGATTTATGCTCTGAGGCTTTAAGATGTCAAAAACAGGCTGAGGAGGAAATATTGGCCACCACAGGCACCCATGGCTTTACCCCTATGTCCCCTGCAACATATAAATATATTATGATGGTCAAAAGCAACAAGAAAAAAAGAACTTGGTATTAACCTCCCTGGCGTTACGCAGTTTCAATGACTGCGTCCGCGGGAGGATTTTTGCCTATGAAATGTTATTTATACCCTTCAGCTAGCACTGCGCTAGCCAAGTATGCCCCCCAAGTGCCTCCGGTCCCCTCTGATCCCCCCGATCGCTGCCGGTAATATTTACCCGTCCGCGATCCCGCGAGAGCCGCAGCTTCTTCAAGCAGCTTCACTGTCGCTATGGCGACAATCAGACATGACGTCATCGACGTCATGCGCAGTCCCGATCCTTCCCATAGCGAAGCCGGGAGCTGATTGGGAGGCTGCGCCATCTCGGGATCCCTGGGGGGTACGTATACCGGCGGCAATCGGCGGCGATCAGAGGGGACCGGAGGCACTTGGGGGGGCATACTTAGCTAGCGCAGTGCTAGCTGAAGGGCCATGTGATCCCCTGCGGCGGCTAGCCCACCACTGTGTCGGGCTTACCGCCAGGGAGGTTAATACAAACACACCACATGCACACACACGTGCACACACACACGTAAAAACATTGAAGTCATCTGCTTCCTCTTTGCAGTATAAACACTGGGCAAACCATTGTTTCTGAAATAATCCAGTTGATCATGCACACTCAACGGGATAATCATCCAATGACTTCAGGTTTTATAGCAAGTCAAGAATTACTCATTCTTCACCATGGCATTGTAGGTCAAGCAGCAGTTTCACTTTTTCAGCTGACATCTTATGCTTGCTGCATTTGTTCACCAGACAGAAATCACTGAACTCTAGTTAAGCTGAAAAATATGTGAGTTGTGTAGTATAATTCCTCACAGTCATTTCCACTGATGCTGTGCATATCTGTTGCTGATGTCATTCTACTCTCTCACACACAGGCACATTTCCTTGTTTGCTAGAACTTAACTCAAGTCCAATGTGTGTGAAAATGATTCTCCTTTTCTTTGTGGAATGTTATTATTATTATTATTAATAATACTATTATCAAATCTGTAATAATTCAGAGCATTAAAAAAAACATTAATAATGGAATTATTAATGGAATTTACTTAATTCCTGTATAAATGTATTTTTTTATATCTTTCTTAGACTATGCTGGTAAATTTTGCATATCTGACTCTTATGACAATGTACCTCTATCTAAATGAATAAATGAGACAGGTGTCCTTAACTGACTCCACCAACTGGCAATGAGCTTTTGGAGCTTTTTTTTCCTGGAGCTTCAGATACTACAAGCTACTTATCCCATCTGTTATAAAGCTTGAAATTCCAGAGGCAAAATGCCTATTTCACTAATCACTTCCGCCTTTCATTCCATATGTATGTAGCCAAAGCCTTAATTCATTGTTACACAGAAAAACAGACTACTAAATCATAAAGTGAATAGTAGGATAAATTAAAGAGGAACTGTAATGACATTTAGCAAAATATAATACACTATTAAGGACACACTATATTATGTTATTGATCCTGGTTACAGCATCAGAAAAACTTTCCGTGTCTATATATTGCTGTATACTCGAATGTAACCCTCCCCTCCCTGTGGTGCTTAGCCTAGTCTGTGATCTCAAACCGCCTTCTGCCCCAGAGCACTCTGGGAGATGTGTTGTTTCTGCTTACTTGTCAAAAAACAAACATTCCACAGTGATGTACAGTGATGCACCTTGCTAGCAGTAAAGATGCAGCTATGTGTGATTAATTTAAGAATGTAAATCAGGTCAGGAAAGCTTTTACATTGGGCAAACATTGTTTACTGCTAAATCATTTATAAACTAATAATTTCTCCCAGAGTAAAATGCACTATAATTTACCTTTTTTCCCTATGGCACTGTCACAAAGTAGATAGGGAAAATCTGACATCTGTCAGATTTTGGACTAATTAATCTCCTCATGGGGGATTCTTAGGATGAACTTTAATCTTTAGAAAATCACTGGAAGGGATCTATACAAATATGTGAGTCAGCTTCCCTACTTACTTGCACATTATGTTCGCAGTTGAATTGGGCAACTGCAGTTCAGTAAGTGCTTTTGTAAATAAATAAATAATTGAGAATCCCCCATTCGGGGAATGACTAGTCCAAAATCTGCCAGATCTGTACCTAATGTAAGTGGTAGTGACATAGGAAAAAGTAATTTATAGAATTTATAGTGCATTTTACTTTCAGAAAAATTGACATTTATGTACATATTTTACATTTTACAGGTTTTTTTTGCCATAGATGTCCTTAAAGTTATTTTCACTAAAGTTCCTCTTTAAGTACCAAGACTAATAAAGTAGTCCTAGCAAGAGAGGCGGTTGGAGCTATGAAGATGGCGGGTATGTAATGGCACACTGATGGGATTACTTGAATGAGTTAAAGGTGGGGAGAGCCTGGTGAGGGATGGGAGTTCCATTGAGTAGGGGCCGCTCTGTAGAAGTCCTGGAGCTTCGCGAGTGAGAAAGTGATGTGAGGGGTAGACATCAGTAGAGTGTTGGAGGAGCAGAGAGGGGAAGTACCTCTGGACGAGGTTTAAGATGGACTGTGGTAGGCTTACAAAAAATCCGTTTATCTCCTAGGGGTGGTGATGTAATCCAAACTCTGTTGAGGAATGAGACAAGATGGATATACGAGATGGGATCCTTGCAACCAGCAGGTATGAATGAAGAGTTTACTTTTGTGGGGTATCTGAAATAGTCCCATTGTCCCTCTTCAATCTCTTTCTTTGATTCACTTGGGTGCCCATTGTGGTTAGTGTTTCAGGGACCTCTTGTATGGCATGTTGTGTTTGTTTATGTTTATAACTTTCCCCTATTGGTTATGTCTCTTGGGGTCCGGATTTACTCAAATTACTTTTATCACCATGTGATCTTATGTGATTATGGTTTGCTTTGGTGAGTAGTGAACCATGACTTATTGTTAGTTGGTTTGTACACGACACAGCCTCCATTTCTCTAGGGACATGGTGTCATGGTGGCCTCTCGATGTTGATTTATGGATCACGGCATCTTTCCCTCATCCATGGATGGGCGATTGTGGATGCTTTTATTTCATTGCATTATATTTAATGTGTTATTTCTAGTTGCAGATTATACGTACGATCATTTTGGACAGCATATATCTGTTATCTCTGTCTGAAGCAAGGGAGAATCTTTGGCAGGACTTCTCTACAGATTCTGGACCCCTGAAGAGGATTTTGGATTGTCTATGCAATGTTCTTTATATGGACTGGTCCATTCGGACGTTTTAAATTCAGGATTGCATATATTTATTATATTTGCACATTATATACATAATTTGATATTGGTCAAACAGGATAATGTGGTTCCGATAGCTATTATTTCATCTTGGAAGTAGCCTTGATTTATCTGATTAGTTTGATGTCATCTGTAATGTACCCATGTACCAGTTGAGTGTTGCGCTCTCAGTTAGTACTGCAATAGTGTATAGAAAAAGGAAATAATAATACAAATGTTCCTTATAATTTCTTCTTTATACTACATTTCTCTTATCTTTTGTCTTTCCCTTTTTACATAGATTACGTGCAGTTCCTTTTTGCAGCCAGTAGGTGGGGTGGGTGTTCACATATTTTATATAGTCTTGCAGGCTTGTATTATTTTATGCTCTAAAGCCTGCAGTATATTTTTAGACTCTAGATGGCGCCCATGCGTATGTTTACTCCAGAGTTACGTACGAACGTACGTGTTATACTTTTTTGGCTGCAATGCGGCCACCGTAGGTACGGAAGCCGACAGAGCTCTCACGCTGCTCAGCAGCGTGGGGTGATGGAGGCAGTAGCGTGGCCACGCTACGTTCGGGCGTCCATTCCCTCCTCCCCCCCTCTTGGAATAGGATAAAATGGCTGCAGGAGGTATCTCAGTAGCTTTGAGAAAGCCACACAACGTGGCGAATCGCGATAGCAGCGGTGGGGGACCCGTGGAGTCACTTCATTACTGGTAGGATTCTTCACTTGATTTGGTACATGTTTCACTCAATATGTCTATCACTTTTCTATACTTGCTCCACATTCTCAGGGGATTTCTCTTTCACACTATCTTAATATTGGTTTGTTATTGATCGGCTGTTGTTTGTTATTCCACTGTACTACATCCAGTTATACAGTGTTCACTCCAGTGGTTATATATGTCTTTTTTCATGATTGTTATTTAACTATTTATTGATGTATGCACTTTGCACCTTGGTCCCTTGTTTTCGTCATTCCTGCTGTGTACTATGCAGCCCCATTGTTCACTCATTATCCCATTGTGTCACCAATTATGGTTCACACCCTTAGTGGTGTGTCATATACACTATTAGCACTTTATTTTCCTGCCGGTTCTCCGACAATTTGGGTCAATATGCTATTCCCCACCTGTTTTTAAGTATGTTTTAATTGTTTGTGGATTGATAAATAAAGGATGTTACTTTTTTCTACATGATTTATGTCTGATGTGGTGCGGTTCATTGAGGCCATAGCTGGTGTCTTTTTGTGTAGCGAGGTTTAAGATGTATGAATGGGAGGTATGGTGCATTGATTTGTATATCAGGCAGAGCAGTTTAAATTTAATTCTAATGGGGCCAGAAAGCCAGTGAAGGGGCAGTGAGGAGGGGTAGCTGAAGAGGAGCAATGGGAGAAGTGAATAAGCCTGGCTGCTGCATTCATAATGGATTGCAGGGATGGAGTCTGGTCTTAGGAAGTCCAGAAAGGATGGTATTGCAGTAGTGCAGATAGGAGATGACAAGGGCATTGACCAGGACTTTGGTGGTGTTGTGGGTTAGATAGGGGTGAATTTTGGCTACAGTGAGGTGGGTAAAGACTCCAAAAGTGAGGTGGGTAAAGAGGGTAGAGGATCCAGGAGGTCTGGAAGGAGTGGTCAGAGAGGTAGGAAAAGAACCAGGTTAGGACTAGTTACTCAAAGACGAGTGGAGGCACCCAATGCATAACAAATAGGCTTATAAAGCTGTTGATCTTTTAAACTAAGAGGTAATCTTACCTCTCTTGAAGAATTTAGACCAGTCTATTGAAAAAAGGTATTTTATTTGAGCACATAAAATTAATAACTCGTTTTGTGGGTGCTTGCCTGCTTCCTCGGGCCAGAGAAAAACAGGTGGCTATAATAAATTGTATACATATTCTAAGAATTATTATATAAAAACAGCCATTACAGTTCACAATAATTATGCATAACATTCTGCAGTCAAAATTATTAATTTGTATAGTTAATTCAGCATTCTTAGGGTTAATCATAACAGCTTTAACCATTTCACCCGCACAGGTACGGATATCTCCGTCCCTTTTTCCATCCTTTCACCCCCAGGGATGAAGATATCTCCCGCACTCCTACCGCTGAACGCGCTCCCGCTCGCTCGTGTGCGCGCTCCCGCTCTCCTGCATGTCGCCGCCCGCTTGCTTGAAATCAATGAATGGGAAAAACCATTTCCGTTCGTTGATCTAAGCCCCAGCAATGATCAGCTGCTTCTATGAGAAGCAGCGATCATTGTGAAAAAAAAAAACAGTTTCCCAGCCTCATAACATTTCCTGCAAGCGTACTTCCTGTACGCTTGCAGGTCGCATAAACAAAAAGTTACTGTGGCCATCTTGTGGCCAAATAGTAAAACTACACCCTAAAGCATTTTTCATATACAAATACAATAGTTTTACACTAAATTAACTCATTACCTCCCACACTCCCCAATTTTATTTTTTTTGTAATAAAAAAAATAAATAAAAAAAATTACAATAAAAAAAATTCATAAATAGTTACTTTAGGGACTGAACTTTTTTAAATATTTATGTCAAGAGGGTATAACACTGTTACTTTATAAACTATGGGCTTGTAATTAGGGATGGACGCAAAACTGAAAAACATGCACCTTTATTTCCAAATAAAATATTTTGGCGCCAAACATTGTGATGGGGACATAATTTAAATGGTTTTATAACCGGGACAAATGGGCAAATACATTTCATGGGTTTTAATTACAGTAGCATGCATTATTTAAAAACTATAATGGCCAAAAACTGAAAAATAATGAATTTTTCCCACATTTTTTCCTATTTTCCCATTAACCTCCTGAGCGATAATCCCGAGCTGAGCTCGGGGTATGTCGCGCAGGAGGATTTCTCAGGCCCCGCTGGGCCGATTTGCATAATTTTTTTTTGTTACACGCAGCTAGCACTTTGCTAGCTGCGTGTAACTTCCGATCGCCGCCGTTCGCCGCCGATCCGCCGCTACCCGCCGTTCCGCGCAGCCCCCCCCCTCCCCAACCCCTTGCGCAGCCTGGCCAATCAGTGCCAGGCAGCGCTGAGGGGTGGATCGGAACTCCCTATGACGTCACGACGTCCATGACGTCCGTGACGTCATCCCGCCCCGTCGCCATGGCGACCAGGGAAGCCCAGCAGGAAATCCCGTTCTGAACGGGATTTCCTGCTTACTCTGATTGCCGAAGGCGATCGGAGTGGGTGGGGGGATGCCGCTGCGCTGCGGCTATCATGTAGCGAGCCCTGGGCTCGCTACATGATTTAAAAAATAAAAAATATTAAAAAATAGTGCTGCGCCACCTCTTGGGCGATATAATTGTATCGCCCAGAGGGTTAAAACACATTTAGAATAAAATAATTCTTGGCATAATGTCCCACCTAAAGAAAGCCTAATTGGTGGCGAAAAAAAACAAGATATAGTTCATTTCATTGTGATAAGTAATGATAAAGATATAGACGAATGAATGGAAGGAGCGCTGAAAGGAGAAAATTGCTTTGGTGCTCAAGGGGTAAAACCCTTCAGTTGTGAAATGGTTAAATATGATGAATATGACATATATTAAAAGAATATATATGTATATACACAATATATAAACATTCACACACAATTGGCCGCGCTCACAGTTCATAAACTGGGGAAAGAAAATATATAATATCACCGTCCACAAAAGTCCTTTCACTCCCCTCAGGGATCAGGAGATCAGCAAATAGGACACTCCAGGAGCTGTATTCAATCCTCCAGTTCGAACCCTCATAATAAGCATGAAAGAGAAAAGAACATTGAAAGGATCATAGCGCGATCTGCTTAACAGCACATCCCTCCACCTTCCTAGTGCCAGAATCCACCTTCACCGTGTTTCTCTCCGTGCCAGGACACACTCCCCCTATGTGCCCGCACTCACCTAACTGGCCTCCAATTTCTCCGGAGGTAGGATTCTATAGCATAAGGGGGATGCGCAAGCTCACGTTGATCCGTTGTTCACTAAAACTAAAACAGCCTCATATAGCGTAAAACCATTTAATATACAGTTAAAAAGGTGGAAATACACTCACAAACGTCAGAAGTTTAAGCGCATTGTACATATGTGCCAGCGAGTCCCGGGCACCGCCTACACACACGCTGCCTCAGGTCCTTCCGCGTCCTCCGAGCTACATCCACTGCCGGTCACGTGGGACGTGGCTCCGCCCAACGCGTTTCATCAGTAATGACTCATCAGGGGCTAACGTATCCTCAATATGCCGGCCATTAAATTCAGTGTCTAACCCCACCCATACCCCACCCTCAGGTCTACCCATTGGATAAAATCTAAGATCTTCAGCTTACGCGTGTGTCCACAGCGCTCACGGAATCCGTAATACAATATCATGTTTACACACCTCCGCCCCGCTCTGGGAATCCGTAAACCACACAATACAACCCTATACAATTCCGTCTTACTCAATACATCAGAACAGCAATACAATATTTACCAATCCTATCCTTCATAGTACAGTATAATCCGATATTTCTGTATCTAACCTCCAACCCCCTCATCACGAACAGTACATCCACCCTATGCGAATTATAACATTGTGCTCTCCTAACAAAACTACAACTCCATCCAGAAATGCACAGTATAAAGTTAATCAACACAATCATTTATATCTTATTCCATTGAGGTGGGAGTTCCATTGGAGCAAAAGTCCACTCCCCTACCCACCCCTGGGAATTACATCACCCCCTCAAAAACCCCTGGGCAATTAGTCCTGATAGGAAGTCCCACCTCATTATGGAACAAAGGTTACATATTCCTATATCGTCCACCTCAAGAGTTGGAAATAAAACAGTTAACATCTAATTCCACATTTAATCCACTAGGGGTCAGCGTGTCCAGATTAAAAATCCACATTGTTTCCTTTTTAGAGATCTCTCTAGTTCTATTACAACCTCTCCAATTTGGTGTAAGTTTATCTATTGCACAAAAGTGCATATGAGCCGGATCACGATTATGTTTAGCCTTGAAATGAGATGATAGACTGTGCGATTCAAACCCATTTTTTATATTATTTACATGTTCCCCTACTCTCTCTTTTAGTGATCTGGTGGTGCGGCCCACATATTGCAGTCCGCAATCACACCAGATCACATATACCACAAAGGTAGTGGCGCAAGTTATAAAGTCCCTAATCTTGAACCTATTACCATTCGAGAAAGAAATAATTTCATTAAGTCTGTGTCCATCAGCCACTTGGCAACACCTGCACCCTCTACAAGGGAGGAAGCCAGGTGTTTGCCAACCTAAAAGGGGTCTCACCTCTGGGGGTGCAACACAGCTTAGAGAAATTTGATTTTTCAAATTTGGGGCACGCCTATAGATAAAATTAGGCCTGGATGGCAGCACCTTCCCAAGGACATGGTCACTTTGTAATATATTCCAGTGTTTCCCAAAAATATGCTCAATTTGCCTATATTGGGTCGAAAAATCGCTCAAAAAGGAGAATTCTTTTGACTCACCTTCATTTCCCCTTCTTGTGGTTCGGATCAGTTCACCTCTTTCCATGTTGCCCACCTCTACCTGTATTTCATCCAACCAGGCCCTTTCATACGGTCCGGGAAAGAGGTTATTCACACAAAGTGCTGCGTCGGAGTTATAATCGCGCTATTCGCACCAATCGCGAAGATTTGCTCCGCCCCCGTACTCGTTCCCTGACTGGTGGTGGAGGTCAAGGATTTACAAGAGTTGTGACCCAGTTTAACGCACACTGGAGGGAACTCAATGCGGCCCTTGGTGCCTGCTGGAAGGTATTAGGTTAGATCCAAAAATTAGAAAAATTGTTGGCCCAAGACCACTGATAACAGCTCGTCGAGCTAGGAATCTGCGGGATACCTTGGTTAGATCAGAGCTACCCAGAAGGGAGGGAGGAACGTGGCTTGGGCGCATTCCCCCTCCAATGGGAATGCACAGATGCGGATCCTGCAAAGCCTGTCCTTTCATAATGAGGACAGATAGATTTGCCTCTCAGGATCAATCTAGGGAGTATAGGGTGAAGAAATTCTTTAACTGCAATTCAGTGTGGGTGATCTACCTCATTATATGTCCATGTAACAAATATTATGTAGGCATGACGACACGAGCTTTCAAAACAAGGCTTTTGGAGCACTTGGGGAACATTACTGGTGGGGAAAGAACGCCAGTGGCGGAACACTTTAAAGAGGTGCATGGCGGGTCGATTGTGGGTCTTCGTGCGATGTGTATTGACAATTTAGAGATGCCGACACGAACGGAGAGGACTGAGGCAATGTTATTGCAACGGGAAGCCATGTGGATGTACCGACTGAGGTCGAGGCATCCGCATGGCTTGAATGTGGATTTCTCCCTTAAAAGCTATCTATGAGTGGCCTGCGAGCTGATGAATGAAAAATAATGGAGAGTGTAAGAAAATTGAATTTTTCAACTACATGTGAATGTCATCTTTAGCTCCCATTTCTCCTAACTGTCTTATTTATTTATATCACACAGTCCCAAAGTTTATCTGTAGCTCCCATTTCTCCTAACTCTCCTGTTTACATAATAAAGTTTTAAAGAAAAGGATTGAGAATTTCCTTCCCCTTAGTTTTCTACAAAAATAGTGAAGTATACCTTGATTGGCACTGATTAGCATCTCTATAGGCCATCACCGATGAGAGAAACGAGAGGCAAGGAGTGAATCCACTGAGAATCGTTCTGAGTGTCAAGGGAACTATGAACTAAGGGGGAACAGTTTGCCTGTGAACCTCTTCCTACCCGGAGGAATTTGACGGTTGCACTAGATCAACTAGCGTGAAGAGGGAGGAGCTGAGGGAAGCCCATTAAGGCTCAGCCCCCCTGACGAGAAGCCACGCCCTGATGAAGACCGGAAGCTCCGGTCGAAACTAGTCGGCTACGCACGCTGTGCCGCTCTGCCGACCCGAACAGTCACCTAGTCCAGCCTCCCCCCGGCGGCGACCCGCAGGCTGTCTCAGCTGATGACGCCGTGTATCCCAATGCTGCAACTGTGACTCCATGAGATGTGCTCGTGACAGCCCAGGAAGACAAGGGCGGAGCCGGAGCTTCTCACTATGCACTGCCTATGGGATTACAAATGATTCAGGTGGTTCACTGCACGGCGGTGACACTAACGGCTGGAAGACAGGGTATTCGGGAACGCTGCTGATGGGAGAGACCAAGTGCATGCACCAATTAAAACGCAAGGGGCCCCTGAATAGAGCCATTCGTCTGGTCCTTGGTGAAGTAGACGCAGTTGGGAGGCGTGAGTATCAATAGGCTGGATGGCTGCAAGCTGCAAGTTTCTAGTGCTTTTGAACTGCCTGCTGCTTCTTGCTGTAGTATAACGCTTTGCAGACGGCTATATGGTTCTTGCTGTTCCTTGCTGGACTTGCTGACAACAATACGAATTGGCCTGTTTGCTTCTCTTGCTCCATAGACCCGGAACCAAGTGGGAACGACAGACTTGCTCTATTGCTTTTGGGCCCGTGTGCATGTTGATGGATGACTGGGTGATGTGTTTGGGTACGGCGGGGTAATGCAGCTATTCACAACAGCGCTGTTGTTTTTAATTATGTGTCTGGGCACACTTTTATGTTTTGCAATGTCACAGAGTCAACCAATAAATCAATTGCCTTTTTCACGATAACCAAGTCACAGATATAATTATTGTAGGACAATTGTGGAGGTTGGGTTGATTAACCAAGTGGAATATAAGGTAAATTGGTGGGTGTCTATAACAATCCCCCCCCCCATTTTTCCCCCCCCAACACAGGCCCTTTCATACCCCTTCTCCAAAAATCTGGTTTTCAAAACCTCTGATTGTAAAAGATAATCCTCCATTCGTGAACAATTCCTCCGCACCCTTACGAATTGGCCCTTCGGGACCCCTTTCAACCAATTTGGATGATGGCAACTAGAGGTGTCTATATATCCATTTCTGTCAGTAGTCTTAAAGAAACACTTGGTAGTAAATCCCTGCCCTTCACGTGTGATGGTTAAGTCCAAAAAATGTATACTCACCCTATCACTTTCTACTGTTAATTTGATATTCTCCCTTAAATTGTTTATTTCTGCAATAAACTGTTTGAATCCTTCCTCATCTCCTTTCCAGAAGATCAGGAGGTCATCAATATACCTCCGCCAAAAGACCACCTGGGTACCCCCTATCCTCAAGGCTTCCTCCTCCCACAATGCCATGTAAATATTTGCTAGACTGGGGGCGAACGAAGCCCCCATCGCACATCCATGTATCTGCCTAAAGAACTGGCCCTAAAGCCAAAAATAGTTTTTTATTGAGGCAAAATTCCAAAAGTGATAAAATGAACTCCATCCGTATACCCGACATGTCAGTGTCCCGTCGTAAAACAGTCCTAACCGCCTCAATCCCTTCTTCATGAGGGATATTTGTATACAGCGAACTTACGTCGGCAGTTGCCATCAAAATATCCCCCTCAATGGTCAGTCCCTCAAGCAGTTGGATAGTGTGTTTGGTATCCAACAAAATACATGGCAAATTGGGGATCAAAGGTTGCAGGTAACTGTCTATAAATTGTCCCAACCGGTGGGTAACAGAACCCATTCCGCTTAGGATCGGGCGTCCTGGGGGGTTTATTGGATCTTTGTGTACTTTCGGAAGTTGATACATCACTGGGATTCTCGGAGCTGATGGGACAAGGAAATCACTTTCCCTCTTATCCACCAAACCCTGTAGAAGCCCTTCATCCAACAGAAGGGTTAAATCCCTCTTATATTTTAGTGTTGGATCCCCTGGCAATCTTTCATATGTTTCAGCATCGAAAATCAGCCTATCCAGTTCTTCAAAATACTGATCTTTCCTTAACACCACCACCCCCCCCCCCCACCTTTATCAGCTGAACGAACCACCAACTCTTTTTCTTTTAATAAGCTTTCAACAATTTTCCCATCGTAATTATTCCGTTTTATTTCTATCTTTCTCAAATCATGAACCACTCTTTCCTTAAAGGGAAGGTTCAAGCAAAAAAAAAAATGAGATTCACTTACCTGGGGCTTCTACCAGCCCCATGTAGCCATCCTGTGCCCTTGTAGTCACTCACTGCTGCTCCAGTTCCCCGCTGGCAGCTTTCTGACCTCGGAGGTCAGGGCCACATTGCATACATTTTTACGCATTCCAGCTAGTGCAGGAACAAAAATTTACGCGTTTCACCACTAACGCGTAAAAATGTATGTGTTAATGTTCATGCACTAGCGGGAATGTGTAAAAATGTACGCAATGCGGCCCTGACCTCCGAGGTCAGAAAGCTGCCAGCGGGGGACTGGAGCAGCAGTGAGTGACTACGAGGGCACAGGATGGCTGCATGGGGCTGGTAGAAGCCCCAGGTAAGTGAAACTCATTTTTTTTTTTTTGCTTGGACCTTCCCTTTAAAGTTCTCAACAGCATTCTGATTGGAGGTGTCCTGTGGATTAAATGTGGAAGCATTCCTAAATGACATTTTTGGTCGAGTACCTACAACGTTGGCTCTAGTAATTGGGCCCTCCTTTTGAATGAAATATTTCTTTAAGTCTAATTTCCTTGTATATTTCTGTACATCAATAAAAGCATTAAATTTATTTAAACACTTTTTAGGAGCAAATTTCAAACCCTGGTCAAGCAGTTTACCCTCATTTCTATTCAGCTCAACACCACTTAAGTTAAAAATACCCACCCCTATCACTGCCTTCTTCTTTTGTTCCCGCCTCCCAGCTCTCCTACCCCTTCTGCACCTCTTTTTCTTGGGGTATATTGTTGCGCCCCCTGATATTCTTCTTCCTCCCATCCTTCTCTCCAATACCGGGGGCGAGGGGCTAAAAAATGTGGCTGACCCAAATTTCTCTCTTCTCCCAGCGGTTGAAAACGGTTATATGTCTGCACTGGATAATTTGGTCTATTATTAAACTGTTGTTGTCCTCCTCTTCTATTCCAAGGGTTCCCATATCTTTTGTCATTATGCGGGTACCCTCCTCCCCTTCTCCCTATCCCTGCACCCGGCACCTTATTTATTGCACCATTTCTTGGGTCTTGAGGTCTAACCTGTCCCTCGCCTCCCTGGGCTCCTCCCACCACCTGTGGCTGAGGATTCTCCCGGGGTGGGGGTTGTTCTACTATACTTACCTGTTGTGCAGTATTCACTGCTGCTTTCTCTACTAGCCGTTTCTGGACAATAGGTTGCCATTTGTAGGCCACTTTTTTCATATGCGCCTCATTATCACGAGCAAACTTTTTTTGCTTGACTGCAATGATGTTTTTTTCTCCCTGTGTTAAATTCTCCTGGATCTTTTTAGTCCTAGTAATATACTGTTCTGAGTTCTTATATGGTTCAATTTTTTCCCTAATGACCTCTATCTCAGTTTCTAGCCTTTGGAGTCGACCCGTCTTTCTCTTAATTAGCAACTCCATAAACCTTAAACCACTCCCATTAAAAAACTCCTCCCACTCCTTAGTGTTTTCTTCAGTATCCTCCCCATCATCAGGCGTGACATCCCACCTCAATTTCTTTGAGGTTATATATTCTTTATGATACTACTTTAATGTAGCAATGTCCCACCATGTCTGCTGTCCTTTTATCATGGTTCCTTGTAAGGACCTAAAATCCCCTTCCAAATCTACAACCCCAATGGCTGTTTCATTAAAAATCTCATCTAGATCAAAAGACCTCCTGTTTCTTTTCTCAAATAAATCCATAGCTGCAATCGTTTAAAATACAATCAAAAACAATAAAATACACAAAAACTTGCGCTGATGGAAAAATATGCAACAATATGGTGCGCTGGCCACACCCACCAGTATAAGTGAAAAAGTACAAACACACACAATTGGCCGCGCTCACAGTTCATAAACTGGGGAAAGAAAATATATAATATCACCGTCCACAAAAGTCCTTTCACTCCCCTCAGGGATCAGGAGATCAGCAAATAGGACACTCCAGGAGCTGTATTCAATCCTCCAGTTCGAACCCTCATAATAAGCATGAAAGAGAAAAGAACATTGAAAGGATCATAGCGCGATCTGCTTAACAGCACATCCCTCCACCTTCCTAGTGCCAGAATCCACCTTCACCGTGTTTCTCTCCGTGCCAGGACACACTCCCCCTATGTGCCCGCACTCACCTAACTGGCCTCCAATTTCTCCGGAGGTAGGATTCTATAGCATAAGGGGGATGCGCAAGCTCACGTTGATCCGTTGTTCACTAAAACTAAAACAGCCTCATATAGCGTAAAACCATTTAATATACAGTTAAAAAGGTGGAAATACACTCACAAACGTCAGAAGTTTAAGCGCATTGTACATATGTGCCAGCGAGTCCCGGGCACCGCCTACACACACGCTGCCTCAGGTCCTTCCGTGTCCTCCGAGCTACATCCACTGCCGGTCACGTGGGACGTGGCTCCGCCCAACGCGTTTCGTCAGTAATGACTCATCAGGGGCTAACGTATCCTCAATATGCCGGCCATTAAATTCAGTGTCTAACCCCACCCATACCCCACCCTCAGGTCTACCCATTGGATAAAATCTAAGATCTTCAGCTTACGCGTGTGTCCACAGCGCTCACGGAATCCGTAATACAATATCATGTTTACACACCTCCGCCCCGCTCTGGGAATCCGTAAACCACACAATACAACCCTATACAATTCCGTCTTACTCAATACATCAGAACAGCAATACAATATTTACCAATCCTATCCTTCATAGTACAGAATAATCCAAACCACAAGAAGGGGAAATGAAGGTATAATCCGAACCACAAGAAGGGGAAATGAAGGTGAGTCAAAAGAATTCTCCTTTTTGAGCGATTTTTCGACCCAATATAGGCAAATTGAGCATATTTTTGGGAAACACTGGAATATATTACAAAGTGACCATGTCCTTGGGAAGGTGCTGCCATCCAGGCCTAATTTTATCTATAGGCGTGCCCCAAATTTGAAAAATCAAATTTCTCCAAGCTGTGTTGCACCCCCAGAGGTGAGACCCCTTTTAGGTTGGCAAACACCTGGCTTCCTCCCTTGTAGAGGGTGCAGGTGTTGCCAAGTGGCTGATGGACACAGACTTAATGAAATTATTTCTTTCTCGAATGGTAATAGGTTCAAGATTAGGGACTTTATAACTTGCGCCACTACCTTTGTGGTATATGTGATCTGGTGTGATTGCGGACTGCAATATGTGGGCCGCACCACCAGATCACTAAAAGAGAGAGTAGGGGAACATGTAAATAATATAAAAAATGGGTTTGAATCGCACAGTCTATCATCTCATTTCAAGGCTAAACATAATCGTGATCCGGCTCATATGCACTTTTGTGCAATAGATAAACTTACACCAAATTGGAGAGGTTGTAATAGAACTAGAGAGATCTCTAAAAAGGAAACAATGTGGATTTTTAATCTGGACACGCTGACCCCTAGTGGATTAAATGTTGAATTAGATGTTAACTGTTTTATTTCCAACTCTTGAGGTGGACGATATAGGAATATGTAACCTTTGTTCCATAATGAGGTGGGACTTCCTATCAGGACTAATTGCCCAGGGGTTTTTGAGGGGGTGATGTAATTCCCAGGGGTGGGTAGGGGAGTGGACTTTTGCTCCAATGGAACTCCCACCTCAATGGAATAAGATATAAATGATTGTGTTGATTAACTTTATACTGTGCATTTCTGGATGGAGTTGTAGTTTTGTTAGGAGAGCACAATGTTATAATTCGCATAGGGTGGATGTACTGTTCGTGATGAGGGGGTTGGAGGTTAGATGCAGAAATATCGGATTATACTGTACTATGAAGGATAGGATTGGTAAATATTGTATTGCTGTTCTGATGTATTGAGTAAGACGGAATTGTATAGGGTTGTATTGTGTGGTTTACGGATTCCCAGAGCGGGGCGGAGGTGTGTAAACATGATATTGTATTACGGATTCCGTGAGCGCTGTGGACACACGCATAAGCTGAAGATCTTAGATTTTATCCAATGGGTAGACCTGAGGGTGGGGTATGGGTGGGGTTAGACACTGAATTTAATGGCCGGCATATTGAGGATACGTTAGCCCCTGATGAGTCATTACTGACGAAACGCGTTGGGCGGAGCCACGTCCCACGTGACCGGCAGTGGATGTAGCTCGGAGGACGCGGAAGGACCTGAGGCAGCGTGTGTGTAGGCGGCGCCCGGGACTCGCTGGCACATATGTACAATGCGCTTAAACTTCTGATGTTTGTGAGTGTATTTCCACCTTTTTAACTGTATATTAAATGGTTTTACGCTATATGAGGCTGTTTTAGTTTTAGTGAACAACGGATCAACGTGAGCTTGCGCATCCCCCTTATGCTATAGAATCCTACCTCCGGAGAAATTGGAGGCCAGTTAGGTGAGTGCGGGCACATAGGGGGAGTGTGTCCTGGCACGGAGAGAAACACGGTGAAGGTGGATTCTGGCACTAGGAAGGTGGAGGGATGTGCTGTTAAGCAGATCGCGCTATGATCCTTTCAATGTTCTTTTCTCTTTCATGCTTATTATGAGGGTTCGAACTGGAGGATTGAATACAGCTCCTGGAGTGTCCTATTTGCTGATCTCCTGATCCCTGAGGGGAGTGAAAGGACTTTTGTGGACGGTGATATTATATATTTTCTTTCCCCAGTTTATGAACTGTGAGCGCGGCCAATTGTGTGTGTTTGTACTTTTTCACTTATACTGGTGGGTGTGGCCAGCGCACCATATTGTTGCATATTTTTCCATCAGCGCAAGTTTTTGTGTATTTTAATATATAAACATTATTTGCATTGCAGCTGAAAAGTAAATGAAATTTGTTTTCAAAAATACATTTAAAAATTGTATTCAAAGTGCATATAATTGTGTTATTAATTTGCCTATATTTCTGAATGGGATGAAAAAGGTTTGGATAATAATTTCAAATATGCATAACAATCTGCAGTCTAAACTGTTCATTGGTATAGTCATTAAGTATTCTTGGGGTTAATCACCAGCTCACCAGGTTACCAGGTTATCAGCTTTCTGTAAATATGAAGAATATGACATATATTGAAAGTTTATATGAATATATCCATAATATATATACATTACAGTTGAAAAGTGAATGAAAATTGTATTGAAAAGTAAATAAAAATTGTATTCAAATGTGCATATTCTTGTGTTATTAATTTGCCTATCTTTCTTAACCACTTGTGCCTAACTGGACAAATATATTTGTCAAGAAAACACCGCTCAGAGGCAATCTAGACAAATATATCCATCCAGCGGTGTTGCTGCAGTTGTGCGTGCATATCCACGTGCAGGCAGTTTTTTCCCCGCCGCTATTACAGGCGATCGATAGCAGAAAGGGAACGAGTGTTTCCTCAAAGCAAACAATCCCCTGTGAGTGAATCACAATGCCTCCAATCATAGGGCATCTTGATTCATGAAAACGTAACGTCATAAAATGTAAAAAATAAGATCTAGCACTTACTGGTATTTTCCAGGAGTGCTTATCACCACCTAGTGGCCAAAAGTAAAATTAAAGAAGGAAAAAAACCACATTACACATTTATTAAATACTCATTAACCCCGCACCCTCCCCCACAGCTAAAAAAAAAAACATGTTGAAAAAAAAAAAAGATTTAAAGTATTTAGTATTTTAAAGTATTAAGGGACTAAAGTTTTTTTTAATATGTATGTTATGAGGGTATAAAACTGTTATCTTTTGTCTATATGGGCTTGCGATTAGTGATGGATACAAAACTGAAAAAATGCACCTTTATTTTCAAATAATATATTGGCACCATACATTGTACTAGGGAAATATCTTAAATGTTGCAATAATCAGGACTAATGGGCAAAGAAAATGTGTGAGTTTAATGCACAGTAGAGTGTTTTATTTTAAAAACATAACAGCGGAAAACTGAGAAATAACCATTTTTTCCATGTTTTTCTTATTATTCACATTAAAATGCATTTAGAATAAAATACCTTTTCCAAAATGTACCACGTAAAGAAAGCCTAATTGGTGGCGAAAAAGCAAAATATAGATAAGTAATAATAAAGTTATTGGCAAATGAATGGAAGGAGTGCTGACAGGGGAAAATTGCTTTTGTCCTAGAGGTCAAAACACCTGCGGGCTGAAGTGGTAATCAATACAGGACCACAGGCTTACACCCCCTAGTGACTAGTCTACAGTCTATTGCATGGCCATACAACTTAGCACCCAAATTAATCTTACCTCCTTTTCTTCTCACCAACAGAGCTGCTGCCATTTGTTTTTTTTTAATCTCTTGTACAGCGCTGCACTAGATCACAGCGCTGTACACATAAAAATAGCTGTCGGGGTTTTTTTTAACAGCCTGCCAGCTCCTACCGTGGTTGGTAGACTGATCATGGATCCCCGCTGTGTAGCTTGGCAGGGAACGCACATGCATGCGCGCACACATTCCCTGCTAATCCCCACCTCCAGGACCTGACGCCAATTGGCATTAGGCAGTCGAAGAGTACTTAATGAGGTGCTGAGTGCTGAAAGAATAGGGATAAAAAGGTGGGATAAAAAAGGTTGAGATAGCCAGACCCCGAATAATGTGTACAAAAGGACAAATTAGGTAATCAGTAGAGGGATATATTTGTTATATTTCCCTAGATCACCTAATACAGGGAAAGCTGTGGAGGGCAGAGAGGGGTAGAGGGGGTGCAATGGGGAGGGATGTCCCATCTAATGGCATACATTTTCTCTTTGTAGTAGTTGAAAATAAGCTCGAGTCCATCAGGAGATAGAATTACATGGAAATCAGATGTTATTACTTGGAATAAGATGGACTCTAACAGAGAACATTTGCATCTCTGCAGCTGCATCTCCACAGCTCACACAGTTCCAGATCCAGTAGGTAGTCAGTTCTACAGGGAGTAGATTCCTAAGCTATAACTGGAAGGCCAGTAACAGTTTAAACTGCTCCCTTGACAAATCTTGGGTTGTATTTTGGTTTAGTAGACCTTTCAGTGACAGGGCAATGGCTACCTAAAATTCAGTCGTGGATGCAAGTACATAAAACAGGCAGGTTTATATTCATCAGTTTGGTGCAGTTATAGGGCAAAAAAAAGTCTCAGGTAAAGCTTTATGAAGATCTGGATAAGACAGTCCTAACAAACTGTAAAACGCAGCCACTATTTCAGTGTGGTTGTCTATTCCAGCATTCAGATAATCCTTTGAGAATAAAAAAAAAACATCAGTATGTCTTCCTGTATTGTAGCTTTTAATTTCCACTGCTCTTGTCTGCTGTACTAAGTGCTATATACACTCTAGTGTCTGTCTAACTTATATACCCATACTGTACTGCCTGTACTGCCACTTGATCTTTGTTAAGAAGAATCAGTATTGCTATTATGGTTTGCTCTTGTGCTATTATAAATGTATGACACAGAGAAATGGAACAGTTGCAGCTATTAGCTTGAACATAACATACAATTATAAGATGTTTTTAAGAAATGAAGTTACCCAGCTGGAATGTTGGATTGATTGATTGATTGATTGATGCCAGTTTGCCATTCCACAAAAGAAAACAAATATGAATGCACTGACCATTAACTACTGGCCTATGGCCTGTTAATATGATGGAATGTATTCACAGCACTGCAGTGCAGTGACTGTCTATCTTTAGAACAGGGCAACCAATAAATCCAGTAGGTGTGCTTGAATAGGTCTAGGTAGATGAGAATATAGCCTCATACACATGCTAGATTGCAGTTGGCTGAGGTGGGCAACTCTGTTTACAGTGTGCAAGTACAAAACACAGTGGTGCAAGATATAGAACAACTTCATCAAAGAGTTATGGGAACAGGAGCAGGATCAATGGAATACAAGAGATGCTTCAAAAACAAATGCCCAATTTTCACACAAACATCTTGGGATTTCTACACCTTCCTCCTAGGGCCCAGAGGTTAACACCTATTACACCTAGAAGTTTAAACACAACTTCTTATGAATAAATTGAATATGCAATTTCATGTTGTACAAGACTGAGGGTAGCTTCCAAAAGGAGGAGCCACATAAATAACCAAGGAAGAAATATATGACAAGTAAGGGAGCATTGTGCAAGGCTCATTCAGCCCCTTTAATAGTCCTGCCCACTGCTCTCTTTATGTACTCAGTCAAAGCCCACAATTGGCGCACCTCCAGAACACCACTTACTTGATAACATTCAAGAGATGGCTGAAGTAAAACAAGAACCTGCTGTTTCATCACATGGCCCCTTGTGTCCCACAGGACTTACATCTTAAAAAGGTGTCCAGTGATTTAGCCATAGGGTAATGCCGATAGTAGAATATTGGTAATATTACTGATATTCTACTGTCACCTTCCCTAACACTATCTCTCACACTAACCCTCCACTATCTATGCCTAACACTTACTGCCTCCCCCCACCTAGGCCTAACACTAATCTATAGCTGAGGTGGGATTCAGCGGCAAAATAGCTAAACACCGAGGGCTAAGTTACAGTAATGAGCAAAAATGACGATATTCTTTTCGCATTCGTTTTTGTAAAAAAAACCTGTAAAATTTGACTGCATCCTACAGCGCCCATCCACGGACGGCAGTGTTCTGCGCATGATGTCATGATGATGTTATGCGTATGCACAGAGAGCTCCCAGCACAGTGATACCTGACTCCAGCGACCAGAAAAGGGTGCCGGAGGGCATTTAGAAGCAGCAGAGGGGCAGAAAGGAGAACAGGGTGAGCGGTAGGGCATCAGGACAGCTCACCATACATGCCTGCTCCCCCTTTTTTCATATGTGCTTCGGCTCTGGTATCCTTTAAGCTATTGTTACACATAATACTTTATGCATCTATAACATTAATATTGGCAATTTGGGCTGACCGGCTTTGGGTAGCAAGATCTTTTTCTATCAGAAGAAAAGATCTTCCTTGGACAAATGGGGTGGCTTCCTACAGTTGAGTATTGAGGTATTGTTAGATATGCATGGCAACTAAAAGTGGTGAAAGTTTGCCTATAGGCCTTGTTTCAGCAGATATTTCTATAATTCTAGTTTGTGCATGGAAGACTTGCCACAGATACATGCAAGACTAAATGTATAAATCTACAGCTACTGTTAAAGTGCTAGGACTACTATAAAGTGAAATTCCTGATCGTTTATCCACTATTATTGCTGATTATAAATGATCAGTATTTTCTTAAGATCTATAAAATACATTTTATTCCTGCTGCCAAATTGTAAAACTCAGATTTAAAAAAAATATTGTGAATTATTATTTAAAATAAATTAGTTGAGATAGAACCTTCTGTTGATGCCCAGTTATCCAAATTTACAGCCTTACGCTTTTCCTCTTAATCTTGCCAAAGTGAAGTAGTCAGCAGTACATCTCCCTGGGTGTTCTCCTGCCTCTGTATATACACTAAACAAACCAAAGCTCATAATAAGAACAACTGACTCACTTTAAGTACAAGACATTCGGCCTTTGACTTTTTCAGTTTATTACAAGAAATTAAAGTCACAAGGAATACATTTTTACGGGCAGTTCATACCGAAGAAAAAAGGTTTTACTGTTGAATTTATTAATAATTAATTTCTTCAGCGACACATGAAATATGGAATAATTTCCAAGCAAAAAAAAGATCATCTCACTTTTATGTGCCTAAATGTGAACGATGGTACAATTTATTCACAGTAAGCAAAAAATAGTAAAGAATTTAAAAAAAGCACATGAATGGTTCACTTTCATGTGCCTAAATCTGTATGATGGTAGAATATACATTCATTAAGTATGGAATAAAAAAGAATTTCAAATGGCAGCATATTTTATATCTCTGTGTAGATAGCTACTTTGAGAAAACTGTAAAAAGCCTTGTTGCTGTTATTATTATTATTACTATTTTCCAGAAATTATTATTATTGTTATTACTGCTATTTTGCAGACATCCATTCCCTAATTTCTTAATTTACCTCTTTGGATTGTTTCATGCACATTATTTCTTTTCAGACATGCCATGACACACTCTAGTTAACAGTTGCAGACAGGATAATTTTATTCACTATGGAAAAGGCTTGAATATCTTCAAACCTTAGCTACAGACACATATCTTCTATTAAAAAGTATTTACTTTTTTACAATAAGCATAATGCATGTACATTTACTGTAGATCATCCTGGTGTTTCGGTGGCACCTAAATTCTATGGCAGATCTTCCTGTGACTCCACCAACCTTGGCAGTATTCCTGACCCAGGCTCGGGGTAAAAAAAAAAAGCTGCTAGGGTAATCCTGAACCTGGGTTGTGGTAGCCGCTGAGAGGAGTCTGCAGAGCGTGCATCACAGTGGAGTCTAGATGTCACCTCCCCCCGAATCTGGAAACTTGCAGCCCATCTTCGTGTGGTCCTCTGAGGCTCCCCATATTTTGGGTGAGATTGTCATCTATCACATGATGACAGTTGGCGATCCCAGAGGCGTAGCTAGGGTTTTCAGCGCCCGGGGACAAAGACTATTAATGCGCCCCCTAAAGTCAAGGTTGCGGCGCGCGTAGCGCGCCGCGCCAAGAAGGGGCGTGGTCACATAATAAATGTGGGCGTGGTTATGGGTGGAGCCAAATGTATATGGAGGTTAGCAGGCTCACGCTCACCCACCCTTCCTCAGTATGTACCTTCCAGCATGTTCCAAGACAAATTCAGCAATCATGAGCCCCCCCCATCAAGACAAATTCAGCAATCATGAGACCCCCAACATAACCAACTCAGCAATCATGAGGCCCCCAACAAGACAAATTTAGCAATCATGAGGCCCCCAACAAGACAAATTCAGCAATCATGAGGCCCCCAACAAGACAAATTCAGCGATCTTGAGGCCCCCAACAAATCATGAGGCCCCCAACAAGACAAATTCAGTAACCATGAGGCCCCCAACAAGACAAATTCAGCAGTCATGAGTCACATAAATAGACAGCATTTCACATAAATAGGTAGAATGCCCCCTTAATATGGTAGACACCTCTCACCTGGCAGCAGTTCTCCAAAATACACTCAATCTGACGTGGTTCCCCAAAAATAGGTAGCCCCAGGTCTATAGTTGTCCCCAGAATAGGTGGCCAGCAGTATAGATGTCCCCAGAATAGGTGGCCAGCGGTATAGATGTCCCCAGAATAGGTGGCCAGCGGTATAGATGTCCCCAGAACAGGTAGCCAGGGGTAGAGATGTCCACAGAACAGGTAGCCAGGGGTATATGTGCCCAGTATATGTAGGCAGGGATATGTGTGCCCAGTATATGTAGCCAGAGGTATATGTGCCCAGTATATGTAGCCAGGGGTATATATGCCCAGTATATGTAGCCAGGAGAATAATATGTGCCCAGTATATATAGTCAGGCGTATATGTGCCCAGTATATGTAGCCAGGGGTATATATGCCCAGTCCATGTAGCCAGGGGGTATATATGCCCAGTATATGTAGCCAGGGGTATATATGCCCAGTATATGTAGGCAGGGGGTATATATGCCCAGTATATGTAGCCAGGGGGTATATATGCCCAGTCCATGTAGCCAGGGGTATATATGCCCAGTATATGTAGCCAGGGGTATATATGCCCAGTATATGTAGCCAGGGGGTATATATGCCCAGTCCATGTAGCCAGGGGGTATATATGCCCAGTATATGTAGCCAGGGGTATATATGCCCAGTATATGTAGCCAGGGGTATATATGCCCAGAGTAGGTAGCCAGGGGTATATATGCCCAGTATATGTAGCCAGGGGGTATATATGCCCAGTCCATGTAGCCAGGGGGTATATATGCCCAGTCCATGTAGCCAGGGGGTATATATGCCCAGTATATGTAGCCAGGGGTATATATGCCCAGTATATGTAGCCAGGGGTATATATGCCCAGTATATGTAGCCAGGGGGTATATATGCCCAGTCCATGTAGCCAGGGGGTATATATGCCCAGTCCATGTAGCCAGGGGGTATATATGCCCAGTATATGTAGCCAGGGGGTATATATGCCCAGTATATGTAGCCAGGGGGTATATATGCCCAGTATATGTAGCCAGGGGGTATATATGCCCAGTATATGTAGCCAAGGGGTATATATGCCCAGTAGATGTAGCCAGGGGGTATATATGCCCAGTAGATGTAGCCAGGGGTATATATGCCCAGTAGATGTAGCCAGGGGTATATATGCCCAGTAGATGTAGCCAGGGGGTATATATGCCCAGTATATGTAGCCAGGGGGTATATATGCCCAGTATATGTAGCCAGGGGGTATATATGCCCAGTATATGTAGCCAGGGGGTATATATGCCCAGTAGATGTAGCCAGGGGTATATATGCCCAGTAGATGTAGCCAGGGGTATATATGCCCAGTAGATGTAGCCAGGGGTATATATGCCCAGTAGATGTAGCCAGGGGGTATATATGCCCAGTATATGTAGCCAGGGGGTATATATGCCCAGTATATGTAGCCAGGGGGTATATATGCCCAGTATATGTAGCCAGGGGGTATATATGCCCAGTAGATGTAGCCAGGGGTATATATGCCCAGTAGATGTAGCCAGGGGTATATATGCCCAGTAGATGTAGCCAGGGGGTATATATGCCCAGTAGATGTAGCCAGGGGGTATATATGCCCAGTAGATGTAGCCAGGGGTATATATGCCCAGTAGATGTAGCCAGGGGTATATATGCCCAGTAGATGTAGCCAGGGGGTATATATGCCCAGTAGATGTAGCCAGGGGGTATATATGCCCAGTATATGTAGCCAGGGGGTATATATGCCCAGTATATGTAGCCAGGGGGTATATATGCCCAGTAGATGTAGCCAGGGGTATATATGCCCAGTAGATGTAGCCAGGAGTATATATGCCCAGTAGATGTAGCCAGGGGTATATATGCCCAGTAGATGTAGCCAGGGGGTATATATGCCCAGTAGATGTAGCCAGGGGGTATATATGCCCAGTAGATGTAGCCAGGGGTATATATGCCCAGTAGATGTAGCCAGGGGTATATATGCCCAGTGGATGTAGCCAGGGGTATATATGCCCAGTAGATGTAGCCAGGGGTATATATGCCCAGTAGATGTAGCCAGGGGTATATATGCCCAGTAGATGTAGCCAGGGGTATATATGCCCAGTAGATGTAGCCAGGGGGTATATATGCCCAGTAGATGTAGCCAGGGGTATATATGCCCAGTAGATGTAGCCAGGGGTATATATGCCCAGTAGATGTAGCCAGGGGTATATATGCCCAGTAGATGTAGCCAGGGGTATATGTGCCCAGTAGATGTAGCCAGGGGTATATGTGCCCAGTAGATGTAGCCAGGGGTATATATGCCCAGTAGATGTAGCCAGGGGTTTATATGCCCAGTAGATGTAGCCAGGGGTATATATGCCCAGTAGATGTAGCCAGGGGGTATATATGCCCAGTATATGTAGCCAGGGGTATATATGCCCAGTAGATGTAGCCAGGGGTATATATGCCCAGTAGATGTAGCCAGGGGTATATATGCCCAGTAGATGTAGCCAGGGGTATATATGCCCAGTAGATGTAGCCAGGGGTATATGTGCCCAGTAGATGTAGCCAGGGGTATATGTGCCCAGTAGATGTAGCCAGGGGTATATGTGCCCAGTAGATGTAGCCAGGGGTATATATGCCCAGTAGATGTAGCCAGGGGGTATATATGCCCAGTAGATGTAGCCAGGGGTATATATGCCCAGAGTAGGTAGCCAGGTGTCCCCCTCCCTGCCTCCCCAGCAGGAGGGGAGCAGTGCAGAGAAGAGGGAGAGCTGCTCTCTCTCCCTCGCTGTCCCCTCCATTAATGTCCGGGTGCTGGCAGCGGCGGGCGGAACTTATCTCCGTCTCGTCGCAGCGCGGATGGATCTGCCGCTACTCTGGTCTAGTCCAGACCAGAGCAGCGGCTGCGGGATCCGAACTTCCGGCCGGCGCTGGAGCGAGACGGAGGTGAGTCCCGCCCGCTGCGCCAGCACCCGGACAATAACGGAGGGGACAGCGATGGAGGGAGGGAGAGCCCTAAGGTGAGAGAAGGGGGGGAGATGGCCCCCTTCTCCACCGTCCGCATAGCTCTCCCTCTTCTCTTCTCTGCGCTGCTCCCCTCCGCAGAAAAAAAAAATTCAGCTCAGCTGGGCGCCCTTAGGGACCCGGCGCCCGGGGGCACTTGACCTACCCCGACCCCCCCTAGCTCCGCGCCTGGGCGATCCCACCATAGAGATAGAGCACCACCCAGAGGACAGGGGAAAGAAATGCAGCGCTGAATCCTGGGGAGGCAAGTTCAGTGCATGGGCTGCTGGAGAATCTCTGTGGAGTATGATTTTTTTCTGGGTTTTTGAGTCTAAAAGCACAAAAATTGCACTGCTTTTAGACCCTAAAATCCAGAAAGAATCATACCGCCAAGGAGTTTAAAAGTCAAGGACAGAGAGCTCCAACAGGGAGATCCCAATAGCTTGCACTGTAACTTCCCTAATGATAGTAACTCAGAGCTTGGCTTTTTGCCCCAGACACTTCAGACCACAATATTGTTATAAGTTAAGTATTATGTTGGCCTCAGTGATTTGGACTGAGTTAGTCAAAAAGGCTTGCCCTTTAAAGAGATTTTCTCTTTAGAGAGAAAATCTACAGTTCTGACCGTCAGCAGAACTAGGACATACCAAGAAGCTGTTCTATGGACAAGGCCACAGGTCTCACTGACCTCAGCATGTAAACCAGAAGAACAATCAACACAGGCCATATTTACCAAACATAACATTCTTGTATGTAGGTTATAAACCGAGCGGAATATTAATTAAGTAGGTGTGTATCATGACATCACAAGGGGTCTGAGCCAATAGTAGGTTTGGGAGGATGGCTCAGATGATGTCACATTTAACTCTCTGGTGACCAGTATTAAAGGGGTCACAGGCTGAGAAGAGACACTCTTTGCTTCTCTCTCCTGGCTTTCTCCAACCCTTAACTTCTATCCAATGATGTTGTGTCATATTCTATAACGTATGCTGTATATACTTAGATTAGATGTAACTTTGTATAAAAAGAAGATAACCTGATTACCCTTCAGTAGGAAGGTAATCAAGAAGCTGTAACGCAACGGACTTACTACGGACTTACTACAGAAGAATCTGCTTTGC
Source organism: Hyperolius riggenbachi (assembly GCF_040937935.1). Lineage (NCBI taxonomy): Eukaryota > Metazoa > Chordata > Amphibia > Anura > Hyperoliidae > Hyperolius > Hyperolius riggenbachi. The sequence goes on from NC_090646.1 coordinate 424,687,139, forward strand.
TAAGATGTAACGAACTGTATCTGTATATCTGTTTACTGAATAAACACTTTGGAACTTGGAAACTGCCTAAAGAAGTTCTATCTCCTATGCTGTCTGCTGTGATGAGAGTCGTGTTTGCAGCTCTTGCTAATGAGTTGCTGGTGCTGGAATAAAGGTGTGTTGTTGATGAAGAGGACATATATAGTTTCTTACAGTTGGTGCCTTGGTGCCTCGCGGAAAACGGAAGAGGCAGGAAAGGACCGGGCCAGATGTCAGTCTGTTATCTAGGTTTTCCAGGACTTTCACAGTAACACAAGCGGAGTAGACGCTGACACTCTGGAAGCTTACCAAGTGTGAGCTAAGTGTGCGGGAGGCTGCAGAGAGCCAGCACATGGTCTGCAGTTCGAGTAAATAATCAGCGGTGAGTTGTGGACCTGTTTTATTTGGTTGTGATGTACACACAACCACTGCCAAACAGGATTCATTGGTGGGGCATCCCAGGCAAACGTTGGGGGCAAGTTCTCGTCAAGGGACTGGAGAATCCGCTGAGCAAGCAAATGCTCAGTAAATGCCCACCGAGGTCCACCGGCTCATGTAGAAAACTTGCCGTAGCTGATCGAACTGCCAGCAGTCGGGAGGAGTCTGTATAAACAGGCGAGTATGAAGTTTTGTTTACTTGATTTTGAAGCAGTGTCTGATGTCTGTTGTATGTTAACAGTGTTTTTTTTCCAGCAGTGTGCATTGCTAGCGTGTTATTTTCCTGTGTTGTTTTTTTTTCTCGTGTTATGCTAGTAGCAGCTAGCAGTTTCAGTTTAGGCAGCATACATGTGATGTTTTCTTTTCCCTCGTTTAAAAGCGATAGTCTGGGAGTGATGCCAGATGTGTGTGTAGTGTCCCCCGCAACAGTTAAGGGGGGCTGTAGTCTGCAGGCAGGACAGGAGGGAGAGAAGCGGGAGATGTTGAGAGAGAGACACATTCCAAGTTTCAGGCAAAGTGTCTACGCTGTCTGTTAGCAGTTGGAAGTATTTTTTTTTAATTCTTTCTTTCTTTTTGCGTGAGCTGGATATACAGGATTGCACACAGCCCACTTCACTGGGTCACTTTGAAGGTATGAAGCAGTTTAAAGTCACAGCAGGGATAGTGGCAGAAGCGCTGTATTTGGCTCTTGCTGTATTTGGCTTTTGCATGTTTTGTTTCTGTCAGCATGTTTGAGTTAGTTGCAGGGGTGTTTGTGAGATGTTCTGCAGGATAGAGCCTGTGGTTCAGAGATTTGTGCATCGGGAAGATTTGTTTGGTTTCTTTTCCTGAGGTGGAGGAGATAAGAGACTTCACAAACTACGGTGGTATTTTTCTTTGGTATGGTTTTTTTGCAGGCATCCGAGAGTGTATATAGCTGTATGCTAAGTTTCTGGAAGAGATCCATATGCTGAAATGTCTATATATGCTGAAATGTCTATATATGCTGAAATGTCTACATATGTTGAAATGTCTAGTGTGCATATACAATGTTTTTTTTCTTTCTAAATGTGCATAGGATTAAGAGGTAGCTATGGGAGATTGCATAGCCGCCATCTTGACTGGCATTCCAGGGTTTAAATGGAGGCAAGGGGAGGGCTCAAAATGGAGGCAAGGGGAGGGCTCAAAATGGAGGCAAGGGGAGGGCCCGCTCCCCGCCACCACCCGTCATGGCAGGGGTGGAGGAGGGGCTGGGGGATCCACGTCACGTCAGGCTGTGCTCACGGCACCGGGCATAGCAGCTGAGAGGAAGGGATGGTAGAGATAATGAGGCACTCTACTGAGTATCTTGGATCCCGGAGTATTTCCCCCAGAGTCTGGGCCCAGGGGAAGGAATGCCAGAATACAGGAACCAAGCAGTTGCTATGTGAATGGTTACCGATAGGAAGTGGTTTTCCAGCAAGGGGCATGGAAACAAATCACAGTCAGATATTTCCCAGGGAGTGATTTGCAAGAGCAGATCAGGGGAGTATCTGTACTGGGGTACTTATGGGATTATTCCTTTAAGTGGAACACTGTAACGGGTGGTGCAGCATGAGTTCCCAATAGGGTAAAAGGGGGGACAGTGCATCAGGGGGACCGGAGTTTGAAAAAAAGGGAGTTGACCTATCCAGGTATCCGTCGCCGCGGCTGCAGAGCGGTAACATTATTTTTCCGGTTTTTGTTGTGGACAGGGCCAGAGCTTGACAAAGAGGTCAATGCTGGGCTGGGGCTGTTTGTGTGTTTTTCTCGTCCACTGATTGGTCAAATATATTTTTTCCAGCTCCTACCAAGTGTAGCACAAAGAACAGAACTGACAGCAGTTCTTGGGGCGATTATAAAGATGAAGAAATTGCCTTTTACAGAGGGACAGTGTATCAGTACAGTGTTTGCCATTTGACTACCTACCAAGTGGGCATTCAGGGATTCGCATACAGGCATATGCAGCTGGAATGCTTAGCCCTGCGCCCTGGGTAGTTAAAGTGCAAAGCACACCTTCCTACGGGGAGGCAGCCGTTTGTAGTCTAGAGGTAGTAGCATTGGCAAACATTGGTCAGGTGGTACAACACACAGGACTTCTAGCAGAGCTGGTAGTGCTCAATGAAGTTCTAGGTAAGTCAATGCGAAAATGAGTAAGAGCATTGCAGGCTCACCTGCAAAGCAGCAACAGGTGTATGGCATTCGTACTCTGTGCATACTACGGCCGAGAATGTACAGAAGGGGGGATGTGGGGAGAGTTGGCAATGAGGTGAGAGCTTCCAAACGGTGAAGTCTGCGGGAGCATATTTTAAACAGGTAAGTACTTAGGATAGTACTTAGGTAGGGGAGAGAATTTGAGCTCCAGTCTACCAAAAAGAGTAAACAGAGTTCATGAGAACCATAAAGCAACAAGATCAATTACGGTATATATTGATCAATTTAAAGTGTACAGAGTACAAGCCGCAGGGTGAATCCCAAATCATTAATAAGAATTGATTTGTTTGTATTTCGAGTTCAGGAGTTTGGCAATATGGAAGCAAGAAAGCTGAGGTGCTGGCAGCCGAGACAGAGATGTCAGTCGGATAAGCAAAAGGTTCCAGATGCCAATCCGAGTTTGGAGAACTGCGAGATTTCTGAGATCGGAAAGAGACTAAAAAAAAAAGAGGCTGATCCTCTTCCACTTCCCTCTGATTGGCACGTGGGGACCAAGCAGGGAAGGAGGATTAGATCACTAGTGCCAGGTGCAAACAAATTTCATGGCACAATGTTGGTGAAAGGTCTGAAGGGTCAGGTGTGCTGGAAGTTTGAATTGAACGGCAGTGTAAACCTGCTCTTGAATGTCACACTCCCAGAACCAATGCACCGATCCAAAGTTTTGTTAAAAGGTACATTGCAGTACAAGGGGTACATGCAAAAGGTGGAGTGTGTGGTTCAGGAGTACTTTGTCTTGGTTCCAGATTGGAGAGGAACGAGCAGTAAGCGTCACTTCTCCTACAGGAGAGAAGCAGAGGACACCATCACACTCTGGAGCTACCAACAGAGAGTGTCTCCGAAACAACTATACACACGTAAAGGCTGGAAAGCCGAGGGGTTTTGGTTCTCGAAACAAGAAGTAAAAATCGAGATCCAGCCACATTTCCAGGTGACAAAGAGGGTGGGGAGAGCGATCCCGAGGGAGGGAAAGCCAACACAGGTAACCCCATTCTCACTACATGGGTCACAACAGGGGCCAATATTACACAGTCCATATGCAGCCACTTATCCTCATGCTAGATGGGTATGTGAAGAGGTACTCTTAATTGAAAGATTGTAGAGAGTACAGTCTTCCCGACCTCAGGTACGCATTTTGCCTCAGGACATAAGGTGGGAAGAGGTCCAATCAGGACAGTTGGGGACATATTTTGTCATTGAGATGCTAAAACATCCTGTACAACTGAGATTGGACAAGGAGAGGTTTATCGATTTTTCTGGAGAAGGATCTTTTGCATGGAAGCATCGAGAGGTTTGGGTAAACAAATGGAAAGGGTGCAACGCTTCTTTATGCACCGCTACTTCCTTAGTTCCCATTGAGGGAAAAACCCAGGTAGGTTTCCCAGTAGTATCCCTGGGTACCCCTGTTTCCTCAACACCATGACCTGAGAGGTCAACATTTTTTGGTGCTAGACAGGGAGGTGAAACAAGTAGAGTTGTCATCATGCTGGCATTTCTCACAGAGGTACCTGTGTTTGCCGGGGCAGTCAAATTTAGTGAAGAAGCCTGCTGGCTCAATAACACAGAATGCGGGGCTACCATTCAAAAGATCCACCCTGAAGCCAAACCGATAGTTCCGGTGGCTGAAGGAAAGGTTTGTTTTTTAAACATAATGTCTAATGACACATTCAAGGTACATTTTCGTAATTGTTCCGATCAGGTAGATTTTTCGATGGGAGCTTATTGTATGAGCGGAAATCCCATATGGATCAAGTCATCCAAGTTTGATTACGTCATTCCTCAAATTGTTAAGAGAACTCTAAAGTTCAAAGCTTCACGGGAAGTTCCCATCCTTAAAGATAACATGCCATGGCACAAATGGGTACAGGTTTTGACACAAGACAACCACACTTTGTTACAACGGTTAAACAAAGAGAACACTAAGTTAGAGGTAAGATTTCACCATGATCAAGGTGATCTTAACGAGGTTGAACACAAATATAAGCAGGTGAGTTCCAGTCTGACCTGGTGGAAAAGGTTTCCGGCGATGTTCCAGGGACACTCGGACTGGGCCTCTGCAGTTCAAAATTTCTTCCTACACCCACTAGTCATCATGATGGGGATGACAACTTTGGGCATCATTATACAAGTGAGGTTGTGTGTTAAATTACGCAAACAAATTAACACGGTTGAGAGATTGGTGCCTCATAAACAATCTCATGAACCAATATTTCCAAATTAAGTGATATACCGGGGATGGGTATAGTTTTTAGCAGCACCTATGATGGAGCTGATTATATAAAGGCGTTCTTTTAGAAGACACCTGGCACTGCTCCGATGCTTAACAGACAAACAAGTTTCACTTTTCTGTGATCATGCAAGTTTGTGAGTGATACACAAGTGACGCAAATGCTGAGAATATGGTATATAGGGACCTAGAAGTAGGGCATTCCCAGACAGCAGGGTTACCGCAAGGCTTAGAGGTCTTGCCCTCTCTTTCTCCCAGGGACAACCACATAGAACAGAGAAGTTGTGTGAGCATGATCATCGAAAAGTGAAACATGACGAAAAGAAACTGGGTGCTAATACGAAGCAGGGATCTGCAAATCAAGCCTTTTTAGGGGGGCCATAGGTCACAGGTCTCACTGACCTCAGCATGTAAACAACAAGAACAATCAACATAGCCATATTTACCAAACATAACATTCTTGTATGTAGGTTATAGACCGAGCGGAATATTAATTAAGTAGGTGTGTATCATGACATCACAAGGGGTCTGAGCCAATAGTAGGTTTGGGAGGATGGCTCAGATGATGTCACATTTAACTCTCTGGTGACCGGTATTAAGGGGGGTCACAGGCTGAGGAGAGACACTCTTTGCTTCTCTCTCCTGGCTTTCTCCAACCCTTGACTTCTATCCAATGATGTTGTGTCATATTCTATAACGTATGCTGTATATACTTAGTTTAGATGTAACTAAGTATAGAAAGAAGATAACCTGATTACCCTTCAGTAGGAAGGTAATCAAGAAGCTGTAACGCAACTGACTTACTACAGAAGAATCTGCTTTGCTAAGTTGTAACGAACTGTATCTGTATATCTGTTTACTGAATAAACACTTTGGAACTTGGAAGCCGAATAAAGAAGTTCTATCTCCTATGCTGTTTGCTTTGATGAGAGTCGTGTTTGCAGCTCTTGCTAATGAGTTGCTGATGCCGGAATAAAGGTGTGTTGTTGACGAAGAAGACATATATAGTTTCTTACAAATATCTTGGTATCCACTGAAGGCCTACTTTAGAGACCCATCTTCTTCAGCTGCAGATAAATCACCAGCCAGCTACTCTGGTCTGTTAATAACCTTTTTACACACTAGATCTCTAGGTGCCTTTCTATCTCACTCTCTCTGATTTTGAACATTGATCCAGATCTCACTTCAGGCATTTCAATCTTTCCTCAGCCTAATTTGCATTCTGAAATGTATCACGGGTAGCAACATCTTACATTCTATCAGGTACAGCTCTGCAGAATGTTTGTTTCTGAGAGTTCTGAAGCCATAACAAAATATACCTGGGAGGAGAATTATGCGTATCTAAACAGCCTAGGCTAAGCATCACTGGGAGGGTGAGGTTACATACCAATATACAGCAATGTATAGATATAAGAAGTTCTGATGCTGAAATCAAGAAAATTGCTGTAAAAGTGGGCATACTGAATAATTAACTGCATTCTACTATAGATCGTTATGGTGCCTTTTTAATAGTTATTTGAGACAGTAACTGTGGCTGATAAAAAATTCTAAAAATCAGAAAAATTAAGAGGTGGGTGCAGCTGGAGGGGTTGACATACACACACTGTAGGCACATATGACAGTGACAACCACACAGGATATCTGTGAATGACATGAAACTGTGTAGGTGTCAGGATCTCTCCTGTAGCATGTTCTGTCGCTTGCAGTGGAGCTGCAACTGGGCAGTTCTGACTTGTCTGCTTGCATTCGGTTGCGCATTCGCAGTAAGTCTTATTGTCACTTGCAATCACTTTGCAGTTCAGAGCAGTTCAGGATGCTGTCAGGATTCCTCCTATGGTTTGCTGCAGTTGAACTGCAGCCAGACAGCTCTGGATTTCCTGCATGCAAGTTGTTGCATAGTACTGCATGCATTTGTTATGATAGTCTTTCAGCTAGCAAATGATAATCAAGTCAGCTCAGGATTGAATGTTTACCATTCAGCTGTGTGGGAATTTGCATACCTGCATCCATTGGCTGATGCCGCCATAAAAGTCTGCCTCCCATTTCAGACCCCGCCCGACATAGCGTTTAGCTCTCTGAGTTGTCTATGCTGGTCTATGCTGTGAAAGTTGTTATTGTAAAGATATATAATGCCTTGCTCTGTATTTTCATGTCTGCTGGATGTTTGCTGACCTGCAGGGGTCAGTGAAGTCCTTCTGATCCTGATAGTTTGGATTCTGCCAGCACCACGTTGGTGACTGGTAGTATTCCTTCTAGCCTTGTTCTTGCCTTGTTCTTGAGGACAAACTATAGCAGCGAATGCCATTAGTTTTGCTCCTACCTGTTAGTCTTGTCTATCCCAGTGTGAAAGTTGCCGTCGCTGAAACAGCGACTAGATTGGTTGAGCATTCCGTCTGCCTGTCTGTTGTCTGTCTTGTTAATTGTCATTACTTGTGTTTTAGCTAGTGAGCTATTTGAGAGCCACTTTTTATATATTGCGCATCAGCATGATATACATATATGTACTCTAGTCAGTCAGTATTGTATTATTTGTAATATTGTATTGTGTACTGACTTTTGCCTGCCTCTCGACTATGAATCTGCCTAATCCTTCCAATACGACTGACATCTGACTTAACGTGTATGACCCAAGCCTGTTACCGACTGCATCTGTTATGTATTGTATCACTTAGCATCTAGCCTGATAGGCGGCCCAGAGCTACAGTTGCTCTGGGCAATCTTGCTCCCTTGTTCATTACTCCTGTGTCCATCTGTGCAGACTCTTCCATTATCCAGCTACTTAGCTTTGTTGCACTGGGTGGTCAAAGTATGCCCCCCCAGCATTACAGTAGGCTTGGATTATTTATTGTAATACATGACTTTTAGCTATCAATTGTATAGAACAGAACATTTTATACCTTCAGTGTGGTGTTTTGTTGTAAATAACATAGAAAAACTGCTTCTTAAAATGTTTTCACAAGACTGCAGACCACTGTGCTATTGGAAATCAATTTACAGTTGTGCTCCAAAGCTTGTAAGCTTTTTTCAATTTTTATGCAAAAAGGCGACTTAAATTGTGATCTAATGAAACAAAGACCGCACTCACGTCAGTGGGTAGGCTGGTGCCGGGCCCCAAGGCTTCTATCAAACACTGTCGTCATGGAGGAGTCCGCACACAGACTTATCGGAGCAATCACCACAATTTTATTGTCCCATCACATGTACAAAGATACATAGTCAGACCTGCATAGGCCGACGATCGTTTCGGGGCCACTAAGGGTCCCCTTTATCAAGGCAAGTAGCAGAAAAGACATATACACCTAGTCAGTGCAAAACAATCACAATAAGTACCCCCAAACACAGATCCCTATCTACGCCCATGGGCGTGTGCATCAATCAAAAAAACGTTTCATATTTGAATTGCAGACTGTGTCCTATCATTGGATCTTCTCACCTGTCAGTCCTGCCCTGCTCACCGACTCCACCGGCCCACATCAGAGTTAACATCACCGTGCTCGTCTCCATGCATGGCGTGGGCGTGGCTACTGGTCACTCCAAGGACCAACCAACCCTCAGCCAATCAGCATGTCAGCGCGTTCCGCGTCACGTGTACGCATATACGCATCGTCACATGGCGTGCGCAAGCACGTCCATCTCAATGTCGTGGCGTCATGCGTCATGCGTACGTATAGACGCATAGTCACGTAACATCAACGCGTACGCCACAGCATGCGCATGCGTCCCACCCTGCTGCACTAGGCAGTCTAAAAAAAAAGGGGCGTATGACTGAGACGTCATACGCAACCATCTTTTGGGCATGTCCGCAATAAATATAAGGACGGCGCATTGTATTAAATTAGCATACCGTTGCCATAACACCACAACATTAGGTGCAGTCCCATACTATAACAATATGAGACCGCACAAAAAACGCATGTCACTCTAGTGGGCATGTAGAGCCATAGGACAGGCGGACTGTTTACCACACAGGTGAGACAAAGTAATATTGCAAAGACATATATCTGCATATATTCACATTTTAGGAATTAAAGGATATGTTGAAGAGGGCATCCGGCAACCCTCGAAGTGCATGTGACAACCCCTATGAAACATAAAACATATGTAATCATAAAAACACTTAAAAACAACCTGTTGCAAACAAAAATATTGATAGTATATGACACATTATCGCTCACCCAGAAAACATGCTAATCCATTATTGCTGTTAAGACCATTGGGCTTCACAGTATTTAATGTAAAAATCCAGAACGCTTCCCTTTGTAGCAAACGCTTTTTCCGATCGCCCCCTCTTCTAGGGGCCAACACCTGTTCGATAGCCATCCCCCTTAAACTGTGCATACTATGTCCTGCCTCAAGAAAATGTACTGCCACTGGTTTGGTGGCATCTGGTTTCCTACCCTTCTCCTCTGCCTCAAGTGCCATTTTAATGTCACTGCGATGCTTCTGGAATCGTTTCTTGAATGGCCCCGTGGTCTTACCCACATAGGCCAGGCCACAGGGACACTTCAAGAGAGATACAACGAAGTCCGAGTCGCAGTTCAGATATTGTTTGATACTGTACTTCTGGCAAGTATGGGGGTGTACAAAGTAACTTCCAGTGTTAAGTGCTGTGCATACATTACACCTAAAGCACTTAAAGCACCCAGTTTTCTGAGACAACATCATTTGGGGTTTAGCATATTTTTGCCAGGGATCGGCCTCAACCAATCTAGTTCTAAGACTAGGACATGACCTGTAGGAATGCAGAGGTTTTTTCTTAACCAAATTCGGGAGGGATTTATCCGCCGCCAGTATGGGCAAATGTGCCTCCACGATACGCTGTATTCCCTTAGCTGCACGACTATATGTCTGCACGAAGGGAATTCCCGTCTCCCTGTTGCGGTCCCGTCAATCCACTCCTAGCCATCTATCCTCTGCCTTCCTCAGGGCTATCTCAAGAACATCCCCAGGGTAGCCCCTCTCCTTGAACCTACTAGTCATCAGAGAAATCTGGGATGCCCGATCGGACGCATCATTGCAGATTCGCAGCACCCTAAGGTACTGAGACACCGGCAATGAGTTTTTCAGATGCTCGGGATGAAAGCTTTCATACCTAAGCAGACTGTTGCGATCAGTGGGCTTTTGATACAAAGTCATGCGAAAACCCCAGTCCTCAATGATGACACGCACGTCCAGAAATGTAACACTTGTCGGGGACCATTCAGGATTAAACACAATGCCCTTAATGAGACTGTTCAAAAACTCAATGAACGCCAGAAGGGCATTCTCATCACCCCTCCAGACCAGGAAGATGTCGTCAATAAACCTAAGCCACTTGACGACACCCTCCCGGAATGGTACACTGGGAAAAATCATGGTTTCCTCAAGGAAACCCACAAATAGGTTTGCGAATGCAGGAGCTGCCGAGCTGCCCATGGCAGTCCCCCTGCATTGTCTGAACCACATGTTTTCAAATCTAAAGCAATTGTTTTCCAAAATTATCTCCAGACAATTCAAAACAAACTCAGTGGGCAGACATTTATGCTGAACATCAAGTTCTAAGCCCTTAGTCAAAAAATGTCTAACAGCAACAAGTCCCTCCTGGTTGGGTATACATGTGTACAAGGAAGAAATATCCATTGTACACAGGTACACATCCCCACCCACACTTCCCAGAGCCCCCAGTTTCATCAGGAAATCCTCAGTGTCCTCAATGTAAGCTGGTAGGGACCTCACAAAGGGTTGCAGGACTTGGTCCACCAAGCGGGCCAGAGGCTGCGTGGCTGAATTTGTCCCGGACACAATGGGTCTGTGCAGGTCTGACTATGTATCTTTGTACATGTGATGGGACAATAAAATTGTGGTGATTGCTCCGATAAGTCTGTGTGCGGACTCCTCCATGACGACAGTGTTAAATTGTGATCTCTCCATAGTTCTAAAACTAGATAGAGAGAACTAATTTACGCATATGAGTTCAAAATATAAGGGACACTGCAGGTACAACCCACACTTGTTCCTCTCCCTAACCACTCATCTATCAACCGCATCATGGAAACTGCAAAAAAGAAATTTAAAACACTGGTTCACATGACAGTCAGGGGTCCCAGCACCCTGATAGGTGAGTGGTTAGGGAGGGGACCAAGTAGAGGTTGAACCTGCACGCGCTGTCCCTGCTAAGGGACATAATCCATGATTATGTCCACCTGAAGCCTCCCACCTGAATGCTGCTAAATTTATGCAAAGGGGTCCCGGTCTGTGGCCTTCGTGTGACTTCATGTGAACCAGTATTTGTAGTATTATAGGTCTGTGTGCCCTATGCTACCTAGAAGTCTCTCTAGAAGTCCAAAGCAGGTCATAAATGTTTTTTGTCCTTCTCAGAAGTGATGTCTACTGTCACTCATGGCATCCGATTTGCTGCAGTTTTTCCCTGAATCAGATGAAATGTCAACTTCAGACCTGAAATTTAGCCCAATCCCAAATTATGTGACCTTCCCAGGGTGTTTGCATTGGTGCAGATTCAGAGTGCTTGCAGGTGTACAGAGGCGCCGGGAGTATAAAAAAGGCTAAAATGTTTAAAATGTTTAGGTTGCGGTGGTGGACCGGCTAACCACAAACTGACAACAAGGCTGTTGATTTTTCAAAAATAAATATACATAATTTATTCGATTGCTCCCAATAAAGTCGCAACGCGTTTCACGGGCAAAGAGGCCCGCTTCCTCAGGCAATAAAGACAGGAGCAACAACACAGCGTCTGGTCTGGTTGATGCTTGGCACCTCTGAGGTGCCAAGCATCAACCAGACCAGACGCTGTGTTGTTGCTCCTGTCTTTATTGCCTGAGGAAGCGGGCCTCTTTGCCCGTGAAACGCGTTGCGACTTTATTGGGAGCAATCGAATAAATTATGTATATTTATTTTTGAAAAATCAACAGCCTTGTTGTCAGTTTGTGGTTAGCCGGTCCACCACCGCAACCTAAACATTTTAAACATTTTAGCCTTTTTTATACTCCCGGCGCCTCTGTACACCTGCAAGCATTCAGAAGTCCACCCTTGGTGGAAGGGTGACCCACCCTAAAAATTCTCTATCCGCAGAGAGCGACGTTTTACTCCTGAGTGGGGACAGGCTTGTTCTCCCCACCTGCCTTTACAGTGGTTGCTATCTTGGCAACCCTGGTTTGTAAGTATATTTCTTACAAGTCATTTATACCTCCAATTTTACTTAAACATACTACACTATATTGGGCTCTCGGTCTTCTATCTTTTCAGATTCAGAGGTTAGTCTTTGATGTCTCTGGTTGATAGGATGTATATCACTAGTTAACAGGAAGTAAAACCCTATTCTGAGAGCTTATCTGGACTGAAGAAGGGACGATAGTAATACAGACTTTGTATTTGTATGAATTTTCACAAAAATATGTATGTGCATGGACTGCCGAAGAATCATGTTCCCACACAAAATTCGTATATGGGACCTATATTCAACTATAGTTTAGAACTATAAATTTTCATAGGAAAAAATTTTGTTGAACACATAAATGTATTGCCCAAATTGCTAAATATGTAGCATTTTTGCAAGTATAGTTTTGCTTGGGAAATTGTTACATTTGATGTAAAAATGACTTTGAAGAATAGTCTGAATCACAGTAGCAGGATTCTGACTTGTGGCTCATACTGTGGCTCCTACTGATTTCTATACTACCTGTAGCCACTCTCTGTACCATTTCAGCATTGTTTGTGTTGTGTATCTCCTATGTGTTCTTAGTAAAAGTCTCCATTGCTAGTGCAGTTTCTTTGCCACTGTTACAAGTCATTTATCTACCATCAGTAATGTTTTTGTATGCCCTCACTGTATAACTCACAAACAAATCTCTGCACTTGGAAAACCAACATCAATTCCTTCTGAAACCAGTCTCAGATGCAATGTCACCAGAAAATTAACACAAAAATAGCCTGTGTACACTAATCTAAGTAAGTAAGTGATGGATGGTGGTTCGGATTAAAACAGAGAAATCAATAGCTGATGAACAGTCAGGATAAATTTCAGTATCTACCTCTAAACAAGTGTGTTCCTGCCTATGTACAGTTATATACTGTAGATCACAACAAGTAAATTGGCTGTGGATGGTGATGGTTGTGAAATGCAATAAGGCAGTGTAGACTTCCAAACATAATTAGGCAGCATGTCCCCCACAAGTTCACAAAACTTAATTAGGCAGTGTGTTTTCTAAAACACAGGCACTGTGCACCCCAAAATACAATTAGACGCTCTATTCCCAACTATAATTAGTACATATGTTCCAATCCAGACACATTTTGTTTGGACACAGGGAGAAACTGGAAGACGGCTCTCCCTGTGCTAGGTACTCTCGGGGAATATAAAAAATATATAATCCCTACTTTAATTTCCTCCGTTGTGCACAGAAGTTGGAGTCCGGATATTGCCAGCAACCGAATTACAATGATTTTATTGCGCTCCCAAATCCGGCACTGCGTAGGTGCCAAAATGACCTGCTTAATTCCGTGGTGCTAAATAAGATTTCAATCCCATACTCACCTTCCATCTCACCCCCTGCAGGCCCAGCAGTGAATACCCTGTGCACTGAAATGGGCTATAATGAAGAGCAGATGATGTAGCTGAGGCACATACTGTATCTCTTCTTGCCATCTGAGGATCATTATACACAGCCTTCACTGTGGACAGGATCGCTGCTGCCTCCTGCCTGGCCATGTATGGAAGATTTCCAATCAGGGCATAAATGCTTATTTGTGGATTAAATAAACATATCAAAAAATAATCAAACATACAACTTTGATTCCTAGTTTAAATTCTACCTCTCCACATGCCAAATCCTAAGTCACTCCCTTTTAGGCCTTTTGTCATATCTAATTAGAATTTTTTTTCTTGTGTAAATGATGTATGATTTTGCACATCCCTGTTAATTTTATATATACATTTAATAAAAGCTCATTGACACACACTGCACATTGATTTTTAACACATTTCACATATTAAAAATCTAAAAATAGAAATCTATTACAAAATCAATAACACCACCAGTCCTCCAGGTGTCCACCTTGCTAATCATGCTCCCTGGGGCCCCATGCAAAGTAATAGAGCTGTCATCATCTCTTTGTAATTTTACTGATATTCTACTGCGACCGACCCCTGATAGTTAAATATCAGTAGTTATACCGATATTCTTCTATCCCCCACTGTAACATAATTCTCACACTAACACTCCTCTGTCTACACCTAACACTAATCCCCCACCTACTCCTAACACTAACCCCCCCAATACATGCCTAATACTAACTCCCCTTCCTTACCTGACTGGCTATAAAGCCGCTAATTACATTGGCAGTATAGCCGCAATTTACCCAAGTGACTGTAGAGCCGTAATTACAGCACTTACAGTGTCTATAAAGCTGCATTTTACTCAAGTGGATGTAAAGTCGATGTTTACAGCAGCTGTAAAGCTGCAATTTATTAGAGCAGGTTTAAAGCCATTCAAATTGGCTAGCTGGAGTTCGGCTACAGAGGTGCACTCCTGCCCCAAAATCGCTCAACTGCGGCCATAGCTGATATTAAAAATAGTAATTGAAGGGGTTGCAATGATAATTAGTATTGCAGTGCCCATTTTATACAATTATTGCCATTAAAACAAACAAACAAAATTTGTAGAGTGCTTTTCTCCTGTAGCACTCAAAGCCCATAAGCATGGCTCAGACCAGTAGTTGGTTGAAGTTGTGGTACAGAAGAAAAATTCTACAAGTCTGCAAATGCCAGGCTAAACAGGTGGCTTTTCAGCTTGGATCTGGATAGCTCCAGGGATGGGACTGTCTTTACTGTGTGTGGTAGGGAGATCCAAAGAGTGGGGACAGAAAGCTCTGGCTCTAAAGGTTTTGAGATGCACTCTCGGAGTAACCAAGTTTATGGATGCTACTGATCTGAGGTTGTGGGAGGTGTGGTGCAGTTTCAGCAGGTTCCTTGTGTATTCAGGGCCCAAATTGTGTGGATATTTGAATGTCAACAGTGTAATCTTGGAAAGTATTCTCCATTTTACAGGTAGCCAGTACAGTGAGCAAAGAATCAGTGTAATGTGACAGTGATGAGGTTGGTGTGTTAGTAATTTGGCAGCAGCATTCTGCACTAATTGCAGGCGGTACAGGTCCTTGTTTGGAAGGCCTGTATAGAGGGCATTGCAGTAGTCAAACCGTGATGCAGTGAAAGCGTTAACTAGGGTTGGAAGATCCTCTGGGGAATGAGATGTTTCATTTTTGCAATGTTCCTCAGATGAAAGTAGGAATATTTGACTACAACTGAGATTTGATTTCTGAAGCTTAATTCCCCATAAATTAGCATATCAAAGGTGTACATAAGGAGATAGGATTGAGCCTTGTGGCACTCCAAATTTTAGCGGTGCAGGGTTTGGACATGACAGGCCCTAGGGATACTCTCCTTGTTTTGTCAGTCAAGAAAGATCTGAACCTCTGGAGAACTAAGCCACTGATACCACAGTACTCCTGCAATCTGTTGAGCAAAATGTCATGGTCAGTTGTATCAAAAGCTGCTGAGAGTTCCAACAGGATTAGGATGGAGCATTCCCCTCTGTCCCTTGCCATGAGCAGATTGTTGCAGACCTGGAGGAGGGTTGTTTCACAGCTGTGGTGATTCTTGAAGCCAGATTGTAGAGGGTCCAAGATGTTGTTTGCTGGGAGCCAGGCTTCAAGTTGAAGATAGACAACCTTTTCAATAACTTTTCCTAAAAAGGGGGGGTTGAAGAAAGGGCTGTACCTGCTCATTGCATCTGGATCCATGAAAGTTTTTTTAAGAAGGGGCTTGATGATTCCTTCTATTAGGGATGTAGGAAACCTCGCTGCTTGCAGAGAACAAGTGATTACTTTATTAAATGCTGGTCAAAACCCACCAGGGCATTTCAGCATGAGCTTAGTTGCTCCATGGTCCAGGTTGCAGGTTGTCTGGCGCAGGTGATGGAGATTATTTGAGATCTCTTCTTCACTAATTCCTTTGAAATAAGACCATGGTGTTAGGTTGTTGTTGCATCTATTAACAGGCATTGGGTACTGTCTGTTAACAGATTAACAGGTTTTATGTACTGTGAACTGAATGACAGACATGATAGAGGACACTTAGTAGCAGGCAAATTTCTTACATAGATCCTTTAAGGGATTTAAACTAAGTTTTTGACAGGATGGGTTGCAGAGACTATCAACTGTGTGGAATAATTGGGCTGGCTTCTTGGCATATGTATAGGAAGGAAGATATTTGTATTGCCCAAATTAACAGGCGCTATTGTTTAATTTTTCAGCATAGATACCGCCACATCCCCAATCAACCACTAATAATAACTCTTGTCCAGTCGGTAACGTTGGTCTATTTCTCGTAGAAATCAATCGAAATTATGATCAGAGGGCATGAAGGAGCAGCAGTATTTGGCAGATGCCATCACAGTGATGTATCATAGTGTATGGGTGCCATAACTACTGTAAAAAAAGAATCAGGCTGATTATATTATACTATTATTGTATTTTATTTATATTGTGCCATCATCTTTAGCACTGCACAAACAATAGTGGAACCATAATTACATGCATAAGTACAAACATATATTTTTTATTTTTTAATAGGATTTTTTCCTTTTTTGACAACAGGTGCTGACATATCACCTATAACTATATACAGTATAATAGAGTGACAGGTCCTCTTTAGAGAAACTAGGGGTCTATTAAGACCCCTGATGTCTCTCCTGTCATTAATGGAGATTAGGAACACAGGACTCCTTATCTTAAAGTGGACCCAAATTAAAAATACAAGATTTCAGAAATAAAATCTATTTTCTAACTTATAATAATAAATAGCAGCCTTTTTTCAGCTGCATGATGACAAATATAAAATATTTTTCATATATTGGAGGAACCCCTCCCTTCCTTTCATATTGCCGGGACAGAATCTGGCGGACTGGTAGAGGAGATAAAAAACAAAAACAAAACACAGGCTGCTACTGATGATGTCACAGGGGAGGTGATCTCAGCTTGTGTGAGATTTCACATAGATGACGCCCCTGTGAGGGAGGGTAGCTGATGACAAAGACACCCATGATCTAAATCCTCCTACTAAGCTCAGAAGTAATGGCTGCCACCTGTATAACCCTAGTTATGAAAAGAGAAGGGTGAAAAGCATGCACTGAAATGCTCATAGGCTTAAAGGAGTGTTTGTTTATCTTTGTATGTGTCAGAGTGGTGCAACTAAATACTTTGAATTAAAAAAATGTTTGGTTTGGGCCCGCTTTAATCACATACTTGCAGCAGCTGCAACTAGCACAATGCCAGCAACTGCTAAGTAGAGCCCTTTTGGGTTACAGAGCACAGTTATTTATCTCCACCTGTCTCCACCTGTACCACGATCCTTAACATCCTGCTCAGCCATCTAAAGTTCTGCAAGTGAGTAACAAGTGAGGAAGGGAAGTGGGCAACAGCAACAGTTTTTGCTGGTGGGGATGGGGTAGATGGTAATTGGGCATCTGAAAGCCACCCACATCATGGCTAAACAATCTACACAGGCATCACAATATTTTATGAAATTGCAGTGGGTGATACAGCCATAAGCTTGTGTGATCTCCTTTACAGCTTTGATTAGATGGACCTTAGCAATGGCTATCAGAGAAAGACACAGTCTTGACAAGATCCATCTCATCCATGGTGTTCAAGGGGTTAAAGCCATGGTGCAACACTATCATCATAATAAATGTTACTGCCTCATCTTCTTGACCTTCTTTGGATTGCTGGCATACTTGGCTTGGTTTCCCATGCTGGCTGCAGTCCACTGTTAATGGTATCATCTATTTAAGCACTAACAACTGCACTGAATTGTGTATCTCGTATTTCCCAAAAACCTGTCATACTGGGCAGTCTGCCACATGGGCCTATATTTACATATCATATTGACAGTTCTGCACATTTAAATAATAAGCGATGTTTTGAAATACGAATTATACATTTTTCACCACTGGAACATTTTGTGCAAGCTTAGTTGAGTCATACCATCTCCTGTGTACTTATACCAGCAACTCAACAACAGGCTATACCCTATTTAATATTGACACAAACATTTATCTAGCCTCTCTCCACTCACAATGTTGGCTCAATATCTGTGAAATTGTATACTTATTATGTAATTTTACTTGTTAAAGATGTAATTATTTTTAATGTGTATGGCATGAGATGTTCCAAGAGTTGCTTCTATTATGCTGATTTCATAATGTTAAAAATAAATACAGTAACATTAAACATTTTTCTGTTATATAATAAAGAAAAACATTAAATATGTAACATTCATTTTAAGTTTGCAATCGTGTTAAAGATTACATAGGTAGTATCCTGAAATGTAAGAGTTACATTACATAAGAGTTTCCACCCTTTTATTTGTTGTAGCCTATGTCCCCAGGGTCCCCAGCAGATCCAAGCCACTTCTTTGGCATGTGTGCGCTAAAGCTGAATACTCACATGACAATACAGAAAGATGGATCCTAGCGACGTCCCCTGACGATGAGCCTTCCCCATGCAGCATCACATGAAGGCATGCAACAGGCGTAAACGGGAAGTCAATCGACCGTGGTGCTTTGCGTGCAGTCGTATGGGATCTTAAAGATCCGATCTGCCGTGGCGGTCATTATCCCCGCTCACAGCCAACGTTCACGTAATTGCACACCTGTACCCACAAACAAGATTGCAGAAATGATTACTCATCACTCAAAAATTGCCAGTCATTGGAAAAATTGTCATAGTAATCGTGTAATGGGTACGGGCCTTAACTACTTCCCGACCGCCGTATAGACAAATGGCGGCCGGGAAGCAGACGCCGCAAGGACCGCCGTATTGACAAAATGCGGCGGTCCTTGTTTGGGCATGGGCGGAGCGATCGCGTCATCCGTGACGCGATCCTCCGCCTCCGCCTGTCGCCGCTCACTCGCCGCAACATCCCGCCGGCCATACGGAAGCGCCGGCGGGATGTTAACCCGACGATCGCCGCATACAAAGTGTATAATACACTTTGTAATGTTTACAAAGTGTATTATACAGGCTGCCTCCTGCCCTGGTGGTCCCAGTGTCCGAGGGACCACCAGGGCAGGCTGCAGCCACCCTAGTCTGCACCAAGCACACTGATTTTCTCCCCCCCCCGCCCCAGATCGCCCACAGCACCCATCAGACCCCCCCCCTGCCCACCCCCCAGACCCCTGTTTGCACCCAATCACCCCCCTAATCACCCATCAATCACTCCCTGTCACTATCTGTCAATGCTATTTTTTTTAATACCCCCCCCCCCTGCCCCCTGCTCCCTCCTGATCACCCCCCAACCCCCCAGATTCTCCCCAGACCCCCCCCAGACCCCCCCCCCCCAATGTACTGTATGCATCTATCCCCCCTGATCACCTGTCAATCACCTGTCAATCACCCGTCAATCACCCGTCAATCACCCGTCAATCACCCATCAATCACCCCCTGTCACTGCCACCCATCAATCAGCCCCTAACCTGCCCCTTGCGGGCAATCTGATCACCCCCCCACACCAATAGATCGCCCGCAGATCCGACATCAGATCACCTCCCAAATCCATTGTTTACATCTATTCTCTCCTCTAAACACCCACTAATTACCCATCAATCACCCCCTATCACCACCTGTCACTTTTACCTATCAGATCAGACCCTAATCTGCCCCTTGCGGGCACCCAATCACCCGCCCACACGCTCAGATTGCCCTCAGACCCCCCCTTATCAATTCACCAGTGCATTCATTACATCTGTTCTTCCCTGTAATAACCCACTGATCACCTGTCAATCACCTGCCAATCACCTATCACCCATCAATCAACCCCTGTCACCCCCTGTCACTGCCACCCATCAATCAGCCCCTAACCTGCCCCTTGCGGGCAATCTGATCACCCACCCACACCATTAGATCGCCCGCAAACCCGCCGTCAGATTACCTCCCAAATGTATTGTTTACATCTGTTATCTTCTCTAAACACCCACTAATTACCCATCAATCACCCCCTATCACTGTTACCTATCAGATCAGACCCTAATCTGCCCCTTGCGGGCACCCAATCACCCGCCCACACGCTCAGATTACCCTCAGACCCCCCCTTATCAATTCGCCAGGGCATTATTTACATCTATCCTTCCCTGTAATAACCCACTGATCACCTGTCAATCACCTGCCAATCACCTATCACCCATCAATCACCCCCTGTCACCCCCTGTCACTGCCACCCAACAATCAGCCCCTAACCTGCCCCTTGCGGGCAATCTGATTACCCACCCACACCAATCGATCGCCCGCAGATGCGACATCAGATCACCACCCAAGCGCAGCGTTTACTCTCCTCTAAACACCCACTAATTACCCATCAATCACCCATAAATCACCCCCTATCACCACCTGTCACTGTTACCCATCAGATCAGACCCTAATCTGCCCCTTGCGGGCACCCAATCACCCGCCTACTCGCTCAGATTACCCTCAGACCCCCCCTTATCAATTCGCCAGTGCAATATTTACATCTGTTCTCCCCTGTAATAACCCACTGATTACCTGTCAATCACCTATCAATCACCCATCAATCACCCCCTGTCACTGCCACCCATCAATCACCCCCTGTCACTGCCACCCATCAATCACCCCCTGTCACTGCCACCCATCAATCACCCCCTGTCACTGCCACCCATAAATCAGCCCCTAACCTGCCCCTTGCGGGCAATCTGATCACCCACCCACACCAATAGATCGCTCGCAGATCCGACGTCCGATCACCTCCCAAGTGCAGTGTTTACATCTGTTCTCTACCCTAAACACCCACTAATTACCCATCAATCACCCCCTGTCACTGCTACCTATCAGATTAGACCCCTATCTGCCCCTAGGGCACTCAATCACCCGCCCACACCCTCAGAATGCCCTCAGACCCCAGCCCTGATCACCTCGCCAGTGCATTGCTTGCATCTATTCCCCCCTCTAATCACACCTTGAGACACCCATCAATCACCTCCTGTCACCCCCTAGCACACCTACCCATCAGATCAGGCCCTAATTTGCCCCGTGTGGGCTCCTGATCACTCGGCCAAACCCTCAGATCCCCCTCAGACCCCCTTCCGATCACCTCCCCAGTGCATTGATTGCATCTATTTTCCCCTCTAACCACCCCCTGAGACACCCATCAATCACCTCCTGTCACCCCCCTAGCACTCCTATCCATCAGATCAGGCCCAATACAACCTGTCATCTAAAAGGCCACCCTGCTTATGACCGGTTCCACAAAATTCGCCCCCTCATAGACCACCTGTCATCAAAATTTGCAGATGCTTATACCCCTGAACAGTCATTTTGAGACATTTGGTTTCCAGACTACTCACGGTTTTGGGCCCGTAAAATGCCAGGGCGGTATAGGAACCCCACAAGTGACCCCATTTTAGAAAAAAAGACACCCCAAGGTATTCTGTTAGGTGTATGACGAGTTCATAGAAGATTTTATTTTTTGTCAAAAGTTAGCGGAAATTGATTTTTATTGTTTTTTTTCCACAAAGTGTCACTTTCCGCTAACTTTTGACAAAAAATAAAATCTTCTATGAACTCACCATACTCCTAACAGAATACCTTGGGGTGTCTTCTTTCTAAAATGGGGTCACTTGTGGGGTTCCTATACTGCCCTGGCATTTTAGGGGCCCTAAACCGCGAGGAGTAGTCTAGAAAACAAATGCCTCAAAATGACCTGTGAATAGGACGTTGGGCCCCTTAGCGCACCTAGGCTGCAAAAAAGTGTCACACATGTGGTACCGCCGTACTCAGGAAAAGTAGTATAATGTGTTTTGGGGTGTATTTTTACACATACCCATGCTGGGTGGGAGAAATTTCTATGTAAATGGACAATTGTGTGTAAAAAAATCAAACAATTGTCATTTACAGAGATATTTCTCCCACTTAGCATGGGTATGTGTAAAAATACACCCCAAAACGCATTATACTACTTCTCCTGAGTACGGCGGTACCACATGTGTGGCACTTTTTTACACCCTAAGTACGCTAAGGGGCCCAAAGTCCAATGAGTACCTTTAGGATTTCACAGGTCATTTTGCGACATTTGGTTTCAAGACTACTCCTCACGGTTTAGGGCCCCTAAAATGCCAGGGCAGTATAGGAACCCCACAAATGACCCCATTCTAGAAAGAAGACACCCCAAGGTATTCCGTACGGAGTATAGTGAGTTCATAGAAGATTTTATTTTTTGTCACAAGTTAGCGGAAAAAGACACTTTGTGAAAAAAAACTATTAAAATCAATTTCCGCTAACTTGTGACAAAAAAATAAAAACTTCTATGAACTCACCATACTCCTAACGGAATACCTTGGGGTGTCTTCTTTCTAAAATGGGGTCATTAGTGGGGTTCCTATACTGCCCTGGCATTTTAGGGGCCCTAAACCGCGAGGAGTAGTCTTGAAACAAAAATGACCTGTGAAATCCTAAAGGTACTCATTGGACTTTGGGCCCCTTAGTGCAGTTAGGGTGCAAAAAAGTGCCACACATGTGGTATCGCCGTACTCGGGAGAAGTAGTATAATGTGTTTTGGGGTGTATTTTTACACATACCCATGCTGGGTGGGAGAAATACCTCTGTAAATGACAATCTTTTGATTTTTTTACACACAATTGTCCATTTACAGAGGTATTTCTCCCACCCAGCATGGGTATGTGTAAAAATACACCCCAAAACACATTGTACTACTTCTCCCGAGTATGGCGATACCACATGTGTGGCACTTTTTTGCACCCTAACTGCGCTAAAGGGCCCAAAGTCCAATGAGTACCTTTAGGATTTTACAGGTCATTTTGAGAAATTTCGTTTCAAGACTACTCCTCACGGTTTAGGGCCCCTAAAATGCCAGAGCAGTATAGGAACCCCACAAATGACCCCATTTTAGAAAGAAGACACCCCAAGGTATTCCGTTAGTAGTATGGCGAGTTCATAGAAGATTTTATTTTTTGTCACAAGTTAGCGGAAATTGATTTTAATTGTGTTTTTTCACAAAGTGTCATTTTCCGCTAACTTTTGACAAAAAATAAAATCTTCTATGAACTCACCATACTCCTAACGGAATACCTTGGGGTGTCTTCTTTCTAAAATAGGGTCATTTGTGGGGTTCCTATACTGCCCTGGCATTTTAGGGGCCCTAAACCGTGAGGAGTAGTCTTGAAACGAAATTTCTCAAAATGACCTGTGAAATCCTAAAGGTACTCATTGGACTTTGGACCCTTTAGCGCAGTTAGGGTGCAAAAAAGTGCCACACATGTGGTATCGCCGTACTCAGGAGAAGTAGTATAATGTGTTTTGTGGTGTATTTTTACACATACCCATGCTGAGTGGGAGAAAGATCTCTGTAAATGGACAATTGTGTGTAAAAAAAATTAACAAATTGTCATTTACAGAGATATTTCTCCCACCCAGCATGGGTATGTGTAAAAATACACCCCAAAACACATTATACTACTTCTCCTGAGTACGGCAATACCACATGTGTGGCACTTTTTTGCAGCCTAACTGCGCTAAGGGGTCCAAAGTCCAATGAGCACCTTTAGGCTTTACAGGGGTGCTTACAATTTAGCACCCCCCAAAATGTCAGGACAGTAAACACACCCCACAAATGACCCATTTTGGAAAGTAGACCCTTCAAGGTATTCAGAGAGGGGCATTGTGAGTCCGTGGCAGATTTCATTTTTTTTTGTCGCAAGTTAGAAGAAATGGAAACTTTTTTTTTTTTTTTTTTTTCTCACAAAGTGTCATTTTCCGCTTACTTGTGACAAAAAATAATATCTTCTATGAACTCACTATGCCTCTCAGTGAATACTTTGGGATGTCTTCTTTCCAAAATGGGGTCATTTGGGGGGTATTTATACTATCCTGGAATTCTAGCCCCTCATGAAACATGACAGGGGGTCAGAAAAGTCAGAGATGCTTGAAAATGGGAAAATTCACTTTTTGCACCATAGTTTGTAAACGCTATAACTTTTACCCAAACCAATAAATATACACTGAATGGGTTTTTTTTTATCAAAAACATGTTTGTCCACATTTTTCGCGCTGCATGTATACAGAAATTTTACTTTATTTGAAAAATGTCAGCACAGAAAGTTAAAAAAATCATTTTTTTGCCAAAATTCATGTCTTTTTTGATGAATATAATAAAAAGTAAAAATCGCAGGAGCAATCAAATAGCATCAAAAGAAAGCTTTATTAGTGACAAGAAAAGGAGCCAAAATTCATTTACGTGGTAGGTTGTATGAGCGAGCAATAAACCGTGAAAGCTGCAGTGGTCTGAATGGAAAAAAAGTGGCCGGTCCTTAAGGGGTAGAAAGCCCTAGGTCCTCAAGTGGTTAAGGAAACCCTTCAGAATTTCCCATCACATAGCCCTCTAGTTAAGTTTACCAGATCTGTACCAATTTGAATATTATTTTAGCAAGTGTCCATACTGGCCACAAATCCAGAATTCAAATGTATGCCAAAATGATGTATAAACTAATCTGCTTTCTTCTCTAGGTCTGGCAACGGTGGCATCAGAATCAGAATCAATTTATTTCGCCAAGTAAGTTTGCAC
This sequence comes from Hyperolius riggenbachi, assembly GCF_040937935.1. Taxonomy (NCBI): domain Eukaryota; kingdom Metazoa; phylum Chordata; class Amphibia; order Anura; family Hyperoliidae; genus Hyperolius; species Hyperolius riggenbachi. The sequence goes on from NC_090646.1 coordinate 424,711,672, forward strand.
TTAGAAGGAATTTGAAAAGAAAAAGAAAATAAAGCACTGGATGGTGGTGATAATGTGGCAGGTAGCAGAGGGATCTCCAACAACATTGGGAAGGGCTGTACACAAGATCCTTAAAGAACAAGCGACACCCATGCTAACCTAGAAATACAAATCACATATATAAGTAGATACATACTACTTCTACTTACATAACAGCTGTATTGTGCTATCCATGTAATGATTCCTGTGAATATTATAAAGGAAAAGCAGAAAATCCTATTTCAGGCAGTGGCCATCTTGCCAAGCTAATGCTGGCATCATATCCTCTCTGACTCTTGTTTTCCCCCCTCCCTTCTCTTGTCCATTGTGTATTCATTAGCTGCCCTCCTCCCAGAGTCTTCAGACACACCCACTGAGGTGTATACTAGGAACTACACTGTCTTATCCTCCAATCGCTGAGTCACCTCAGCCTTGCTTGTAAACACAAGTGAGCAGAGGAGTTTCAGATAAGAAAGCTAGGCAGGGAAATAAATGGAAGAGGAGGAATATATTTTAGATAAAAAGAACTCACAGCATTCAACTTTTTGGCACTGTTTGGCACTAGAGCCAGTGCTCATAAAGTATGTGATAACTCCAAACCATAACAGCAGAAAAAGTTTTGCAAGTTTTGAATGCAGGATTAGCATCTTTATCACTTAATACACTCAGACCAGTTGCTGTTGAAATTTGATTTTTATGGTGACAATACCCCTTTAAAGCGGACCCAAACCAAACATTTTTTTAATTAAAAATATTTAGTTGCACCACTCTGACACATACAAAGATAAATAAACACTCCTTCAAACCTATAATCATTTCAGTGCATGCTTTTCACCCTTCTCTTTACATAGCTAGGGTTATACTGGGGGCAGCCATTAGCAATTCATCCATTGCCAGACACCATCTACTCCACCAGTTTGCCGGAAAAATCCCGGCAATTAGAAAGGAAGGGAGGGGTTCCTCCAATAAATGTAAAATATTTTATATTTGTCATCATGCAGCTGAAAAAAGGCTATTTATTATTATAATTTAGAAAATAGATTTTATTTCTGAAATCTTGTATTTTTAATTTGGGTCCACTTTAATGCATGTCCTCAGAGACTTATCTTGCCTTTCTTTCTTTCTGCTAGGATCAAAGAGGTTGGCCACCCAGTAATGATCAGTGTTTTTGATGTAAGCTATGAGAGGGTCATTCTGTAACAGTATGAAAAAGCTAATTTGTCTCAAACTACTTACCACAGAGAACCCAGATTCCTGTAGATCAGGCTGCTACAACAGGGTCCTCTCTGCATTTCCTCCTTCCACAGATAATTTTTTCTTCTTCCTCTCTTATTCTGGACACCGCTTAGCAAGCATGGACAATGGGGAAATGGAAGCCTTTTCTCCTCTTTTCTCATCCTGGTCCTCTCAGTCCACTTTAGGGATGGTGTAGCTGATGATTTTTAACCATTTTTTTCACTTCCTCAAAGGAATCTAAAATGGTGCATAAATGTAATTCTGCATCTTTAGGCACTCATGACGAATGAAGTACCCAAGCTACTCAGAAGATCTTTGATCCATGTGTGCCATCTGGTAATCCAGTGCACATGAACATTACAAATGAGACAGTGTGGAAGTAAGTGTGAATCAGCACTGCACCACTGCCCAGAAGGTGGCGCTGGTTGAAAATCGCAAAAATCAGTGCACACTTTTCTGGCCTTATCCATCAGCAGCTTAAAGAGGAACTCCAGCCTAAACAAATATACTGTCATTAAGTTACATTAGTTATGTTAATTAAAATAGATAGGTAATATAATCTCTTACCCACCCTGTTTTAAAAGAACAGGCAAATGTTTGATTTCATGAGGGAAGCCATCTTTTTGGTTGAAAGGAGGTGACAGGGAGCACGAGACACAGTTTTAACTGTCCTGTGTGCTGCTCACACTTCCCAGTTGCTAGGCAATGTGAATAACAAAATAGGAAATCCCATCATGCTTTGCACAGCATCAGGGAAAAAAAAGCCTTCTTTGATGGGTGGAGCTTAGCTAAAAATGCAGCTAAAAATGATGCTTTGGTAATAAAAACAAAGTTTTGATGCTGTGAAACTGTTAAAGAAACACCAAGCCTTTTCAATTCTGCTGAGTAGATTTTTAGTCTGGAGGTTCACTTTAAAGCAGAATTACAGTCTGGAAAAAGCATACAATTAAAATCTGTTTTCCAACTCCTCGATGCCTTGCCTAGTAAGTTATCCTACCTACTTTTGACCTAAAAGTAATGTCATTGTGAAATTACCATTTCCTCTGTTCGCAGCAATTAGTGTGAAAGCAGCCATCTTTTCATAAAAATGTAATATCCAGATCAATCAGAATGCTTTGCAGATAGGAAAGTACAACTGCACCCACTGTAAATTGCAAACAGAGACTCTTTGCTATAAATTAGCCTTTTATTTCATGTAGTTAGGCCTGTTTCACATCTAACAACGCGTGCAGGAGCTGTTCTCCTGCACGCACTTTACTAGCTTACGGCTGTCGTCGGGAATCTGCGGTGCAACGCTGAGTAGCGGCGGTAGTATCAATTAACCCGACGGGGAAACGCCGATTCCCGACGATAAAATGCGCCTGGGTGCGTCGTACCGCAACGCATCGAAACGCAGCGTCGGGTGTGAAAGGTATAATGAAAGTCTATGGACTTTCCTTTTACCTTGGTTAACGCAAAGTATAGACTTTGTGTTAAAATGCTGAAAAAAGGGCTCTGGTGTGAAAGAGCTCTTAAAGATAAAACAACAATCTCTCATTAGCTCCCTGAGATTCTATATAGTACACTGATAAGGCTCCCAGGACAAAATAAAAAAAGGTAAAGCTATTAAAACTTTCAGGCATTTTCTTTAAAAAAAAAAAAAAATTTGTTCTTAGCACTCTTTATAGTGTGGCCAATCTATTGAAGTTAAACGGCTGACTGTCATTATGCTCCATGAAATGCTGAACTACTAAGTTCATCAAATGAGTCAGACAAGGTCATTATATGAGCAAATTTGTCATGTAGTCATCCACAACCTTGTTTTGATCAAGCTTATGGTGTCAGCCATTTGTCAACCTGGGCTTGACGAGCCATCAGCAATACTGGGCTGTGTGACTGTGTTTCCCATTCCCAATGCATACATGTTTAAATATGGCTTCACACTGTTTTTCATATCCACTTCTTTACGCTCCTTTGAGTTTGGGAAGTTCAGAAGGTGGTATTGACAATATAGAAGTGGTGTTTCTGGAAATAATTTGAAAGAGCACAGCAAGAAGGACGATACCAAGTTGGAGAAGTAGAATATGGTTCAGATGACAGAGATGGGCACATTTTCCACAAATTATGGTGAAAACACAAATTTGTGCTCAGTCACCACACTGTCATAGAAAATAAATGTTTTGCCTCTACCCATACTTATTGGACCACATGTCCATGATCAGGCGCACTGTGACACCTGAGGTAACAGAGGCTTGGCTATGAAGTTATACAGAGATATATTTTTGCTAAATAATTGTAAACTAAGCATATTGTACTGGTGCATGACACAAACCACAAATCAATGGAAAGCAGCTGGGTCCACTTCTAAATGACAGCAGCTGCAGACCTTGCAACTATGCAAAACTAAAGCCTGGTGCACACTTTCAGTTGACCAATGTTACCACCTCCACGTAGTATGAGGGTTTAACTACACAATCTGCTCAGAGTACTCAAAGGATACGTCCAGGCAAAAAAAAAAAATCCACTTACCTGGAGCTTCCTCCAGCCCCTGGCAGCAGTCCTGTGCCCTCGCCGCAGTTCTGGTGGCTCCCAGTCTCCACTGCTGCAGATGCCGACCTCGCCAGGTCAGCTTTCCATGCCGGCTTCTTGTGTGCTCCACCGTGCGGGTCACGTGGTTGCACTGACGTCGTCAGGACGCTACTGCGCAGACACAGAACTACTGCGCCTGCGCAGTACAGTCCTGATGATGTCAACGGTACCACATGAGTGAGTGCACGGTAGAGCACACAAAATGCCGGCCTGGAAAGCTGACCTGGCGAGGTCGGCATCTGCAGCAGAGGAGACTGAGAGCCACCAGAACTGCGGCGAGGGCACAGGACTGCTGCCAGGGGCTGGAGGAAGCCCCAGGTAAGTGGATTTTTTTTGCCTGGGCGTATCCTTTAATATCTGTTGACCTTCATATACATGGAGGTGGTAAAATTAGCCATTAATTATTCAAGGTGTGTACCAGGCTTAACCACTTCCGGATTCTCGGTGCGTATATATACGCCCCTGAATCCTGAAGTGTATACCATGGAAACGTTCCATGTCAGTTCACGGAGGGTGTCTCCGTGAACACCCTGCGAGCCGATCGGCGGCTCGCAGGGTAAATGTAAAGACACGGGGAAGATCTTCCCCGGTGATTACATGTATACGGCGCTGCTGCGCAGCAGCGCCGTAGAGGAGATCGGCGATCCCCGGCCTCTGATTGGCCGGGGATCGCCGGCATCTGATAGGCTAAAGCCTATCCCATCAGGCGCAGGACGGAAATCCGTCCTGCGCCGCTCACAGGGGGAGGGAGAGGGAGGGAAGGGGAAGGAGGCCAGGAAGCTTTGAAGAGCCCCCCCCCCCGCAAGCGCAAGCAGCCGGCGGCGATCACACACCCCCACCAGGACATCCCCCTAGTGGGGAAAAAAGGGGGGGAAGTCTGATCGCCCTGGCTGCTAGCTGATCTGTGCTGTGGGCTGGAGAGCCCACGCAGCACAGATCAGCACACAATTTCATGGTATGGAAGTGGTTAAAGCCTGCTACATACTTTTATTTATGATTGGCCAATTACTGACCATTTTACTCCATGTAGTATGAGGGTCAACAGATACTGAGTACTATGAGCAGATTTTGTAGGTAAACCCTCATACTACATGGAGGTGATAAAATTGGTCAGTGATTAGCCAATTATAATTGAAAGTGTATACCAGGCTTTAGGCCCTGCTATATCCTATACAGTACATGAAGCTTCCTTTCTCTGACAGTAGAAACTTCCTTCGTGGTATGAATATGGAATGAGATGGAGAATGATGCAGCTATCGAAATAGGACAGAGAGCAGAATGAGCCATCCTTTCTGTCCTCTGGGCCAAATAGGCCATCCAGCGGTTATTGCATCACAGTGTTCCTAACAGAGAGTGTAAGATATGTGCAGAAAACCCTCTTGCCACCCACTGAATTAGCGCAGGTACTTAAAATGTGCACAAGGGCACTTGATCTATGCATCTAATTCCTCATGGAGGAAGAGTGAAATTTGTAATGTATAGTGTATAGTCCATACACTACAGAAGTGTCAGATCCCATGATTGCAAAGAAGTTTATACAGTAAATTGTGTTATATTGTAGCTGTCTGCAAACTTTAATATTAAAAACTATAACATTAATTTGGAAAAAGCCTTGTGCTTGTTTTATAGAACATGTTTCATTTTAACCAACTTCTTAAGTGGGATGATATGGAGGCCGCAATATTTATTCCTTTTAATACAATGCGGATTGCCTGGCTGTCCTGATGATCCTCTCCCTCTAATACTTTTAGCCATAGACCCTGAACAAGCATGCAGCAGATCAGGTGTTTCTAACACAAATCTAACAAGATTAGCTGCATGTGTGTGATTCCGACACTACTGATGCCAACAAAGTGCCAGGCAACTAGTATTGTTCAATATGGCAGCCTTCATATCCCTCTTACTTCAGGTGTCCTTTAAAGTGTACCTGAGACAAGGGGAATTTTTTTTTTATACATACAGCCATACAGCTTCCTCCAGCCAACGCAGATCGATCCCACGCTGGCGTCTAAAGCTTCCTAGATCCTCCGGTACCAACTCTGTTTTCCGTGGCCAGGGGAGCCAGTCGGTGCAGGTGCAGTGCGGCCAAGGGCACTCCCCTTTCTCGCTCCCGCGGCTAGGAGCATTCTGCGTCTGGGCTCCCAACAACTGTAGAGCAGCGAGGCAGGCGTGCACAGCTGAGCTGCGCATGCGCAGTATGCCGTCTGGGCGCAGAGAACTGGGCTGCTACGGGAGGTTACAGGAGGCTTTAGACCGCGGCAAGGGAACGATATGTGTGGAGGGGACTGGAGGAAGCCCCAGGTATTTATAAAACTTTTTTCCCCCTTGTCTAGGGTTCACTTTAAGTCCTTTAACTGAAATTAGAAAATTATGTTTGAAAGTTTAATATAGTAGACACAAGAGGGAGCTGTGTAAATATTAGGTGTAAACACTTGGTTTAAAATAAAAGCAAACATAGAAATGCTGCCTAAGGCTCCGTTTACAGGTCATCATACACTGTCAAAAATTTATTTTCACATATTCATACATAAAGTGAAGGCGCATAGCAATCAGCATACTATGATTCACTGCTTTCCTGTTTTTGTTTTTTTGTCATTGAATGAGTTATGGATGAGAATTATGAATTTCCTGTTTTGTTTAGGTGTAAATTATGTTGACTAATATACTATTATCAGTGAAGCTATATCAAATTCTGCAATTGAGAGTTTAGCAAAATGCAGAACTGAAAATCAGAAGGAATTTGATCAACACATCTTATGTACAGCATCTTGCAAGATTCCAACAAATCCAGCAGTATGAAAGGAACAGAAAGTCATGTTTATGCCTATAGGCCAGTGGTTCCCAACCTTTTCCGGGCCGGGGAACACTTTCTGACCATATTTTTCTCGGGGGAACGGCGGCGGCGCGGGTGTTTGCGCGACCTAGTGGATAGTGCCGTGCTATGGGGGGGGGGGGGGCTGCATAGCTAGAATAGTTGCCCCAGTATAGGGAGTTTAGTTGCCCCAGTATGGTTAGTATAGTTACCCCAGTATAGTGCCCCAGTATAGCTAGTATAGTGCCCCAGTATAGCTAGTATAGTCCCAGTATGGATAGGTAGTGCCCCAGTATAGCCAGTAAAGTGCCCAGTATAGCTAGTATAGTACCCAGATAGCTAGTATAGTGCCCAGTATAGCTAGCATAGTGCCCAGTATAGCTAGCATAGTGCCCAGTATAGGTAGGTAGTGCCCCAGTATAGTGCCCAGTATAGCTAGTATAGTTGCCCCCAGTATAGCTAGTTTAGTTGCCCCCAGTGTAGGTAGTTTCGTTGCCCCCAGTATAGCTAGTTTCGTTGCCCCCAGTGTAGGTAGTTTCGTTGCCCCCAGTATAGCTAGTTTCGTTGCCCCCAGTATAGCTAGTTTAGTTGCCCCCAGTATAGCTAGTACAGTTCCCCCCAGTATAGATGCCCAGGAGGGGCGGAAGCAGCGCTAGAAGGAGGGGCAGTGGAGGCAGCGGTGGGGAGGGGGGAAATATCCCCCCCCTCCCTCACCTGGGACCCCTCCTTCTGCCTCTCTCCCCCTCCGTTTAGCGGTGGCAAGTGCGGCTCGGCGGCGGGGAGGCATACGGAGAATTACTCACCACTTCTGCGTTCCAAGCGCCGGCAACGTCATGTCGTCACACATCTCCGCCTTCAATACCGCCCACTGTGCTTCCGCTAATCAGGAAGAACAGTGGGCGGCATTGAAGGCGGAGATGTGTGACGACTTGACGCTGCCGGCGCTTGGAACGCGGAAGTGGTGAGTAATTCTCCGTATGCCTCCCCGCCGCCGAGCCGCACTTGCCACCGCTAAACGGAGGGGGAGAGAGGCAGAAGGAGGGGTCCCAGGTGAGGGAGGGGGGGATATTTCCCCCCTCCCCACCGCTGCCTCCACTGCCCCTCCTTATAGCGCTACTTCCCCCCTCCTGCACCCTAAAGTAGGTACAGGTCTGGCGAGAGGCCAGACCTGTACAGCACACCGGGCAACATGCCGCGGCACACTAGTGTGCCGCGGCACACTGGTTGGGAAACACTGCTATAGGCTACTGTGCATTTTATTGCTGTGGAGTCGGGAGTGCCGATTAAGCGTCGTATGATGGAGCAGGCGGGGAGAGAGAAAGAACAATACCCTTGGATTGACTGGTGATGCATCGAGGAGGGTCAGGAGCCACTGTACACATGCTAGCAGCTAGAACCATCATACGTGTGTACAAAGCTCGAGCCAGAGACTTACCGGGATTAGGGCGGTAAAACTCACTGGACACTTCCGCGTTTACAGAGCGATCGCAGTCAGCGCTTTACTAAGCACTGTACTGCGATCGCTCCAGAATTGCAGCAAAAATGCTGTAGTTAATGGGCTCAATTCTGGTAGCTTTTAGTAAATAATTACCTCATGGAATTGGGTTTACCTCATGAGGGAAATCAACTTTTGAATTCTGGTAGTTTAAGTAAAGTTTTACCTCATGTAGTTTCATGAGGTAATTCATGTGGTAATTTTCGACTAAAAATGTGTGGTATTTAGTAGTGAAATACCTCACACTTGAATTCTGAAGAGAAATAAGGGGCGTGTTTGCATGTCTTTTACCTCACATAATTAGACCTACCTCTACCACATGATAAATGTAGTGCTGTGACAGAATTGTGATATCTGTCACATAACATGGAGCCTTTTCAGCTTGTTCTGTGTTCAGGACCCCCATATTTTGCTGAAATAAGTAAAAGTGATCTGACCAACTAATTCCCCCCCCCCCCCCAGCTTCCATTTTGTTTTAAAAGAGAAAAAAGTGCTCCAAACCCTGTACAATCCTTCATCTGCCGTGCCCCCCCCCCCTTTTAACATTGCCATTCCCCCCAAAAAAGTAAAATTGCTCCAACCCACAGCCTCTATTTTTAAAAAAATTAAGTAAAACTGCGACAAACACCGATTCCCCCCCTCTGGTTAAAAGTGCTCCGAGGCCCCCCCCCCCAGCAGCCTCTAAAAGTAAAAGTGCTGACTCCTCCCCCCAGCCTCTAAAAGTGCTCCTTCCCTCCCCCAGCCTCTAAAGGTAAATAAGCTGGATTTTTTTTAATAATTTATGCCTATAAATTTACTTTTCATACAGTAGGTTGCTGCATAATCAAATACACCTTCCCTCCTCAAATAAAAAAAAAAAACAAACATCTTCCAAAGACTATCCTAACTTATGGAAGACAATTAAAGACTATTACTTATTTGCTGCAGGCTTACCACTGAAATACCTCATGTTTTACCTCATGTGCACTCTATGCATTTACCTCATGTTTTACCTCATGTTCAGAAATGGATAAAAATCTTTCAGAATTGATAAAAGAAGAGGAAAATACCTCATGAGGTATTTTACCTACAAAAAAATATTTACCTCACATAGCTACCAGAATTGAGCCCAATGTGTTTTGCGATTGGCGCTAATCGCAAAACCACCACGATCAGTGCCAATCGTGGCAGTGAGAATACTGCCATAGGTTAGAATGGCACTAGCCAAACGAGTTAATTGAAGGGCGCTGCTATATTAATTTAGAGCTGCCTATTCCTCAAGGTCTGGGGTATCCCCTTCCCCCTACCAATACTTGGAGCAAAAAGTGCTAGCACTATGGTGATTAGCGTGAATCGCCAGCTAATCGCCCTAGTGTGAATGGGCCCACAGACTGACTACCCTGAACAAGGCTGAATACCACATGCAGTTACAAACACACACACTGCTAGGAGCCTCACTGACAGTAGAGCTGGTGACCTCATTGTGCAGCACATACAGGAGACAGCAGTTATCAGCAATAGTATTTATTAAAAATACTGTGCAATGTAATGTATACAGCAGTGAAAAATGGACAAATTGATAGCACAAGCACAGTGAAACAATCCCACATGCAGGGGCGTAACTATAAATCATGGGGTCCCCAGCAAAACCTTGATTGGTCCCCCCAGTGTTTACGTCTTGCCCTTGTGACCCTCACAGTCTGGGGGTCCCATCTTGCAAGGGTTATAAAACAAAAGTGGACATCCTAATCTTCACATCCATAACAAGGGTTAAGGATGAAGGATGGACCCCTTTATCATAGGGTGTAAAGTAGTAGTTGGGGCACCCCTGCAGTCCTAGAGGCAGCTCCCCTGTTGTTACACCTCTGTCCTCACGCATACACAACACATGGCCACGTAGCTAGTAATGACAAACTATATACACAATATACAGATACAGAGTATGCAAGTCCAAATCGTGAACTAAAGGCAAGTCAGGACAGAATGCAAGATCAAGAACCAGGAGAGCAACGCAGTACAGAATCAGCATCCAAAGTAATAAACAGGCTGAGGGTCAGACCAGGGATATCAGAAGCAAGTAAAGAGGCCTAGTACTGCTGAAGCTCTATCAACTTCTCAGTACACGTTGGGTCTTCAAAAAGGTAGTCCACAGCTGTTGCATGATTACTGCTGGGAAGTACTGCTGAGGACACCTGGTGGTGGTTAGTGTAAGTGCAAGGCAGTCGGAGTGCCAAATACCACCCGCAGGTAGAACAGGGAGTTGCAGCTCTCCATATCAGCCACAGGAGCGTCACTCGGAGCACAAACCTGGGGGACCAGAGGTGGCACAGAGAGGGACACTAAAAGAACCAGGGGACACAGTGGAGGCACAGGGGAACAGAGATGGCACAGAGGTGGACACTGAAAGCACAGGGGGGCACAGAGACAGCACAGTATTTTAACTTACATACAAATTCAGGTTAAGTATGGACCAGCCATCCCTATCTCGTTCATTAACCAGGGATCACCTGTATACAGTTTAATTGAGATTATGATTTTAAAAGCAGTGTTTCATTCTGCTATAATATCATTTTGAAAACACTACAGAAAATATATAAATGCATAATAATAATAATAATAACAACAACATGAAATAGATACAGTGGTGTAGAGTAAAGCACACTTGCCTTTGAGGTCTCTGGTTTTTGATTTAGATTCTCAGCCAGGATACTTTCTGCACAGAGTTTGTTTCTATGTGTTCTCTCCCCATGGTTGTTTGTGTTTTCTCCCTAAAACATACTGGTTATTAGTTTGCCCCAAATTGGTTTTACATTATGGTATGGATTGGATTGTGAGCTCTTTTGGGTATAGTTAGTGACTCGGCTTGTTTGAAGTACTCTATAAAATGCCACAGGTAGATAAATGTACAGTAATAATAATGCAGTAAAATTTTGGAAAACAAAAAAATCAATAACATGTAACAGAGACACAAAATATACTTAACAACATAATATAGTAGATACGTACGTAGAAAGAACAGGTAGTAAACAGAACTATTTTTAAATGTATGAGTAGAGAGATACAAAGTTCTGTAATGTAATCGACAATGAAAATAGAACAGTCAGTCACTTTAATTGAACAGAGATTGCCTGTCCTTTGAGGCCATAAAAGCCTAGACAGAGATTTAACAAGAGTAATGCAGCTATTCTCCTCCAACAATAGACATGACTGATAGCTGGAATCCCAACCAATAGAGATGAACGTAGCTCAGACTACACCAGCTTCCTGTCACATCACTGGCCACAAAACCACACTAATTTTCAGCTTGCTTCCAGTCCTGAAGTGTTTGTGTGATGTCACTGATTACTTTTTTATTTAGCACTGCTGCAGTAATTTAGGACTGAAGACAAATTTATTGATGCTGGCAAGCACATGAATCACACAACCAAAAGATTGAAAAGCTATGCGGAAGTGGAGTTCAATGAACAGCACAACAAACGATGATAGGATGATGAAATTTGTTTTCACACAAATGAAAACTTCAATGGCAAGTCCATTCTATCTATCTATCTATCTATCTATCTATCTATCTATCTATCTATCTATCTATCTATCTATCTATCTATCTATTTCTCTGCGCTATATAAATGCTAAATAATAATAATTATGTATCTACTGTCTATATTTGTATACTTTTATTTATTTTGCCCATATCTTTCTGTCTATCGTTACAGTTTTGTGCTTTTGATAACAAAATAAAGATTATGCAGGTAAACAAACTTCCGAAATTGATGGTGCATTGACTTTTCCCCAGTTCGTTAAACTAGAAATATATCATACAATAAGTGACGTATAAGGAAAATGATCAATGTCTTCTTGACTTGTTCTATTAAGGTGCTCATACACCACTCAATATTGCTGCATGATCGACCTTCAGATTCTCTCATTTTAATCGAATCGGTCCGGCAACACGGCCGCCCAATCAAACTTTCAATTGATTTACAGCAAAAATCGGTCAATAACATCAATCGGACATGCTGGAAAATCTCAGTTGCAAAAGCTTGATCGTGTGCACAGCAGTAATGGCGTTCAATCTTGCAATGACTGTTGTACCCGACAGACCCCCAGTTGGTGTCCTCCAAGTTCAAAAATGTCCCTTCTCATCTCTCTGCCAGCATGACTCCTAGCCTCCTCTGTGACCGCCATCACAGTGAGCACCTGTACCTTGTAGCACCAGGCGCATGTGTGACATCACTACACCCCCCAGGAGCCATGTGGTGCAAGCACTTGGGTGACGCCAACAGGTGAGACTTTACACTTGGGGGTTGACCAGGCAGGCAGCAGAGACTTCATGCTGAAATCTATTTGCATTCTGCAGGGTATGGGCAGGCAACAGATCCCTGTCTGATGAGATCCGATCAGAGAGGGATCTTTCTCATGGTTGCTCTGCCCACACCGAGTGATGTGTGGCTACCTTTACTTTGCATATTCTTTGATATTAGGCGAGATTTCAACAGAGATTGTGTCTGATACTGATACCACCACTGCCTAATCTAGCACACTTGTCCAATGCCTGAATGACCATTTGCTCACATATTAATCAATTAAATTTAAAGATCCTCATGCTGCTGTACAATAAGTAAGTATTTATTATATATATTGCATGGGGTTGTGAGGAAAAAAGAGCTGTTCTTTTGTATCTCAGGTTTAGTTCTGTTTCTACTGCCCAACCTGTCCTTCAATAAAGCTGTTCCTTCAATAAAGTTGATCGCTCCATCCACAACATTGCTCTTGAAACCGTAGACTCTTAGAATCAAATTCTGCTTGTGTAGAGCAATGTTTCACTGTGAGGAACTGGTTCGTAAAGCTAAGTACTCACGGGGGGACAATTGTAGCTGTCGCTGCACACGGGAGCGTGTGCGCGACAGTTCGGCGACAGTTCGGCGACAGCTCGTCGCCAAGTCCCTCTGCATCCACACTGCAGCAGAGGGATTAGCGATGCGGCGGAAGCTGTCGCCGAGGTTCCTCCCCCCCGCCGGAAGCTCCGTGTGCCGTGTATGGGTAGCTGTCGCTAGCCCGCATACACATGCGGGACTAGCGACAGTTCCGGCGAGGTTGCGGCGACGGCTGTAGCCGGCGATTGAACATGTCAATCGCCTGGCGACAGCTCCGACGGGCGACGGTTCGGGGCGCGCGCGTCATACACACGGGCGAACCGTCGCCGCAACATGCGCGTGCCACGTGGTTGTGGCGATGGCCGTACCCCGTGTGTATGAGCCTTAAGTATACTGGACCTAAGAGGCTTACGATGCCAACTGGTCCAGTGGAAGAATTAGTAGTCAGCGGATGGTTACTTGAAGTCCTTAGTCTACAATAATCCCTCGTCTGCCTGTGAGATTGTAAGGTCTAGGAGTTTCCTCACTTCATGTTCCCCTTAAAGAGGAACTGTCACAAAAATCTCAAAATTTAAAATACATACAAATAAGAAGCACATTTCTTCTAGAGTAAAATGAGCCATACATTACTTTTCTCCTATGTTGCTGCCACTTACAGCAGATAGTAGAAATCTGACATTACCGGTTTTGGGCTCTCTTCATGGGAGATTCTCAGCATGGCCTTTATTCTTAATAAAGACACTCCCTGAAAAAGATTTATACACAGATGCTGGCCAGCCTTCCGGCTCACCGTACACTTCTTTGGTAGTTGGACGGAGCAACAGCCATTCACTAAGTACTTTTAAAAATAAAGAAAACCCTAAGAACCCCCATAAGAAGATGGGCTAGTCCAAAATCTGTCAGTAACGTCAGATTTCTACTACTTATTGTAAGTGACAGCAACATAGAAGAAAAGTAATTTATGGCTTATGTTACTCTGGAAGAAACGCACTTCTTATTTGTATATGTATACATGTATTTTACATTTTTTTAGATTTTCACGACAGAGGTCCTTTAAGGTTAGTTGTAGAAAGTGTGTGTGTGTGTGTGTGTGGGGGGGGCACTGTTTTTTTTTTACCTAGTGCCTAGAGGAAACCCACGCAACAAAAGGGAAGAACATGCAAATGACATGCAAATAGTGTCTGAGCTGTCTGCTGGAACCTGGGACTCTAAGCTTTGCACAGTGCTATGCCACAGTGGTGCCCATACAGCTTTTGCAAGACAGTCAATTTTGGTAAATATCTGAAAGCAGTATTTGCCATCCCTTATAGCCAATTTATTTGGGGAAGGAGGGTTAGGGTTAACATCTTCTAGAAAAGTAAAGATGTCTAGTTAAAGCCACTTTTATTATTGTTGCTATTATTATTATTAATATTATTATTATCATCATCATTGTTATTTTTATGCATTGGTTTAGTACAAGCACATTTTTACAGCATTTCTCAGAGTACATAGAAAATTCACACCATTGACTAACCCAGTGTGGGACTCAAAATGTAATGCCCCTCCCATAGTATAAGGATACATTTGGGGGAAAATCAGTATATTTTTAGGCAGTGGGGAAACCTGAATTATCTGGAGGAAAACCATTGCATCCAGAGAATCCATAAACTTCACACAAATACTGTCCTGACTGAGACTACAGTATATCTCAATTAATGTGGATCATTAACTTCATCACCATCATAACATATATTATTATTATTATTTAGTATTTATATAGCGCCGACATATTATGCAGCGCTGTACAGTGTATATATATATATCTTGTCACTAACTGTCCCTCAAAGGAGCTCACAATCTAATCCCTACCATTGCCATATGTCTATATTATGTAGTGTAAGTACTGTAGTCTAGGGCCAATTTTTTAGGGGGAGCCAATTAACTTATCCGTATGTTTTTGGAATGTGGGAGGAAACCGGAGTGCCCGGAGGAAACCCACGCAGACACGGAGAGAACATACAAACTCTTTGCAGATAGTGCCCTGGCTGGGATTCGAACCAGGGACCCAGTGCTGCAAGGCGAGAGAGCTAACCACTACACCACCGCGCTGCCCAATATATATCAGTTAAAATGTATTTTGAATGAATAACCTAGTGCTTAATTGTTCCGTGTTGCACCTAATTCCATTTGTGTTTATTTAACAATCATGCTTTCCATCTGCACTTTGTAAATGTATATGTTTAAACATTACCCTCACTATCTCCGCTGTGAACATTTGACCAGCTGTGATGACAAATTGCGTACATATGCTACCGTGCAAGTATTTGACTTCTAATGGACCCTAATTTGAAACTTTCTTTACAAACCAGTGGACAATGAATACACTTTATTGTTTCTAAGCTAGAGTAAGCATTCATCCAGACTGAAAGGTCCTCTCAAAAAATGTCACATTCTCTGGAAGAATGATTTTTCTATTTAATCTGTCAATGGAACTTTGAAAAAAAATGACACATCTCCCACATAATATACTTTGATGATAAACTAGATTAACATTGCCAGTACAAGTGAAAGGCCACCTGTTGCCAGAATGCCCATATTCCTCGTTGGCTGTCTTGTAGCTGTCATCACTTTGATGCAATCTGCACCCACCATGCTGGAATATAATGAATATGTCAGGAGCTGGAGGTCAGCCATCAAAGTACATGAAAACTTGGCTCGCGTGTGGTGTTAGGATGGAGGACTTGCCTATCATCTTGTGCAAGGGATTTCTGCTCCACTTGATTTGTTTGCTCAGGATTTGTTGCTGTTGGATTAAGCAATAAGCACATGCACTCAGGGACTTTTTGACAGCTCATTGAAATATTTTCAGTGTAGATAATAATGCTACCATGAATCCTGCAACTGTTCCATAGTGAAAAACACAATAGGAGGCACATGCTTCTAGTACAGGATCTTTACTTTACAGAAAGAAGATGTAGGCATAGAGCACATCTGCAACTTATAAGCATAGGTGACATTTTTTGCTAAGAACTAGTACAAATTACAGTATATTCACCTTTTTAATGACTAAAGTAATTTATAATGTTTGCATTTAAATATGATATATGGAGTAATTATGATTCATATTTTGCCAACCATTTTTCTGCTGCGCTTCACATACTATATTGAATAGCTGTCGTGAATTATGCTGGGAATACACCATGAGTTTTTTTGCAGATACAGTAGCAGTAAAAAGTATATGAACCCCTTGAAATGACATGGATTTCTGCACAAATTGGTCATAAAATGTGATCGGATCTTCAGTCACAACAATAGACAGTCACAGTCTGCTTAAACAAAGAATTAAACGTTTCCATGTTTTTACTGAACAAACCAATCCAACCAGTCCAATCAATGAGATAAAATTGGAGGCATTGGTTACAGCTGGCCTATAACACACACACCAGCTTTGGGTTTGCTTCTCCCAAGAAGCATTGCCTGTTGTGAATGATGCCTTGCACAAAAGAGCTCTCAGAAGACCTACGATTAAGAATTGTTGACTTGCATAAAGCTGAAAAGGGTTATAAAAGTATTTCCAAAAGCCTTGCTGTTCATCAGTCCACGGTAAGACAAATTGTCTATAGATGGAGAAAGTTCAACACTGCTGCCACTCTCCCTAGGAGTTGCTGTCCTGTAAAGATGACTGCAAGAGCACAGTGCAGAATGCTCAGTGAGGTGAAGAAGAATCCTAGAGTGTCAGCTAAAGGCTTACAAAAGTCTCTGGCATATGCTAACATCCCTATTAGTGAATCGATGATACGTAAAACACTGAACAAGAATGGAGTTCATGGGAGGATACCACAGAGGAAGACACTGCTGTCCAAAAAAAAACATTGCTGCATGTTTAAAGTTTGTAAAGCTACATACACACGGGGCACAATTGTCCCCCGTTGCATGGCTACAAGAGACCAGGGAGCGACAGCTTCCTGGTGGGGACAGCTATCTACACGTCTTGCCAGAAAGGCAGAGACGTGGCGGAAGCTGTCTGTGAATGGAGCATCCCCCAGCCGGATGCTCCATTCACTTGCATTGGGTCTCCTGTCGCTAGTCCACATACACACGCGGACTAGCAACAGTTGCGGCGACAGCTGTTGCCGGCGAATGAACAAGTCAATCGCCTGGCGACAGCTCTGAGTAGCGACGGTTCGGGCGTGCGCGTCATACACACAGGCGACCTGTCGCAGCAACACGCGCGTGCCACGTGGTTGCAGCGACGACTGTACCCCATGTGTATGAGCCATTAAAGAGCACCTGAATGTTCCACAGCAGTACTGGCAAAATGTTCTGTGAACAGATGAAACAAAAGTTGAGTTGTTTGGAAGAAACACAACACTATGTGAGGAAAAAACAAGGCAAAACACACCAACATCAAAACTTCATCCCAACTGTGAAGTATGGTGGTGGGGCATCATGGTTTGGGGCTGCTTTGCTGCATCAGAGCCTGGACGAATTGCTATCATTGAATGAAAAATGAATTCACAAGTTTATCAAGACATTTTGCAGGAGAACTTAAGGCCATCTGTCCACCAGCTGAAGCTCAGCAGAAGATGGGTGTTGCAACAGGACACCCAAAGCATAGAAGTAAATCAACAACAGAATGGCTTAAACAGAAGAAAATACAGCTTCTGGAGTGGTCCAGTCAGAGTCCTGACCTCAACCCGATTGAGAAGCTGTGGCATGACCTAAAGAAAGCGATTTATAACAGGCATCCCAAGAATAATGCTGAATTCCCAGCATATTTGTTCCTCAGTGGAACTTGCAATCTATTGTTCCTGCCACAAGGAGCCAGTTAACCTGTACGTTTATTTTTGGGGTGTGGGAGGAAACCCATGCAAATATAGGGAGAACATACAAACTTCATGTATATAGTGTCCTCATTGGCATTTGAAACAGGTACTATAATTCTGCAAGGGAAGAAAACTACCCACTTAGCCATTGTTCCAGCCTTTCGTATGCTAAAAAATAACTTAACAAAACGTTGGCCCATATGCAATTCACTTTTTCTCCTGAGTTTTCTCCTAGGAGATAATTTTTCATCTTCAATTTAAAATAACTTTTTTGCACTCTGCGATGGAAAAAGTACCAAAAATTAGGTGAAAAGGTACTACCAAAATTATTTTGAGTATTTGATTGCTTGCGTGTAAAAGGCAATTTATTTACAAGCTGTGAAAATATCACCTGGGAAAAAACTCAGGTGAAAAAGTGAATTGCATATGGCCCCATGTGTCATGTAAAATTATCGTAGAGGTAGATCAGGTTCCGTACTTCCTTAACCACTTGCCGACCGCACACTCGTACCGTGCGGCGGCAAAGTGGTAGTTGGAGGACCAGCAACGCACATCTGCGTCACCAGGTGCTTCCCTAATTAATCAAGAAAGGCTGCTCGCGCGAGCGGCCGTTTCCTGTTAGATCACGGAGCGGGTCTCCGTGAATAGCCTGCGAGCCGCTGATCGCGGCTTGCAGACTAAATGTAAATGCAGGAGACGTTTGTCTCCTTTGTTTACATTGAACGGCGCTGCTGCTACAGCAGCGCCGTAAGGCAGATCGGCGATCCCCGGCCAATCAGCGGCTGCGGATCGCCGCCATGTGACAGAGGACAGCCTGTCACTGGCTGCACAGGACGGATAGCGTCCTGTGCAGCCCCGATCACCAGGGGTGAGAGGGAGGAGAGGGAGGGGGGAATTTTGTCGCGGAGGGGGGCTTTGAGGCACCCCCCCGCAACACCCAGGCAGGCAAGAGCGATCAGACCCCCCCTGCACATCATCCCCATAGGGGAAAAAAGGGGGGGGGCGATCTGATCGCTCTGCCTGCAACCTGATCTGTGCTGGGGGCTGCAGAGCCCACCCAGCACAGATCATAAAAAAACATGCTGGTCCTTAAGGGGGGTATTAACTGGATTGGTGACTCCCACCACCAAAATCACACAAATCTAGAATGTTACAACAATAGGAGATATGGGGCCGTATGGGATTAACTTTTTCTCCCGAGTTATCTCCTAGGAGATAATTTTCATATTCTCTTTAAAATAACTTTTAAGCATATTACATATTACAAATGATAAAATACCCCTTATCTGGTAAAAAAAAAGTACTATCAAAATTATTTTGAGTATTGTCTTGCTTGCCACCCAGACCTCTGCCACTGTGCCCCAGTTGCCTGCCTCCTGCTTCTCCTCTATAGTGTCAGGCAGAGTCCATAAACAGACAGTGAGTGTCAGAGAGCAACTTTTCAATCCTGAGTGGGAACAGGTCTTATCTTCCCATCTGCCTTTATATACAGTGGTTGCTTCAGTGGTAAACTTCGTTTGTGAGTATAAGGATACTTGCTTAACCATTTACCTCCTTACCAATACATACTACACTATATTGGGCTCTCAGTGCCCCTCGTTTTTCTGTTTTTGCTTACCAGTGAGTTACAGTGTTCATCTGGCCCAGTAGGTGGACATACCTGATCCACTGTCCCATCCCTTTTCTGATGCCTAATGTGAGTCTCCAACTTCCCTCCACTCTGCTCCCAACAAGAAATTGCCTAAATGTATGCATAGCACTTACTGATACTTACTTTTTTATGAAAGGATTTGTAACTCCCTTTACAAGGCACTCACTCAATGTTAAAGCTCTAGTCCAGGCTAATGTTTTTCTTTAATTGCACATACCATTGTATTTAAATTATTACATTTTACTACCCATGTTGTTGGGTTTGCAAAACTGTGTTAATGTGCAAGTGCCAGATGTTGCTGGAATCACTGAACAGCATTCTATATTAGGTCTAAACTCCTCCCCAACCCATCATTACTAATCTATGGTAGTTGGATTAGTAATGAATATATAGCATATAAGCATATTTAAATGTACTTAAATCTTAAAATGACATTAATACGGCAAAACATGTATTCAGTGTAAATATTTCCTTTAAGCATTTGTATGTTCTTTTGTGAAGTGTTAGTAGCCATTTGGAATCAAGAAAGGAATGTTTAGGTTTATAAGTCTTAAACGTTTTATGTTCACTTGGCACCAGTGGAGGATTTACTATAAACAATACTATCATGATTAACACCGCATTGTTTAGAATTCTATTTTTAAATTGTACTAATGTCATTACATTTCTAAGGCAGCCAAGTACCCACCATAAATAGAGATAAACAACTATTTAAGATTCTAGTGCACTGTGACCTTAGGGAAACATAGTAGTCTATGAATTGTTCTTGCATTAATATTTTCATTAGTAACGCAAGTTCTTCTCCTAATCTTTTTCTAATTTTTCATTTGAAAATGGACATTTCTGGCCTGAAAACAATATAATAACTCCCTAATGCTTAACATTTTTTACAGTCTTCTTGTGATGCGGTTAGTGATTTTATCTTCCCTTTTTATTAAAAAAAATAATTTTAGTTTCTAAATTTAAAGAGGAACTCCAGTGAAAATAATGTAATAAAAAAGTGCTTCATTTTTACAATAATTATGTATAAATGATTTAGTCAGTGTTTGCCCATTGTAAAATCTTTTAAATCCCTGATTTACACTCTGACATTTCTTACATGGTGACGTTTTTACTGCTGGCAGGTGATGTAGCTGCTGCTTGCTGTTTTGGCATTTGGAAACAGCTGTAAACAGCTATTTCCCACAATGCCGCAAGGTTCTCAGACAGGAAACTGCCAGGAGTACGTACTCAAGAGTTTCTTGTGGGAGGGGTTTCACCACAATATCAGTCATACAGCGCCCCCTGATGGTCTGTTTGTGAAAAGGAATAGATTTATCATGTAAAAGGGGGTATCAGCTACTGATTGGGAAAAAGTTCAATTCTTGGTCGGAGTTTCTCTTTAACTTTGTCATCTTAAAACAGCAGGTATTTGAAATTGTTCAGCTCAGTGGTGAACAAAGCCAACAGTGGGCCCCTGTGCAGAATAGATTAAGTGAGCCCCATGTGAGTGGCCATGGTCATAACAGATCATGATTAGATTCAAAGAATGTCCATAACATACAAGTACATGAACCTAGATCACCTTCTGTAGGCGCTGTATTAATGTAGCACACATTCTAATCTTGTATATGACTAAGCCACAAGCAATTATGATCACTGTTCCTCATGGGTTGCAGAGAAAAATAAACTGTCCCAAACTGTGGTGCAGCTGCATTTGTCCTAGAGGACATGGGGCCCCTGTGCAGCTGCACAGCCAGCATGGGCCTATGTTTGCCTCTGGTTCAGCTTATGTGAGCAAGAAGGAACTCCCATGATGCATCACTTGTGCTCTGGTTGATTTGGCCTTCAACAATGCACGGCATGCATTAACATGTCTCTATGGGTAGGACTTATCAAATAGTAGTTTTACAGAGTACCTAGTAAAGTCATGGTTAAACAGTAGCACTGGGATTTTGTAAAAAAACACTATAAGGAACCTAAAAGCCCGCTTACTAAAAAAAAGAAATAAAGTATGCTAAATATACATTTTCCTTCTTGAAATAGATGCTATTTGCAATTTTCAGCTGTATGTGAGAAAGAAAGAACTCCCATGATGCATCATTGTTGTTAGTTGACTGTATATGCAAATTATATCAAAATAATGTATATTTATGGTAATGTTATGCAAACTGCTGAATTTGATTGGCCTACTTTCAAGCTGCATAAAATTAGCAAAAAAATGCCCACATAAAGCTGAACAATTGCCAATATCTTTTGATTAAGTAGGCAAATTTACTTAGGTTCCTTTTAGTGCCAATAAAATCTTGGCGGTTCTGGTGAATCATGAAGTAGCGAGATTCTCTGTAAAACGTTTTCAATTCTGTTCAGCCAAAACTAACACTTGTTTATGCATGTGCAGTATATACCTTTTGACAGTCCTCAGGCTGCCAGGCAGCAATTCCAATGGCCGGGAGCCATACCTTCTGCATCTCCCACTCTAGGAGTACAATAGTGGTGGGTAGAGAAAAGTCAACCTGCTTCATTTATTATATTTGAAGTCTCAATAGCAAATTGAAGAATGCCTGTACAGATATCAGATAATTCCCCAGTCTGAACATAACTACTGCATTTTACATAGATTTTTAACCCTAACCCCTAACCCTTACTCCCCCCCCCGGTGGTGCCTAACCCTTAATCTCCACAGCAACAAATAGTGGCTACAAATTGTAGCCCCTATAGCGGCCATACATTGTAAAAAACAGCTACAAAAAGAGGCTAGAATTAGCCGCTACATATACAAAAAAATAGCAGCTACAATTAGCAGCTACAAATTGTTGAAAATAGCAGCTACAAATAGCGCCTACAAATTGTAGAAATAGCAGCTACAAATTGTAGTCACTATTATAGCGGGTGCCAATTGACTACTGTGTACACAATGATTTCTGTACAGTCACTAAAATCAATAAGGGAGATAGCCGAGCCCTTTTAAACTTGCAATGTTTTCAAAGGACCCATCCTGGGGACCTCTGTATTAGTTCACAATACAAAGTGTGGGCATCTCTGATATTGTTACTGTAGTATCAATGTAAAATTAATAGACTTTGATATCTTGTAGGTGCCAAAGTTATGCTTGTGAACTAAGAGGAACAAAGCCCTTAAAGTGAATGTTTACCACATAAAAAATAGAAAAGTCAGATACTCACCTAAGGAGAGGGAAGGCTCGGTCCTAATGAGCCTTCCCTCTCCTCTCCCGGTGCCCGGTAACGCGCAGGATCCCCCGTAGCAGTATTCGACCAGTTTGGTCAAATACTGCCACTTCCGCAGCCAAAGGGATGTTTCGGAAGCCTTCGGGAGCACTCGGGCTCCCAAAGACGGGCCGCTCCATACTACGCATGCGCGAGCATCATCTATGACGCAATCGCGCGTGCGTAGTATGGAGCGGCCCGTCTTTGGAAGCCCGAGTGCTCCCGAAGACGTCCGAAGTCCCTGCGGCGGCGGACGCGAACGGGGGAGCCAGCGCAGCACCGAGGGCACCGGGAAAGGAGAGGGAAGGCTCATTAGGACCGAGCCTTCCCTCTCCTTAGGTGAGTATCTGACTTTTTTTATTTTTTACGCGGTACCCATTGGCTTTAAATGTAATAAAAATCTGTTAAGAAAGATGGACTACCTCATCATGTTCAATCTTCTTGTTGAATGAGCATTGATCAGGAAAGGGAGGCTGGTCTGGGCAAAGCCTGTAGGTAGGGGTAGCAGGAAAAGTAGGCTACCTGTGGTAGCTAGATAGTGTTCTGGTTAAAGTGGAGATTCAATGTAACTTAAGTTAGTGTCAGGGGCACTATCTCTATATGCTGCAATTTATTTTGATAGCGGCAATTCTATTTACTGACTTGCTTATCCACTCTATGCCATATACGGTGAAACCACAGCGCTTCTCTGAGTGATGGGTTATCTCCTCCACAGCTAGGGCTGGGTTATTTCCTCCACAGCCCAGCCTCCAGCTCTATAGGCTACTCCCAGCATTGTGGCCATGGTGGAATCATACAAGATTTCCCCCTTCCTCATAGAGTAAATAGAGTTGCTGCTCTCTAAATAGAGTTGTCGTGAACCTGCGGATTTTGGTTCGTGAATGGCGAACGCGAACTTGTGGAAAAGTTCACGAATTGGCGAATCAGCGCGAACCACAATAGACTTCAATGGGCAGGCAAACTTTCAAAACTAAAAACACTAATTCTGGCCACAAAAGTGATGAAAAGATGTTTCAAGGGGTCTAACACCTGGAGGGGACATGGCAGAGTGGGATACACGCCAAAAGTCCCGGGGAAAAATACGGATTTGACGCACAGCAGGGTTATAATCCCTAAAGGGCAGAAATCACATTGCATTGCTAAACTGGAGGCCTAAAGTGCTTGAAAGGTATGCAGTGACTGCTGGTATAACATTTGCAGTCACACAGGTGCACTGAAAAGGTATGCAGTGACTGCTAGTAAAACAATGTGCAGTCACACAGGTGCAGTGAAAAGGTTGCAGTGACTGCTGGTGGTATGATGCAATGTGCAGTCACACAAGTGCACTGAAAAGGTATGCAGTACTGCTGGTATAACAATGTGCAGTCCTACAGGTGTAGTGAAAGGTATGCAGTGACTGCTGGTATAACAAAGTGCAATCACACAGGTGCAGTGAAAAGTTTGCAGAGACTGCTGGTATAACAATGTGCAGTCACACAGGTGCAGTGAAAAGGTTGCAGAGACTGCTGGTATAACAATGTGCAGTCACACAGGTGCACTGAAAAGGTATGCAGTGACTGCTGGTATAAAAATGTGCAGTCATACAGGTGTAGTGAAAGGTATGCAGTGACTGCTGGTATAACAATGTGCAGTCACACAGGTGCAGTGAAAAGGTTGCAGTGACTACTGGTATAACAATTTGCAGTCACACAGGTGCAGTGAAAATGGATGCACTGACTGCTGGTACATAAAACAGCGTGCGGTCACACAGATTCAGTGAAAGGTATGCAGTGACTGCTATATAAAACAGCGTGCGGTCACACAGGTGCAGTGAAAAGTATGCAGTGACTGGTATTATAATCTAATTTGCAGCAGTGACACTAGGCACTGAATGTGCTGGGCCTTGCACAGTAAAGCAATTAGCAAGGGACAGCTGCGACAGACAGGGCTGTATATGCAGTGTCAGTGGGCCACAGAAAAAAAACACATCACAAGATCATTGATCACACTGAGGCGCTACTCCTGCTACTTCTGAAATTCTGTTTGTCCTCACGTTTATTGCCTGATGAATCAGGCGTGGCCTGCAAAACGTGTTGCACTTTTGGGGTACTATATAATAAATGTGATTACTATTATATAGACAGTCTTTCGTGTCTGCTTTATGGAGGTAAGTCCACCGCTTCCTCCAAGCAAATTTTAAAGTTTTTATCCACTTTTACCCTGCTGGCGCCTCTGTTCCCCGTTTGCCATCACAAGATCATTAGCTCTCAAAAGAGCTGTTTTGGTGGTGCTTTTCAGCAACAAATATCAGCAAGGAGCAAGCTAACAAGACCTAACTAAGCTTTCCCTATGTCTGCAGCAACCTTTCTCCCTTCTCTCACTAATACAGCAGCACACAGAGTGAGAAAATGGCCGACGCTGCTGCCTTATATGAGGGGGGGGGGGGGCTCCAGGAGGGAGTGCAGCCTGATTGGCTGCCATGTGTCTGCTGACTGTGATGTAGAGGGTCAAAGTGTAGCCCAATGATGTAGTATAGAGGGCGGGTCGAACTGCCATAAAGTTCCGAACCGTTCGGGACAACTCTGTCTCTAAATACATTCCAGCAGGGGTCCCCAAACTTTTTCGGTCAAGGGCCTGGTCAACATCAGACTGCTGAGGGGCCAGATCATGCATAAAATGATGTTGAAAAGGAGAACTCCCAACAACAGCCAATCAGTCTAGCGGCGCCAAAGAACGTCTTTGTGCACCAGACAGTGACGCATACCCAGGTGTCAACCTGTCGTCCAGTTGGACAGCAGCGTCACCTGATGCAGAATTGGATTGGAAGCCAGCGAATTACTGCTCGCTAGCTTCTACAGTATGTGGATGAGTGGTGCCAGCACTGCTATTCTATATGCAGGCTGATATTCTGTATTTAAAGGTGCAGTGGGGCTCATATATAAGTTATACATTTGGGGGCCGGTAAAAAAGCCTCAGGGGCCACATTCGGCCCGCGGGCCGTAGTTTGAGGACCACTGCATTACAGTATATAGAGATAATGTCCCTGACACTGAATCTCTGCTTTAAAGATACCAACTTTGCCAGAGTTTGGCTGGAGCTGCTATCCATTTAATAAAGAGTCCTTACGTTCCAGGTTTGAGCTCCACAGATCATGCCCTTAGTGATTGCAGACAAGAGAAAAGCACTATATAAGTGTTAACAACACACAAAGATAGCATTTGCAACAAAGAGAGTTATATTAAAGATCTGATCTAATATTAAGTGGGGGACACAGCGAAGTGGTAAATGAGTGAAATCACACAGCTATTAATTGTCTACGACATCTTAAAACTTAATGCCCAGCAGTACAGAGTCCCATGATGACCTTTATTTATTTCCATTGCTGTGAAGCCAGCAGATGGCGCTGTTCCGTCACTAAAGGTGTGAAGGTGAAGCTTTGCCATAAATGTTATGACCATGCTTTACCCAAACACTATTCATCAACAGCAGAGGCCACATTGGTAAATAGCCATCGATTAAAGCATAGCCATAGATTAAAGCAAACAGATCACTTATACATTAAATGGATAATCTGATACAATGGCAAACAACATTATTTGCCATTTTAATGATGTTTTTATTTTAATTTCCCGTTGCTTCTGCTATTTATAACACATGGAGATAGGGGATTTTTCATTACTCTTCTATTCTGATTTATTGAAGGCAGCTCTTTATGAAGTAGTGAGAAGTAGTTTGTGGCTTGATTGCTGCTATTTGAAAGTGCCACCCTAAAGTTTGATAAGTAATTGTCACTTTTTTATTTTTTATCTTTTTGCTAATTGTATATTGCTTTTGGCAGAAAGAGACATTCTCATGTTTTAATTTGGGTAATTTTGTCACTGCATTATAACTGGTCACGGTTGATTTTGTCCCTTTTCAAAGCAGAAAAAGCCAATACGTAGTGAAGAGATTTGAATTTTAAACCTTGCCGTATCAGTTGGCTTTTTTCATGCCCCAAAATTACATTATCTTCAATGAGCCAAGCCATTCAAGCGAACATGATAATAATTACTTAAGCGCAGGGAAGCCTCTGTATTCTCCAGGAGACCAACGCCACTGCCCACAGGACCCCCTGTATGATGGTGACCTCGCTCATCTTCATACATGGGCCTGGCCATACAGCACCTGTGTCACTACCAATAGCCACCTCCAGTGCCCAGATTACCCTGTCAGTGCCACCTGACATAGTTGCTAATTGCATTGTGGTCTATGGTGGCGCCATATTTACCAGGAGCACATCGGCCCCAAATCCCAATTTACCTACTTAACTCAAAACCAAGTTTTTTTTCTTTTAACATTTACTGTTGCCCTTGTTTTGCAAGTGTGTGTTGGGCTACCCTGTTTTGCCACAGGGTAACACAAAGACAATGCAAGGCAATGGGACCTAGCACACTTATTACGCCGATACGCGTTGTGCTGAAAGTTTACAATCGGCTGATAAGCCTCCGTAAAGTCAGCAGGGCTATACCACGGCAACGCTGCCTTGGCGCAATGCATGTAAGTCAGTTGGCAAAGCAGAGCATTTAAATATATTAGCAGCGGGGATACAACGGGGAAACCCAGGAATCCCAGTAACATACTTCCTGTCTAGCAGGGAGCGCGTCACTGGGCGAGGGGCGGCAAGTTGCGGTGAGGGGTGTGCGAGGGGCATGCATGGGGTTGCACTATGCATATAACCCTGTCAGCACACTCTGAAGTTTTTTGTGTTGCGGTGTGATGTGATGGGGCTGGGCGTCGCACCGCAATGCAATGGCCATATGTAAAACCAGCCTAAGTATACTTTCCTTCATACACAAATAAACTGTAATGCCTGCTTGGCCCTTGCTGACAGAAATTCAGTTTATCTTTGTAAAAATTCCACAGGAATGTGAAGGATGGCAGAATCAATACTGGCCCTAATGCAGCGTGTGTGTAATCCACCATGTCTGCGTTGTCAGAAGTCAGTGAAGCAGCACCACATGTATACACATACTTACAACATAGCACTCCATCCAAAGAACTCTCAGGATCTATTCCTAATACTGTCTGGAAGGGGTTAGCTGTGCAGCTGCTGTCAGTTTGCTGATAATCGCAACTATATTTTTGACCTCATCGTGCCCTTTCCCCCTTTTAACTCAGTAGATAATCATCCCATGGCTGCCTTCTCCCTGTCTACTCTTTCCATCTTTAAACACATTACCATGCACACTGCATTAAAAGCGGAATGTGCTGCTAATCCTCCACTCCCAGAATAGGAAAAGATATGTAACTCATCTGCTTTAAGCATGCTGTGAATCTCCTAACAGAAGCTATAGTCTTTAGCTGCAAATATATGGCTTCCCTCAGTACCAATCAGTTTATCTCCATATGTCGTGATGTGTTACTCTGCCTGCTCCACTATATTTTAAAAGGGAAAAAGCTAGAGAATAATCAGGCATTAAAAAAGGTTCCACTGCACTGTGACAACTTTCAGCACTGCCATTCTTATTAGTGGCCAAATCTAATAGGATGTGTCTGGGAGGAATAAATATGGGTTTTCAGCTATAATTTGTTCTCATTTTACAAGCGACTCTACTGCATCTTAAAGTGGAAGGCTAGCTTTCTCCTCGTAAAAATGCATTGCAGTAATGGCCTGACAGGCCCCATTTCCATACTTAATTATTGTTATTAATAAATGTTATTTATAAGGCACCGGCATATTATGCAGAGTTGTACACAAGATAGGGGCGACAATACAACAGTAAACAATGCTACACAGGGACATTAAAGGGAAATTAAATGTAAAACAATCAGATCTACTTACCTGGGGCTTCCTCCAGCCCCTGGAAGCCTATGTGTTCGCTCCAATCCAAGTCGGCCTCCTGGGGTTCCCTTTGTAGCAGCTGCCAACCTAGCCTTGTCAGCAGCCTCTGCACATGCATAAGCATATGTCTACGCAGCTTATGATTGCGCTTCCATGGCTGGGAGCATTCTGTGCAGGCACAGTACTTCTGTGCAGAGGCCCCCGGCCTGGCCGGGTCAGTGGCTGCTACAGAGGGGACCCCAGGAGACCAACTTGGAGCGGAGCTGCGGTGAGTGACACATAGGCTTCCAGAGGCTGGAGGAAGCCCCAGGTAAGTAGATCTGATTTTTGGAGCTATGAGGATGATGGCAAGTAAGCAATGGGGAACAGATGGATCTTTAAGGCTTCAATAATTTTAAGGTGGGGGTGAAAGTGCATTCCATAAAGTAGGGGCTGCTTTGGAGAAGTCCTGTAGACTCGTGAGTGAGCAAGTGATCTGAGGAGGGGTGGACATATGTTGTGTTTTGGAAGAGTGGATATAGTGGGTTGTGGAGTATCTCTGGACAAGATCCAAGATGTACAAAGGGGGGGGTATGGTGGATGATTTTTTATGCCAGGCAGAGAAGTTTAAACTTAATTCTGGGGATGGCAGGGAGCCAGGGAGGGGACTTTAGAGGAGGGGCAGCTGAAGAGGCGTGACAGAAGTAGTGAATAAGTCTGGCAGCTGCATTCTTAACATATTTCAGGTCAGAGTCTGGTCTCAGGAAGTTTTGAAAGCATGGCGTTGCAGTAGTCCAGATGGGAGAAGACCAGAACATGTACCAGGACTTTGGTGGTGTCGGGCATTAGGTAGGGGCAAATTTTGGTCATGTTGCAGAGATGTAAGTGACAGGACCTGGAGACATTCTGGACATGAAGAGTGAAGGAGAATGCAGAGACAATATTGACACCTAGGCAGTGGGTTTGAGGGACAATGTGTTGTTGATAACAATGGAGATGACAAGGGAAGGGCTTTTCCATGTTGGGTTTCAAACATCTGTTGAACATCCAGGTGGAGATGACAGACATAAATAGAGATTTTATCCAGATTTTGGATAGAAAGATCAGGGCTGTGGAGTTATATTGGGGTGTTATCAGCATAGAGATGGTAGTTGAGGCCAATTGAGGAATTCAAATAAGAATCGAGAAAATGGGACTGTAATTTGTAAACCAGGAGATACATAAAAAATGAAGTCAAATAGGTGCTACCTAGCAGTCAACTTCTGAAAGAAGGTACGCTTAACCTCCTTAGCGGTAACCCCGTGTGTGACACAGGGTAAGCCGCCGGAGGGTGCCGCTCAGGCCCTGCTGGGCCAATTTACTTATTTTTTTTTTTGCTGGACGCAGCTAGCACTTTGCTAGCTGCGCCAGCACCCCGATCGCCGCCGCCGCGCGCCCGATCGCCGCGCGCCCGATCGCCGCTATCCGGTGCGGCGCGCGGCCCCCCCCCCCAGACCCCGAGCGCTGCCTGGCCAATCAGTGCCAGGCAGCGCCGAGGGGTGGATCGGGTCTCCCAATGACGTCCCAACGTCGCTGACGTCGGTGACGTCATCCCGCCCCGTCGCCATGGCGACGGGGGAAGCCCTCCAGGAAATCCCATTCTTTGAACGGGATTTCCTGATCGGTGATCGCCGAAGGCGATCGAAGCGGGCGGGGGGATGCCGCTGAGTAGCGGCTATCATGTAGCGAGCCCTCGGCTCGCTACATGATAAAACAAAAAAAAAATTTTTTAAAAACTGTTGCGCTTCCCCCTGGCGGTATTTTTCATACCGCCAAGGGGGTTAAGCACCAACAGGGTGTGCCTACAAATCACACCAAGACTTGAATGCCCATTCTCCAAATTCATGCATTTACCAGATCACCACCACCACCATCCTCCATCAACCACTCCCACCATGGCAAGTAAATCTGCAGGATTCCAGGTAAACTTTTAACCTTACCCTAAGATAGCACTAATCTATGATAACCTTAATCTTAACCTTAACCACTACACCAAAATAACGATACAATGTTTAACCACCACAGTGGCAGCTGCAGGACCAATCAGGAAGCAGCCGCTCGCGCGAGCGGCTGCTCCCTGTCAATTCACGGCGGGGGGCTCCGTGAATAGCCTGCGGGCCGCCGATCGCGGCTCGCAGGCTAAATGTAAACACAAGCGGAAATAATCCGCTTTGTTTACATTTTTACAACGCTGCTACAGTTGCAGCGTTGTAATAGATCAGCGATCCCCGGCCAATCAGCGGCCAGGGATCGCTGTCACATGACAGCGGGGAGCCTATTAGAGGCTGCACAGGACAGATCTGTTCCTGTGCAGCCTCCGATCTCTCAGGCAGGGATAGAGAAGAGGGAGGGGGAGAATCTCGCCGTGGAGGGGGGCTTTGAGGTGCCCCCCGCCACCCACAGCATGCAGAAGCGATCAGACCCCCCCAGCACATCATCCCCCTAGGGGGGAAAAAAGGGGGGGCGATCTGATCGCTCTGCATGCCAGCTGATCTGTGCTGGGGGCTGTAGAGCCCACCCAGCACAGATCTGAAAATACAGCGCTGGTCCTTAAGGGGGGGTAAAGGCTAGGTCCTCAAGTGGTTAAAGGGGCACTGTGGCGAAAAATTTTAACATTTAAAATATGTGCAAACATAGACAAATAAGAAGTACGTTTTTTCCAGAGTAAAATGAGCCATAAATTACTTTTCTCCTATGTTTCTGTCACTTACAGTAGGTAGTAGAAATCTGACAGAAGTGACAGGTTTTGGACTAGTCCATCCCTTCATAGGGAATTCTCAGCAAGGCTTTTATTATTTATAAAGATATTCCCTAAAAATGATTTAAACAATGATGCTGGCCAGCTTCCCTGCTCGCTACACAGTTTTTTGGCAGTTGGACAGAGCAACTGCCATTCCCTATGTGCTTTTGAAAATAAATAAATCCCTGAGAATCCTCCATGAAGAGATGGACTAGTCCAAAACCTGTTGCTTCTTTCAGATTTCTACTACCTACTGTACGTGACAGCAACAAAGGAGAAAAGTAATTTATGGCTCATTTTACTCTGGAAAAAATGTACTTCTTATTTGTTTTATGTTTGCACATATTTTAAATTTTACAATTTTTTGCCATAGTGCCCCTTTAATCCTTTCAGCAAAATAACTCTCAACCCTCTTCTCGCTGCAGTTTCCAAACATAAAATACTATTCACTTTTAACCACAATCAGAAAATATGTCACCAACTTTTCCATTACATTCCACTTATATTATACATCCATTCCCTCCTTCCTGTTTTCTCCCCACATGCCACTCATGCCATTCACATTACACCTTCACCTTCATACATTCTTCTATTTCCCACCCATCTATCTCCCACACAAATTATGCATCTTCCTACTCCCCCACCTTTACTGTTCATTGCACTAAATTACAATCTCTGGATTTAACTCACATTAAGCATCTCACTACCTGCCCAACTTATACTATGCATCCTATACATCTTCTATGCACCCCAGGACACACACTATGCATGCCCACCAATCCAGACCTTTGCATGCCCTGCTTTTCACAACCATGCTATGGAGATGGTATTATTATTATTATTACTACTGTAACACTGATATCTTCTACAGTATGGCCACAAACTATCCATAAAAGGAGCTCACATGCTAAATCCCTACTATAGTCTTCTAATGTCTGTACCAAAGGTAAAGTCCAATAGTGGGGAATTTTTGAGGAAACCAGAGTGCATGGAGGACACCCACAAAGATACATCAAACTCATGGAGAACATACAAACTTTATGTAGATAATGTTTTGGCTAAAATTTTGTGTGGACATGGGATTCTAGTACTGTAAAATGATATGTACTATGCCGCCATGTTTCCCTATCCAACTACATCCTGTCCTCAGTGAATAGGAAGGACTCCTAAGTGTTACATACCACTCCGGCAGGTTCGGTGTCCGTGTGTCTCTGGGCGCTGGTGCACTCTCGGTCTTTATAGTTGCTAGCAAGTATCGCGCTATTTCCCACGGCTCGCGCATACATGTCCCAGCACCTAGAACCTACACGTGCCCATGCGTACGTGCATGCGCATCACATGTGAACGCTTATTCTGGTGCCAGAAATCAAAAGGAATTTAAGGTGACAGGTCACAGCAGTTCAGTGCTTGGTGCTAGTGTTGCCTAGAGCCTGTTATTATCCTGATCTACCTGTTATTGACCTTGGCTTGTTTGACTACTCTCGATGTGTGTTCCCATTGCTGATCTCTTGCTTGTTTCCCGATTACTCCAGTCTGCCGCCTGCCTCAACCTTCTTTTTGTTATCCGATTAGGCCTGTCTGCCGCCTGCCTTGACTTCCTGCTTGTTACTGATTTCACCTGGATCCTCCCACAGCGGACTTAGTCGTTCTCTCTGCCTCCGGTGGGGTAATCCTGTGGGCGGCAATCTGGTGGCTACTAGGCAGCAAAGTAGTCCTTTACCCACTAGAGGTAGCCAGAGGTCGGCCTTAGAGTACACGGGGCCTGGGGCGAGTGTCACATGTGGGGCTTAGAGACATATGCTGTGGATACATACAGACACACACAGATATGCTGTGCAAACATACACACACACTGTGGAAACACACACTTTGTATAGATTAGATAGGTAGGTGCCCTGCAGTATAGATTAGATAGGTGCCTGCAGTATAGATTAGATAGGTAGGTGCCCCGCAGTATAGATTAGATAGGTGCCTGCAGTATAGATTAGATAGGTGGCTGCAGTACAGATTAGATAGGTAGGTGCACCGCAGTATAGATTAGATAGGTGCCTGCAGTATAGGTTAGATAGGTAGGTGCCCTGCAGTATAGATTAGAAATGGGTGCCTGCAGTATAGATTAGATAGGATCCTGCAGTACAGATTAGATAAGTAGGTGCCCTGCAGTATAGATTAGATAGGTGCCTGCAGTATAGGTTAGATAGGTAGGTGCCCTGCAGTATAAATTAGATATGTGCCTGCAGTATAGATTAGATAGATGCCTGCAGTATAGATTAGATAGGATCCTGCAGGACAGATTAGATAAGTAGGTGCCCTGCAGTATAGATTAGATAGGTGCCTGCAGTATAGGGTAGATAGGTAGGTGCCCTGCAGTATAAATTAGATATGTGCCTGCAGTATAGATTAGAAAGGTAGGTGCCCCACATTATAGATTAGATAGGTGCCTGCAGTATAGATTAGATAGATAGGTGCCCCACAGTATAGATTAGATAGGTGCCTGCAGTACAGATTGGAGAGGTAGGTACCCCGCAGTATAGATTAGATAGGTGCCTGCAGTATAGATTAGATAGGTAGGTGTCCTGCAGTACAGGTTAGATAGGTAGGTTCCCTGAGTAAAGGTTAGATTGGTAGGTGGCTGCAGCAGTGGGGAGAGCGGGCATAGTAGTTAAAACTCACCTTTCTTCCGCCGATCCTCGCAGCTTCCATCTCCTTCCTCTCCCAGCATCTGTGTATTGGTAACAGCACCCTCTGTAGTGACATGCGATCACGTCATCACAGGGGGTGCTGTTACCAATACGGCAGATGCTGGGAGAGGAAGTAGATGGAGGGAATGGGGGATCAGCGGAAGAAAGGTGAGTTTTAACTACTATGCCTGCTCTCCCCATTGCCGCAGAGGGTGCGGGGCCCTTCAGGCATGGGGCCTGGGGTGATTGCCCCACTTGCCACCACCAAAGGCCGGCTCTGGGGGTAGCTGCCCATTATCCCTTGCGGGGTGCTTTGGTTAAGACCCATAGCCACTTAGACTCCGCACCCCAGGAGAACCCATGCCTACCACTGGTGTCAGGGTCAAAGTCTATCCTGCTCGTAACATAAGCCAGAATACAACAAATCTTCTTGGGTGTCAGTTATCCAGTTCCTGGTGTTACAGGTGTCTGAGATGACTCACTAGCTTTCTTGGACATGGACTATCCAGGTTGTGAAGTTCTTTGGTGTCTTCTGTTTCTGCATTATCCTTATTTTTTTAAACTTGCCTTCACCCCCATCCTATTGATTACTCTCAAATCATCTATTAACTAAACAAAAAAATTAAAGGACTTACGATGCGAAGGGCCAAAAAAAAGTTATGTTCAGTACCTCATTGAAATTGTAGACTTGATGGCAGAAGATTAGCGCCTTCCTTGTCACTTTCTGGTGCTCTGTTATCGCAATCCACGCTCCATTACAGTCCCCGACCCTCCCCAACCCGCCTTATCTCATGGCGATTATAATCGATGCTTTAAAAATCCAGCGTCTCCGCAGTTTGCCAGCCGCTGGTGCGGCTGCACAGGTTTACAGCCCTGTCCGCGGCCCATCCTTGCTCAGAGCGCTCTGGTATACATAATGTGGGCGTGCCACTCCATAGCCTTCCAATGATTGCTATTTGAGGGAGCATGGCTGTGTTACAACTCAACTTACCCGAGTAATGCCAGATGGGAGGGCATGGGGTCCAAATTGCCTCAAATCTGGCCTATGGTAGAGGAGCATGAAGTTTCCAAGCAGTGTAATATGGAATCTAGCTGAATGTATCAGCGGAAGACATCGAGTGCCTGCTGCTTTTGCAACTAATTATACTGTATCTGTATTTTTAAAAAATAAAAACAATCACTGTTATGGGGTGTTTAAAGAGTGGAGGAAGGGTTGTTTAAAAAAAAGCCAGGAGGGATGACTGGTATCCTCCAGATCTCTTTACTATGTGAGAGTCTTGATGCTGACTAGCCCTCCTCATTTGGTGAAGTTACTGATACTAAGATACATTACAATGCACGTGTTACTTAGGTAACCTGAGTTTTGCTGCTTGCACAGACCCCATTTCATACATGGCATAAGTATTAGTAAAATTGTAGTATGCTGCCCGTGCACAGCAATTTAACCAAAATCTAATATGGGAAATGTAAGGGTGTAGTGAACCAGTAAGTCAAAACAGTTGCAAGACATAGTGGCCATCTAGGGTACAGTTGTGTTGGACTTGATTTCTAAACATAGTATTTATCAAGGAAAATGTTTAAAAAACAACACTGTAAGCTAAAACAATATTTTAAGATGTATTTTAATTTTTAATAAAGAAAATAAAGGTCCCTTTCTTTTAAAGCCCAAATAACACTTCAACCAACCATGCAGGTGTGTTGGCCAAGAGGGAGGAGCTATCAAACCACTCCTTGACCAATACCAATGCATAGGGCTTTGAATATTGTTACAATGGCTCTATTTATAACCTAGGCTGCTACTGATTCACAAAGGGTTAAAATAGTAAACCTGAAACACTCGTACAATTAAAAAGAATGTTTCAAATTTTTACATCAAAAGATTATGTACACTTTATGTACCCAAGCAATTTTGACAGTACAGCAAAGCCTCCAGGCACCCATAAATTGAATTCAGCATCATTCTTGTAGCATCTCTAATTGCTTATTAGATAATTACCTATTAGAATGTAATCTCTACAAACTAGAACAATTACGCTTTTTCTTTTCTCTTCTTTTCTTTATGAAAATATATGTATGCTTTCCACACAAAGCCTTGTGGAGAGATCATCCAACATAAAATAATTATAACATCCTTCAACATCTTCAATAAGGCCCTCAAAACTCACCTTTTCACTCTGGCCTACCACCCCTCACAATTGCTCTAACCCCACAACGGAACTCTGGTCCCTACCTTTCGTGTCTCTACCTCTCCTTCTAGATTGTAAGCCTTTGGGCAGGGTCCTCCTCCTTTTGTGTCCTACCTGATCATGTACCTCCATTACTGTGCACCCATGCTTTGCACTTGAGTGAACCTAACTTGCCTAATCTCCATGCTCCCATCCAGTGACTGACTAAGCATTACCTTGTACTCATACTGTGCTGTGTGATCTGGTTTTCTTGTATTCCTGTATTGTCATATTGCTGTATGTCACCCCTAAATATTGTCTGTAACCTAAATTATTGTTCAGCGCTGCGTAATATGTTGGCGATTTATTAATACAATAAATAATAATAATAATAACTATACTACTGCTACTAATAATAATAATAATAATAATACACCCTCCACCCCACCCCACAAGTGCAATGGTTACATCAATGGTATTGACGGTGCTGCTCAGGAGTAAAGTCACCTGACTCTCAAAAGTAAAGCCAGTAATATCCTTGGGACGTTGCCTATTGGAGTGAGGTTATTTTTTCAGCTTTACATTATAGAGGCTGGAAAACAACTCACTTCCTGCTGTGTGCTCCATAGGGATGATGTACAGCCCCATAGCAACTGCCTCTCACAGTCTCCCCTTCAAAAGTGGCACTAGGAAATGCTGGTACAAATGTTCAGCGGATGCTGGAAAGTAGTAAAAAAAATTACAGATATATCAAAGTGATCCTATAAGTGCTTTGCTGAGCATTTATAGGACCATAGCAATATGACTGACACATGTGAGGTGTGATTGGGGGTTGTAGATAATATATAATGGTTAAAAAAGGTTTTGTTTTTTCTACATTCTCTGTGATCTTCGTTTCCACTGCTACAGAAACTCCTGTACATTAGTGTGTCTGGGGTTCCCCTGCCTGACGAAGACCCACATGGTCCCACACCCGTCCCCACTTTCTACACACGTGTCTCTCTTCCTGGCACACCATGCTGTTCCCTTCAGATGCCTCATGTGATGATATCATTGTGCACACAACCATTGACACTACAGATGCAATGGAATGAAACAGGCCATGTAGCAGTCCTTTCCCAAGTCAGGGGAAGAGGAGAGGTCAAATGTGGGTGTCTCTGATGCAGTCTAAATGTCTCTGTAATTTGAATGATATGGTCCAGAATGTCTCTTTTAAAGTGGTATGAAACTCAGCATTTCTTCTTTGCTCTAAAAGATTATTTTCATTTAAAACCTATTACCCAAAAAAAAAAAAAAGTATTCAAACAGTTAACACAGGACATTTTTTTTCAGTGGGCAGCTTCTGGCTGCATCCAAAGTTGTAATATCTCAACTTTTGTTTACTAATTGTAGATCACAATGGAATGTGTACATTAGCAGCATGTTGGAACTGAGTTTCCATACATAGTAAAAACAGACTGCTGAGAAATGATCATGAGATTTTAATATATAAATACAGCAGCTATACAATAAAATGTAATGACAGCTTTCAAAAGCAGATAAAGAGCACTTTGGGTACTTGTAATTTGTTAACAGACAATGGGGTTGATTCACTATAATATATAGCGTGCCTTATCAGAGTTAACATGCCTTGTCAGCGTTAACATGCCTTAACTCTGATAAGGCATGTTAACTCTGATAAGGAACGCTATTTGTTTTACTGAATTAACCCCATTATTACTTGTGCACAAAAGCAAATATGGTAACATTATGGGTAATTAAAGTAGGAAAAATACATTTTTATTGAATGTTTGTATTGCCCATGTCAATATCCCTCCAGAGCCTAATGGTACATACAACCCTGAGTACAGGTGACTCCATACACTTACATGGCTGAAGCATATTACAAATAAAACACAAAATTCTGTATATTAACATTTGCTTAAGTCCTGGGTTCCTATATCAGTGCATGTTTACAATAAGGTTTTTGTAGTGTGTTTCCCTGAGGTTTTACAGAAACTCTATCAAACTCCTATCTCAACATCAAAGTTTCAGCATGCTCAGAATGTACAAATAGCTGTTGATGAGTTTTCCATGCTTACTGAACTGAATGAATATAAAAGGCTTTCGTGCGCATTTCTATTTTCAGCCCCAATACAGTGTGTTAACCTCAGAATATCAAATTGAATTAGGTTTTTGAGGAGAGCTGCCTGCAAAGCAATTGGAATGACACTGTTCATTACACTATCTAGATTCAGGTTTCAGACAGATAGAACTGTGCTTTCACAACCTCTCACCTAAAGTCAGATAATGCAGACACCCGAATAAGTGACTGAATCCCCTACAAGTGCTTTGAAACCTCTTGAAATTTCGAAGCCTGCAGTGGTCCTGAAAATGGAGACCCAAATTGTTAGCAGGATGAATTTTTCCCTTGCCAGGCACAAATAAACAGCTCTCAATAGGGTGCTCACCACACAGTGTGTCAGCACATATTATACAGTCTGGTGCTGAGTGGATGTGTCAGCTGCCCATTAGACCACACTAAAATAGAATTGCTGGGAGCCTGAAGCATGAAGCATGATATTAGATAAAGTGATGAAATTTCACTCGATTAAAGAGCCAGGTCAAGGACAGTTACCTCAGGAAATTCCTTTTTTTCTTGAAAAATATTTTTGCAGGCTTGATGAATTTATTGCTCAAGCAAGATTAAAACTGCTTCACTTCATCAGAAAATGTTTTGACACAATATGCTTCAAAAGCTGATTATGCTATTTTTTTCACTGGTACCTCACATTATCTTAAGATGTGATAGGACTGTGCAGACATACATAGTGTAAGAGCTGTAATCAGAGGATGCTGTAATGTACAAAAACTAAGAACAGGTCTTCCTGTATATGATGCACACGACACATGTAGTATAGGGCACGCACGCACGCACGCACGCACACACGCACACACACGCACGCACGCACACACGCACGCACACACACACACACACACACACTTACACACACACACACACAG
This sequence comes from Hyperolius riggenbachi, assembly GCF_040937935.1. NCBI lineage: Eukaryota > Metazoa > Chordata > Amphibia > Anura > Hyperoliidae > Hyperolius > Hyperolius riggenbachi. Next base: position 424,750,726 of record NC_090646.1, read on the forward strand.
ACACTCACACACACAGACACACACACAGACACACACACAGACACACACGCAGACACACACACACAGAGACACACAGAGACACACACAGACACACACAGACACACACACACACACACATACACACACACACACACACACACACACACTCACACAGACACACACGGACACACACACAGACACACGCACGCACACACACACTGGTATATATATTTACCATAGTTTTTAAAATAATGATCAATTTCATCCTATAGCAACCATGTTCGAAAAAAAAGGGTAGTACCGTATTATCAAAAGTAAACAGTAACAACAATCACAGTCACAATTATAGCAAGGAGAAGGGTCTGTACATATTGAATCCACAGCCCTTATTGTAGACAAAAAAATCCATAGAGACAACAGCAAAACAGGGGCCCCTAGAAAGTAAACAATTGATGTATGTCCAGCCCTAGACACGCTTCAGCAATGACAACCTACTTCATGGATGTAAGTGGACAGATATATAAATATACTGCTCAAAAAATTTGGAAACACTTAAAAAACACAATGTAAATCCAAGTGAATCACACTTCTGTGAAATCAAACTGGCCACTTACGTAGCAACACTGATGGACAATCAATTTCACATGCTGTTGTGCAAATGGAATAGACAGCACTCAGTGTGCTCACCAGGGGCAGCCTGACTGCCATTTGGTACAGAGATGAGATCCTCAGACCCCTTGTGAGATCATATGCTGGTGCAGTTGGACCTAGGTTTCTCTTAATGCAAGACAATGCTAGACCTCATGTAGCTGGAGTGTGTCAGCAGTTCCTGCACAATGAAGGCATTGATGCTACGGACTTTCCCTCCCATTCCTCACACCTGAGTACAATTGAGCTCATCTGGGACATTATGTCTCACTCCATCCACCAACGCCACATTGCACCACAGACTGTCCAGGAGTTGGTGGATGCTTTACTCCAGGTCTGGGAGGAGATCCCTCAGCAGACCATCCACTACCTGATCAGGTGCATGCCCAGGCATTGTAGAGAGGCCATTCAGGCACATGGAGGCCACACACACTACTGAGCCTCATTTTGACTTGTTTTAAACTGGTCTGAAAGTCAGCATTTCTACTTAGCTCTAAAAGATTCCTTACAGCTTTAAAGGGAACCTGAGGTGAGAATAATATGGAGGCTGCCATATTTATTATCTTTTAAGCAATACCAGTTGCCTGGCTGCCCTGCTGGTCCTCTGCCTCTAATACTTTCAACCATAGACCCTGAACAAGCATGCAGCAGGTTGGGGGTTTCTGACAATATTGTCAGAACTGACAAGATTAGTTGCATGCTTGTTTCTGGTGTAATTCAGTTCACTACTGCAGCCAAATAGATCAGCAGGACTGCCAGGCAACAAGTATTGTTTAAAAGGAAATAAATATGGCAGCCGCCATATCACTCTCACCTTGGGGTTACTTTAATTAAAGCTACTATCCCAGAAAAAATTCTAGCAGAACATCGCTGAAAAGCATTTTGTACTGCTATTCAGCTTAAAATCCACATCCAAACTGGAGATAACAGTATCTTTTTTACTTGTTAAACACAAATGTATCAACACTGGAATGTAAACAAACACTCTCTGAAAAGCTGTCTCTGATTCAGGCACACGAAGAGTTCAGAATAGCTCATTAGAAGATTTTCATATACTGTATAATAAAATGCAGTTATAATAGAAAAATAATAAAATGCAATGTCAGCTTTCAGGGCAAGATAAACTACACTTTGGAAACTTGTAATTTGTAGATAGACAATATTACTTGAGCACAAAAGCAAATATGATAACTGTATGAGTAATAAAAAGTAGGAAAACACATTTTTATTTAATTTTATGTCAGACCACTTTAAGGGTATTACATCAAAGTTGGATCAGCATTTAGTGTTTTTTCCATTTTAATTTTGAGTGTGACTCTAATTCAAGACCTCCATGGCCCATTGATATTTTTGTGTGATTTTGTTGTCAGAACATTCAACTGTGTAAAAACTAAGTATCTAATAAGAATATTTCATTCATTCAGATCTAGGATGTCTTATTTTTGGGTTCCCTTTATTTTTTGAGCAGTGCAGAGCTTGCAGGAAACTGTGAAAGACAGCTTGTATTGTGAATACACTGTTGAAAATTCCTGGACTCCACTTGCAGGGTCTCGAGACCAATGATGCCTCTTCCTGCAGAGAAGGAACTTCAAATTATTTATTACAGCATTTTATTGAGATACTGTGCTCAGCACAGCTTTTCCCACGCCTCTGTATCTGTGTGCTCGCACTTATTTCACAGTGCACCCTTTGCACAATCTTTGAGCTCCTCCTCTCAATTTACACAAAATATCTTAACTAACTAAATAAATACTCATAATGCTCTTCTTTAAAGTTAAATGCGGTTTTCCACTCATCCGCTTGTCTGCTGTAATTGAGATTGTAGGGTTTTTACACCATGCATAATCGACTCCGTTCTACTGCATAATACAGCCAATCAAGGCTGGATTTACCATAAGGCACTGTAGGCACGTGCTTATAGGTGCCTGATGATGGAAATATGGCTCACTCCACTCCCTCCTTCCCTATGCAGAGTCCCGAGCAGAGCGTAAAATGAGAGGTTACTTCCTCAACCCTCAGCATTCCACTGACAAGATCTCCCTTCAGTCTAGGGCACCACTAGGTACTTAATACTTAGGTTACCTCTGGCTACCTAATGCCAAGGGTCACCTGTGACACGCAGAGGAAGTAGGGGAGGAATGACAGCTGGGCCAGTCAGCACACTTGCAGAGTGGTTCGGTGTGGGTTTGTAGGTTCATGGAAGGCGAAGTCTAGGATGCAAGGACATCTGTCCCTATAGGCCCCAGTGATGTAAATCTGGGCCTGCTGCAGCCAATTGTACACAAAGGGGACTATGGTTGTGAAGAAGAAAAGGATTCTGGCCAACAGCAGAGGGGTAATGGAGGATCAGTGATGTATCTAGAGCATCCAGAGGCTTCTGTCTGCAGTGGTAAGTATCTAACTTTGTTGTTGTTGTACCTTTACGTTTACTTTATGTTTCAATAGTTTTTATTGGTTTTAACATATATAAAAACAATATCAACAGTAAAGTTACCGTATCATGTCATACATTGCTATGTCCAAACAGAAAGTAGTACGGGTAAAAATACATTATATATTATCATAGGCATAACGAATAGTAATCATACACTTTAGCGGCGCCCCCGGAGTAAAATAACTCAATGTTGAAGAATCAGAGTGCTCAGCAGCCTGTTGACACCGCTAGGGGGGATATAGCTGCTGCCGATTCACTGAACCAAGTATGGCTGGGCAGAGCTATTGACCCGTAATTTCAACAGGTGCTTATGAGGTCCTGCTTCCTGTGAAGCAGGATCTTTATCTCTATAAGGAAAAGCACAACTGTTATAGAATATCAACAAGGGGTGAACCTTCGGGGGTACGATATCAAATCAAAGCTGTATAGGTTTATGCCTTAACAAGTTAACAAACCGTGGATATGGATATAATAATGAGTAGGGTGTAGAAGAAAGAGTAGAAAAGAAGTAGTGTGAGTTAGAGAGAAGAGGATCATGAGAGCGGGGGCCCACCATACTTCCACAGTGCGGATAGATTTTCCATGTAGCAGATTAGCCCAGGTTAGTGATGTCTGAGTTGAGAATTCATCTCGGACCCCAGCATATAATTTATAAGCGGAGACCATATTTTATCGAATTTTTTCATGGTGTCCATTAGTCTAGCCTTAAGTCTTTCAAAAAATAGGATGTGTACGTTTACTTTAAAGGAAATTTACATACAGTGTGATTTTTTTTTCACTCAACTCTCCTTACCATAAAGAAATGTGACCACATAAAACTATTAGAGTGACGTGAAGACCAAATGATTGTATTTCGGTCACTGAACTCACAGTTGTCTTCTTCATCCTTGTAACCTAATATTATTTAGTGCACTTATCTGTAAAATACATTAATATTAATATATACTGAGAGATGCAGACTATGGCATGCAAACAGACATTAACAGACATAGATTAAGATAGGCTGACACAAATATACAGATGCAGACAGACTGAAAAACATCAATGAGCTTTAACTGAATTTAATCTCAGGTACAACAAGGATAATTGCATTTACAAAAAGAAATAACTACTGCAAAACAATCTGCCCTTTCTGATAAACAAACATTTTTAAAGTGTACATGTGATGGCTGAATAAAAATATTTTATACTCACCCGGGGTTTCCCCCAGCCTTATGAGCACCAATGCGTCCCTCTCCATCCCCCTGAGTTAATCTGTTCAGCCGCACTCAGCCCCGGTAATCCGGTTCATTCGCACCAGTCGGCTCTTCTGCGCATGCGAAGAAGAACTGACTGGCGTGACTGAGCCAGATTACCGGGGCTGATTGCACCTGAACTGAGGCATCACAGATGTCAAACTCAAGGCCTTTGGACCAAATCCAATCCTTCATACCATATTATGTGGCTCTCAAGGGCTTCAGATATGCATAATTGTAAGCAGTAAAAGAAAAGAGGAAACAGAGAGCACCAACCTGTGCTGTATACCTGTGCTTGTACCGGCATCATCTGTTTCCATGGAGATGGTAGGCCATAGCAAATGTATGTACGCAAAATAATTTTTTGGCTTATGTACATGGGTGCACACACGCTCCACATCTCTTTTACTGCCGATGACAGCACACTGCCTTTCTATTCAGAGGAGCAAACTAGTGCAGTGGCCCAATTCAGGTATTGCACCTCACATTTTAGGATGTCCACCAGAGACAACCTCATGTTAAATCCTCATAAACAATTTGGCCCATAACTAAGAATGTGTTTAAAATGTTTGCCCCTTAATTGATTGAGTTTAAAACCCCTGGTTGGAACAAGGTGTCCATGTATCCAGTGCACTCCTTGTACAGTCTGCACCTTCACTCTAATTTTTCCACCCCAGCCAAGAACCTTCTTTAAGACCTATCATGATTAAAGTGAATGGGAACCACATTTTTTTTTAAAAATGAAGCAAATACTTACCTAAGGAGAGGGAAGGCTCTGGGTCGTATAGAGCCTTCCGTCTCCTCTCTCGGTGCTCTCTATCCTGTGCTGTATCCCCCACCTAAAGGGTATTTGGAAGTCTTCGGGAGCCATGCCCTCCCGAAGACGTTCGGCTCCATACTGCACAGGCATGAGCGTGCGCAGTACAGGGTCGCCCTTCTTCAGGAGCACTCGGGCTCCCTGAAGACTTCTGAAGCCTCCTTTGGCCGGGTAAAGCAGTATTTGACTAATTTAGTCAAATTCTGCTACCGGGCGAGCCAGCACTGGAACGAGGGGATCAGGAGAGGAGTGGGAAGGCTCTATAGGACCCAGAGCCTTTCCTCTCCTTTGGTAAGTATCTGTCTCATTTTTTTAAATGCTGCTCCCATTCACTTTAAAGGATGACTTTTAGTTTGAATGTCAAAATGTACTAGGAGAGCACCATGCTAGGTTAATGTAGGCATCTCAGCTGGAACCTTTGTAGCTTTTGTGGAGCAGGATGGCAGTAGCAATAATGGGATTTCTGTGCAGCCTACTGCCAAATAATGAATAGCACTGCAAAATAATATCCAGTTTTGGAGTCTAGGGGGAGAGGATTCTGAATACATTTTAAAAACGTTGTTTATTATTGCATTTGTGATTGCACTTTAAAGTGAACAAAATGAAGTTGACATTGTAAAATTCAATTATTAGAGGTTGTCTCTACATCTCACACCATCTATAGTTCCAGTGGCTCAAGAGAGATGGGCGTTTGCACTATATGCTGTGACGTCTGTGACAGGTGAGCTTTAAGGAATGTAATTTAAAAAAAAAAGGGAAGAAAGAAACATCCAGGCAGCTTTTCCTCAACTCAGATTTCACAAGCTCTTAACGTCTTAATTTTTCTTATAATTTGCTATGATTATCCAGTTTTGTCACGATGCAACAACGGGAGGCATTATGCTACTTCAAAACAACTGAAGAGTTACAATACCAAATCTAAATTCAGCATTACATAAAATAAAAATACTTGTCATGAACGTTAAGCTGTCTGAAAGATGAATCATGAACATGTTAAATTACAAACAAGATAATGGGAAGACTAAATGGCTAAATGGCTCTGCTGGATCCTTACTATATTCACAACTTCATTTGAGCTACATTTCAAAAAGAGGAGCACTTGAGCTGTAAAACTGAATGTCCATAGCCATTGTGTATTTTTGTCATTAATGCTCTAAACAGTCAGCCTTCATAATCCCTTTTAAAAGAAACACAATGCCAAAAAAGGGCAGGAAAGGGTAAGCATAAGCAATAGTATGTGAACAATGGTCTTAAAATCGGAGATTATTGTGAAATGTGAACTCTCTCCAGAAAGTCAAAACAATTTTATTATGTATATACTAAGCGAGGAACGTAGGAGGGGTGAGCTTTCAGAACAGGGGATATAACTCCGTAACAAAATGTTTGACTGCTTGAAACATCTGCCTACGAGGAAATGGCACTGCAATTGATATTTGTCAATCCAAACTTTTCATTTCAGCCATTTGAGTTATTGAGTATGAAGAAAAATGTGGCGGAATTCATCTGCCTGAGTCGAATAAGTGGGATATTATGTACTTCAAGAAATTCTGTGGAATCTAACCTGGGGCCAACCAGAAAACATATGCAGGCTCATGGGAAAATTCGTTTTGTATAATTCTTTTTTTTTTTTTTTTTTTTTGCACAAATTGGTTAAACCCAGTTTTACTATATGGGACATTTTAGTTTTATGTGCCCTCACTCTTCCTTTTAATGCAACATGTCAATGGGTGTGAATCTCTTGAACCTGCCATTTAGCCCTTCACTAAAACTATGAAGCATTATTCAGTGCTTTGTTTTCTGTAAGAATAAGGTATTTCTAAACAGCTGACCCGGTGACCCGGAAGTTCCCCCTCTGCCTGGCTGACGTCATTGACGTCACGTCGTCACCCTCACCCCGCCCTTTCCCTCCGCACGCCCGGCATCGTAGAAAACCATTCCGGACCACGCAGTTTGGTTGAAACAGGCGCTCCTGAATACTGCTCACAATTTTGCCGGTAAGGACATTACCTCTTTTTTACCTCAACCCTCCCTCTCACACTTCCCCTTCCCACACACACCCAGGCCACCCCACCCTCACCCGAAAGTGTTGCCTTCCTGCTGCCACAGGACCACACACGGTGGCTCACCCTGACTTCAGCCCCCATCAGTGGCCCTTCAGCACATCACTTGGGGCGCATACATGTCACAAAAGCAGATCACTCTGCCATTTAGATCCTTCTGCGTATATACACCCATGCCAAACGACCACCATGTTTTGGCGTTAGGTAGGCAGCTTTTAATATCCTTAGGGACTATAGCACCATGCTGCCAATGGTTTATACATATTACAGCACCATGCAGCTAATGGTTTATACATATGATATATATACTGCTATAGGGCTTTTACATATGACATCCACATAAGCCAGATGCCAGCTCTATTATACATGTTTTCTAGCATCTTTCCTAATATTATATTTTTATTTATTTTTTATATATTTTTGAATTATATATGTGGTGCATTATGACACTATCAGACTGAATATTACAATGTTATGCTTATGAGTATGTGTTAATATGAGCGGACGAGTCTTGTGTAAGTATATATATATATAAGTATATATATATATACACTTTTTATGCAATTTTTATCATGCCCTATTTGTTATACGTATTTTATCTGCAATTGAGTACTCTGAGCGCCACTCCTTGTTTTATTTTAAGGCACTTATTTGACCTGAAGAAGCGGCTTACGCCGAGAAACACATCTTCACAGTGCTGTTCGCATTTAACTACTTGACGACCGACCCACGCCAATGGGCGTGGCCGCGGCGGCAGCCCCAGGACCGCCTAACGCCAATTGGCGTCAAGTCCTGGGGCTCTAATTTGCATGCGATCGTGCGCACGCTGCGTGCCCATCTCATGCTCAGGGGGGGGGGGGGGGGGGTGGAGCTCCGCCATCTATTTACACAGCCCAGCAGCACTGCACTAGGGACAACCATGTGACATGGGACAAGAGAGTGATCAGCAGTGATAGGCTTAAGCCGCTCGCTGTGATAAGCTGACTGGGGGAGGGAAGCAAGCTGGCTGGGGGAGGCAGGGGAAAGGATTTAAAAAAAAAAAAAAAAAAAAGCAAACATAAATATTTATAAAAAAAATACAATTAAACAACTGGGGGGCCATCAGACCCCACCAACAGAGAGCTCTGTTGGTGGGGGGAAAGGGGGGGGAATCACTCGTGTTCTGTGTTGTGCGACCCTGCAGCTGTCCCTTAAAGCTGCAGTGGCCATTTTAGCTAAAATGTGCCTGGTCTTTAGGGGGGTTTACCACTGTGGTCTTCACGTGGTTAATAAATGAAATCATATTCAATCCTGTTATGATTTATCCTCCTATTTTATAAAGAATACGTGTCATCATATAGACAGTTTTAATTGTTTTATAATTACTTAATTTCTGTAATTGGGCGCTTCCTGTTATCCAAATTCACCCACTATACCTTACCTAGTAGGGTTTTCGTCCTCGCTTATTTAGTGAGCCGCATATTTTTTTCATTTGGACCAAGACCCTGCAAGAAAAGGCAGAGAGGAGACGGCACTTCCCCATCCGTGTACACGAGTGGTTGCCTCTTTGAAGCAACCCATCTTTGTGAGTATAATTGTACCATAATTACCTCACCCAGAATCAACCAAGACGTTATTACACCAGATCGGGCTCCCGGTGGCCGGGTGTTTTTTGTTTGTGTCTCTTCAGCTTCATGTTCTAAACAAGCTCTTGAGACTCTTTTCCGTGTATTGCAAAATGCCCAACTTGCTTATATTTAGCAGGTGTAGGAAGTCCTCATTCAGATCCCTACAGAGGCGTAGCTAGGGTTTTCAGCGCCCGGGGTCAAAGACCGTTTTTGCGCCCCCTCTGGACAAAATGGGTTTGGCCACACATCAGAATGTGGTCATGGGTGGAATCAAAAGTTATTTAGATTTATGTGTCCCCTTACCCAATTCAGATAGCCAGATTTGCCGCCTCCTTTAAATAGCCAAATGTATGCCCCTTTAGTTAGACAGATGTGCCCCCTTCACCCTTATTCTGCTGCTGTTAAAGTGAACCTCCAGACTAAAAATCTACTCAGCAGCACTGAAAAGGCTTCATGTTTCTTTAACAGTTTCACAGCATCAGAACTTTGTTCTTCTTAACTAAGCCTAATTTTTAGCTGCACAGAAGAAAACTGCCCGGGAATTTTCCCCCTGATGCTGTGAAAAGCATGATAGGATTTCTAATGATGTTGTTCTCCTTCTGCTGTTTTGGAGCACATTTTTCTTTTTTTAATGGGGTGGGTAAGAGATTATATTCCCTATCTATTTTAATTAACATAACTAATGTAACTTAATGACAGTATGTTTGTTTGGGCTGAAGTTCCCCTTTAACGCTTCTGCAGAGGGAGGGAGAAAAGCAGTGACACTTTGGGCAGCCAGCTAGCCACCTCTCATACACGTGGGGGTGCAATGGCCGTGCTGGGCACCCTTACAGTGCTGCGCCCGGGGACGTATGTTCCCCCTTGCCCACACATAGCTACTCCTCTCGGTCCCTAACGGGGGTGCTTAGATAAGTTATTTTATTAAACATAGATTTATTTGCAGAAACTATATGCTAGGTCAGTTGGAACATTCTTCTTTTCTCTGTGGGTTCTTGATTGAGGATTGATAGGGGTTAAAACAAATAAGTCAAGCATCTTTTTTCAGCTTGACTTTGCAAGCTCTAAAAATAATACCTCTTATAAATATCAAGCCCAATCCAACTCACTTTTTCTCCTAAGTTTTCACCTAGGAGATAATTGACCCTTTAGCAACAATTTATTTAGCGGCTTGCAAGAGCTTCAGGCCAATTTATTTTAGACCATGTTCTCTTCTTGGTTAGATTTCCTAGTTTGTAATTAGTACTGCTGTAATGTGTATTTATGGCCACTCGTCACTAGGGGGCAGTTTGAGATAATAAAAAAGCACTTCTGCTTTCAGTTTTTATGTTTGCTGCATGAAGAGAGAGATTCAAGCAAGCCAAATTTTTAAAGCACAAGTTCTGCTGGTTGAAGACAAACGCAGGGCTTCACCTTAAAGTGAGATGACTTGTTTGTGGCTGTTACCAGGTTAAAAACAACTTTTGTGCTCTGCAATTGAAAAAGTACCAAAAAGTATTGGAAAAAGTACTGTCAAAGTATTATCTTGGTTCTTGGCGTCCTAAAAGGCATTTTATTTAGCATGTGAATCTATATCATCTAGATGAAAATATAAAGACTATAAGAAAGAGTGAATGGGATCAGGGTCCATTGTGCCATTTTTCACACACACAATGGCCCTGATCCATTTCAAATTTTCTCTTACGTTTTCTACTAGGAGATAATTTTTCATCTTCTGGTTCAAAAACTTTTAAGCAATTAAAAAAAATACTGTCAAATTATTCTGAGTACTTTCTTGATGGTGGTCTGAAGTCTTTTAAAAATCCTCTTTTTATTAGACATTTATGTAAAGCAGTATCAGCCTAGCTAAACTGCTGCATCCCCATGGCAAAACGAGGTAATTAAACCCCCCAAATCCCCAGGGCAAAATTTGGGGAGCACTTCCGTGTAGAGGCAGAGCTTTGTGCTCTAGCTCTGCCTCTACTCGCGTCAATCCCCGCTGATCGACGCCTCTCCCCGCCCTCTCAGTCTTCTTTAACTGAAAGGGGTGGGGAGAGGAGGAGATCTGCGTGGAGATTGATGCGACTGGAGGCAGAGCTACAGCGCTAAGCTCTGCCTCTCCGTGCAGCAAAATCCACGACCTGAAAAGTCGTGGAATTTTGCACCGGTATTAGGGGGGTTTAATTACCTCGTTCTGTTGCGGGAATGTGGTGTTTTAGCTAGGCTCATACTGCCTTACATAAATGTCTAATAAAAAGAGGATTTTTAAAAGGCTTCAGACTCTTTAAAATGTTTTTTTTTACTGATGAAATGTAAAATTAGCACCTAGAAGAAAATTTAGGAGAATAGGTGAATAGAATTTATCAGATTTAGATTTACCACACCCCCATTACAGATCCAGCATCCAATTTGCTGCTGCTATTCTATCTAGAGATGGACTATGAGATGAAAATAATCCTGGTTTGCATGCAATTTTCATGCAGCTTGGAATTAGAATAATCATATTAACATTCTGTCAATTTTTATTGGCCCAACTTCAAGCTGCATACAATTTGCCATAATTATATGCTTCTCATTTACAATCTCACCACACCACAAAATCACCACACTTTGGACAAAGAATATTGTAATTGGATTATAACCTCACATTGCCTCATTAACCACCACCTGCTATTTCCAGCTCAAAAATATATTCCATATCCGTCCCTTCCTCACACAAGAGGCCACCAAAATGCTTGTTCATGTTAATCATCTCCTGCCTAGACTACTGCAACACCCTGCTCTGTGGCCTACCAAAAAACAGGCTAGCACCTCTCCAATCCCTTCTAAATTCAGCGGCCCGCCTCATTCACCTTTCCACACGCTCTTCCGATGCAGCCCCACTGTGCCATTCTCTCCACTGGTTACCCATTACCCAGAGGATCCAGTTCAAACTCCTGACTCTAACATACAAAGCCCTCCATGAGTTTTCACCTCCATACATCGCCTCACTAATCTCTAGATATTGTCCCTCCCGCAACCTCCGCTCCTCCCAAGAAATTCTCCTGGCCTCTACGCTGATCACCTCCTCTCTTGCTCGCATCCAGGACTTTACACAAGCATCATCCCTGATCTGGAACTCTCTTCCACAGCCTGTACGTCATGCTCCAAACCTGGACATCTTAAAACACACTCTTAAAACACACCTTTTCAGACAAGCTTATAACATTCTATAGTTCTTATTTACTTATCTGTCACAACGTAATCAGAGGCAAAAGATCACTACCTCATCCATCCTCCACCCCCTTACCTAGTGTGTCCCCCACAACCCATTAGATTGTAAGCTCGCAAGGGCTGGGTCATCCTCCTAATGTTTACTGTTTTTGTAACAATATTTGTGCTACTTGGAACTCTGCTGTACATTTGTTAGTTGTATCTATGTTCCCCTTGTCGTCTTATTGTGCTTTGTAAAGCGCTGCGGAATATGTTGGTGCTATATAAATAAATAAATAATAATAACATAATAATAATAATAATGATTGTAATAGTCTGCATCCCTCGAAGGAGTTCCAAGGTGAACTCAGCATATACTTTTTTTACTTATCTGGGGCTTATTTCAGCCCATAGAAGTGTCTATGTCCCTCACCACAGCTGCGGTCTACTCAAGTATTGTATTCTGGAAAGTGAAACCTCTCTCTCTCTGAGCAATTGGTCTGGCTCATGTGGGTGCATAATACAATAGGAAATGAAGGAGGCATGCCAAAGGCAATTTAAACTTGCATTTATCTAAGCAGTAGCAAAACACAACATGTTTTGGGGTCTCCCCCTTCTTCAGGTGCATCACCATATGGGTGCATCATGTACCATGCATCCTCTTAACATATAAATTGTTATCTTTTCTTGTTTTTTTTTTTTTTTTCATTTCCTTTTCATGTCTGATGGTCCAGCTCCCAGGCGCGGAGCTAGGGGGGGTCGGGGTAGGTCAAGTGCCCCCGGGCGCCGGGTCCCTAAAGGCGCCCAGCTGAGCTGATTTTATTTTTTTTTCTGCGGAGGGGAGCAGCGCAGAGAAGAGAAGAGGGAGAGCTATGCGGACGGTGGAGAAGGGGGCCATCTCCCCCCCTTCTCTCACCTTAGGGCTCTCCCTCCCTCCATCGCTGTCCCCTCCGTTATTGTCCGGGTGCTGGCGCAGCGGGCGGGACTCACCTCCGTCTCGCTCCAGCGCCGGCCGGAAGTTCGGATCCCGCAGCCGCTGCTCTGGTCTGGACTAGACCAGAGTAGTGGCAGATCCATCCGCGCTGCGACGAGACGGAGGTAAGTTCCGCCCGCCGCTGCCAGCACCCGGACATTAATGGAGGGGACAGTGAGGGAGAGAGAGCAGCTCTCCCTCTTCTCTGCGCTGCTCCCCTCCTGCTGGGGAGGCAGGGAGGGGGACACCTGGCTACCTACTCTGGGCATATATACCCCTGGCTACATCTACTGGGCATATATACCCCCTGGCTACATCTACTGGGCATATATACCCCTGGCTACATCTACTGGGCATATATACCCCTGGCTACATCTACTGGGCACATATACCCCTGGCTACATCTACTGGGCACATATACCCCTGGCTACATCTACTGGGCACATATACCCCTGGCTACATCTACTGGGCATATATACCCCTGGCTACATCTACTGGGCATATATACCCCTGGCTACATCTACTGGGCATATATACCCCTGGCTACATATACTGGGCATATATACCCCCTGGCTACATCTACTGGGCATATATACCCCTGGCTACATCTACTGGGCATATATACCCCTGGCTACATCTACTGGGCATATATACCCCTGGCTACATCTACTGGGCATATATACCCCCTGGCTACATCTACTGGGCATATATACCCCCTGGCTACATATACTGGGCATATATACCCCCTGGCTACATATACTGGGCATATATACCCCCTGGCTACATATACTGGGCATATATACCCCCTGGCTACATATACTGGGCATATATACCCCCTGGCTACATATACTGGGCATATATACCCCCTGGCTACATGGACTGGGCATATATACCCCTGGCTACATATACTGGGCACATATACGCCTGACTATATATACTGGGCACATATTATTCTCCTGGCTACATATACTGGGCATATATACCCCTGCTACATATACTGGGCACATATACCTCTGGCTACATATACTGGGCACACATATCCCTGCCTACATATACTGGGCACATAGACCCCTGGCTACCTGTTCTGTGGACATCTCTACCCCTGGCTACCTGTTCTGGGGACATCTATACCGCTGGCCACCTATTCTGGGGACATCTATACCGCTGGCCACCTATTCTGGGGACATCTATACTGCTGGCCACCTATTCTGGGGACAACTATAGACCTGGGGCTACCTATTTTTGGGGAACCACGTCAGATTGAGTGTATTTTGGAGAACTGCTGCCAGGTGAGAGGTGTCTACCATATTAAGGGGGCATTCTACCTATTTATGTGAAATGCTGTCTATTTATGTGACTCATGACTGCTGAATTTGTCTTGTTGGGGGCCTCATGGTTACTGAATTTGTCTTGTTGGGGGCCTCATGATTTGTTGGGGGCCTCAAGATCGCTGAATTTGTCTTGTTGGGGGCCTCATGATTGCTGAATTTGTCTTGTTGGGGGCCTCATGATTGCTAAATTTGTCTTGTTGGGGGCCTCATGATTGCTGAGTTGGTTATGTTGGGGGTCTCATGATTGCTGAATTTGTCTTGATGGGGGGGGCTCATGATTGCTGAATTTGTCTTGGAACATGCTGGAAGGTACATACTGAGGGAGGGTGGGTGAGCGTGAGCCTGCTAACCTCCATATACATTTGGCTCCACCCATAACCACGCCCACATTTATTATGTGACCACGCCCCTTTTTGGGACTATTAATGCGCCGCAACCTTGACTTTGGGGGGCGCATTAATAGTCTTTGTCCCCGGGCGCTGAAAACCCTAGCTACGCCTCTGCCAGCTCCAACCCATCAGCAGTAGATTATTGAGCCTGATCAGCATGAGAAGATTTATAGTAGGAGAAAATGACCACACCCACTGCCCTTCCACCTAATCTCCCTCAAATCAATGCACACAAAGCTGCAGATATTGCATTTACTTTATGGTGAGTCCTAAAAAGAGTTTTCTGTTAGACAAGGAAAAAAACATAAACGGTAAACAGGAATAAAACTAAAACTTCAGAAGTTGTCTGATTCCCTTTTTCCTTGATTAGAACTTCACTTCTTCCCTGTAACATTTACATTTTTTATTGCTTCCATTACCAGCCTCCTTCATCCCTTAAACTTTTGGTCAAATTGGATTTTTCTTTTTTGAAAAAATGCAGCACCCCTTTGCTGTCTTGATCATATGATTTACATCTCTTTATGTGAAGTCTGTTGCCATGGCGACAAATTCTTTGTACTCTGTAGGTATTTGACTGCTTCCTCTGGCGATGTAAATGCATGTGACTTGTTTTCAGAGTCCGTGATTCTGAGCACAGCAGGAAAAGCCAGATTGGATTTCAGCTTTCTGCTTGTACAGGCAGCACATGCTGCTGTAAAAGCCTGGCGCTTTTTTGAATCTACCACAGCATAGTCATCAGCAAGTCTAATCCGAGATCCATTAAGCAATAAACCTTGTTTTAATGTTCTGCATGCACTCAACAACTGTACAATGTCATAAAAATGCAGGTATCTATTGTCATCATCATCATCGGACAGCTTGAGTAAGGAGAGTCACCTACTCTGTGAACTCTTTCCGCTTTGATATCTTCTTTTGTGCCCCCCAGAAGCTGGGGGAATGTTACGGAGCAAAACTCTTGCAGGGCAGTGGGCTTCTGGTAGCTCAATTATTTTCACATTGTTTAATAGGGGTCTGTTTTCAGGTCCTCGGTTTTGTTATGTGAGTAATCAATTTCTTTATTGAGTTTTTGCACTACTGCATCCAACTTTTCTTGTTTAGTCTCCAGGTTTGTGATGCATTTTTTGTCTCTTCTGTCTCTGCCTCAATCCTAGCTGACAGCATCCTTTTGTACATCTTTTTTGCACTGCCTGCAGTGTCTCAACTTAGTTTGTATAGTTTGTATTATGGTCTGTATGCCTAAAGGTTTTTGCTACACCCATAGCCAATTGTTTATATAGCCTATGATAGATGGTCTTACCATAATTTCCATTGCTTTCCTGGACATGACTCCACTCCTGGTGCCATGACCCCCTTAAATATGCATCAACCATGGGTCCCATTTTATACACATTGGAATTGGGTTGTGTATATCCTAAAAATAATTTAGTATAAAATGCTTTTTTAATACTTTGTCTGTAAGTGATCTGGTTTTGCACCATATTTGGGATAGTAATGAAGTCTCATACTCGCCCCATCCTGTGGTGATGTGCATTTAAGCTGTGGACTAAGTGATTATGTTAGTCATTTGACAAAGGGCATCCAGCATGAAATCCGTTCTGTCTGTATCACTGCATGTAGCAATAGTGCAATTTAGCAGTGGAAAGTGGTGTAAGTAACCTCCCTAAATATGCATCAGCCACGGGTCCCATTGTCAAGGGCAAACTCATAATGGCCTTTAATACTGTATATTCAAACTGGCTCTCTGTACCCTACCGCAGAACAGCTACACTTTAATCAAGAGGAAATTTGCCCTATTGGGCATCCTTGGTGTTGCAGTTAGCCTCTGTGTACAGTATCTTACAAAAGCGAGTACACCTCTCACATGTTTGTAAATATTTTATTATTTCTTTTCATGGGACAACACTGAAGATATGACACTTAGATATAATTTAATGTAGTCAGTTCACAGCTTGTATAACAGTGTATATTTGCTGTCCCGTCAAAATAACTCAACATATAATCATGAATGTCTAAACCACAACAAAAGTGAGTACATCCCTAAGTGGAAAATGTCAAAATTGCCTAATGAGACATTTTTCCCTACCCAGGGTCAAGTTACTCTTTAGTGTTACAAGGTCTCAGGTGTGAATGGAGAGCAGGTGTGTGAAATTTGATGTTATTGCTCTCACACACTTTCATACTGGTCACTGGAAGTTCAACATGTCACCTCACGACAGAAACCTCTCTGAGGATCTTAAAAGGATAATTGTTGCTCTACATAAAGATGACCTAGACTATAACACTCTAAAACTGTGCTGCAGCACGGTGGCCAAGAACAGAACAAACCTCGCCATGGTCGACCAAAGAAGCTGAGTGCACGTGTTCAGCATCATATCCAGAAGTTGACTTTTGCAAATAGATGTATGAATGATGGCAGCTTTGCTGCAGAGACATAAGTAGTGGGGGGGGGGGGGGGGCAGCCGGTCAATGCTCAGACCATACATTGCACACTACATCAAATTGGTCTACATGGATATCATCCCAGAAGGAAGCCTCTTCTAAAGATGATGCACAAGAAAGCCCTCAAACAGTTTGCTGAAGCTATGATTAAGGATGGTTAGTCTGAAACATGTCAGCTAATTGATGCTTGCCTTGGCTTTTCTGGATATGTCCATTGAATAAAGGTTACACTCCACTGACAAGTGCAGACCCCTTTCTCTTTTTCCAGTTTGCTGAAGACAAGCAGGCACTAAGGACATGGATTACTGGAACCATTTCCTGTGGTCTGGTGAGACCTAGATAAACTTATATGGCTTAGATGGTGACAAACGTGTGTGGTGGCAACCAGGTGAGGAGTACAAAGACAAGTGTGTCTTGCCTACAGTCAAGCATGGTGGTGGGAGTGTTATGGTTTGGGGCTGCATGATGAGTTCTGTTGGCACTGGGGAGCTATAGTTCATTAAGGGAACCATGGATGCCAACATGTACTGTGCCATAATGATGCAGAGCATGATCTCCTCCCTTCAGCAACTAAGCCACAGGGACACTTAACTCCATTTGTGGGTGTCATAAAACACAGTAGAAGGATTATTTGCTAAGAAAACGGTGAGGTGAAGGACACTAACATTTTAAAAAGTCTGTATCTGGTCAGGGAACACCTACTCACACTTTTAGCATGCATTGCTTCATATAGGCACCCTCTGAAGAACACTTGAAGCTCAGGTGATATCTTCAGCCATGATAAAGCTAGCTATCACTGCCGCATCATTTTTGGCTGCAGCTTTAGTAAACAATTCCTGCTGAGATTGCAATCTGCCCTTTAATTCTTGAACAATTGATGTTTTTCTAGAATAATATAATTACCATTCTTAGCTCCATGTTTGGCATCAAAATACTGACATTTAGTATACTTCTTCACCACTGGCACTGACACTTAACACAAAGTACGCACGAGTTTGTCTTCTCAAAGCATGAACATACACTATATTCACTTTACCTTCTTTCATTAACTTGTCTTCCTTTGGTCAATTTTCTTTCTTCTTGTACATTTTGGGACTGATTGTTGATATTTAAAATCTCTGCTTGTTGAAAAACTAGCTGTGAAACACTGAAGTAGAAACACTGAACTCTAGTGCCAGGATGTCACTTTGTGGCTCAAGACATAACAGTGCATGCATTGTTGGAAATGTAGTTTACAGGCAATATATGCAATAAATTAGCATAGGCCTTATTCGAGACAAACATGCACATTTGGATCTCTCACTGGCCACATAAAATGGCGAATCAGGGCGGATTTGACTTGTGGGCCTTAAGTCTGAAACCTGGGATCCAACCACTAAATTCATCCATGTATACATCTTTAGGTAAGATTTTATGTTTTGGTGATAATAAAGTGTATTTTATAAACTATATTTTGTACCAAATACAATAAACATAAGATCTGAAAATAAAATAAATAAATAAACATTGCAGATTCCCTTTAAAATGACTACTTATTTTTTCACATCCACTATCAATTGAATTTTTTTTCTAATTTATCAGATTTTTTTTATTGGATGAAACCACATTTAGTGAATCCTATACTAATGTGTACAATGTCGATCATCAACAGAGTTATCTATCAGTAGAACTGTGGAGTAAACTGTGGGAAACAAGACAGTCTTTATAGAGAGATAAAGGCATTTCCTAGATATGTTACCTAGGTAGCAGCCTTTTATCTGATCACAGTTTATGATATGACATGAAATGTCAGGGGAATGCTGAGTTCTGAAGGGATTACAGAACATTGCCATCTTAAGATAGCTAAGAGGTTAGGCATACTGCAAGCAAGAATCTGTTCCTGTATCAGTCGATAGCAGTAAAACATCTGAAAAGAAGACTACTAATGCCTAGACAAAACTTTCTTTGTAGAATAAAAAGTAAACAAATGCAAATCAACCTACAAACAATAAAAATAATGCAGGGATAGATCAATTTACACAAAAGCTTTGCTTTACTGTAAGAAGTCTTTTTTTTGTATGTCTGTTTACTAACCTAAAATGCATATCACAAATGCAGACTGTATTATTTATATCACTTTGTCATCGTAGAGTCATCTTCATTTATTTCCTAACTTCGAGATGTAAAATACATGCAGCCGGTAAATTGAATCTATCAAAGGATGGCCATAAACAATCTGCTGCTAAGGAATATTGTAATGTTTGTTGCTAGCTTGGCTTTGCTGAGGCATGCAGAGCAATAAAGATAAAAAGTACACAATGCATGATAAATGTACTACATGCAAAGGGCAAATCTGTGCCCTATTACTGCAAAGCTCCATGCTAGCTTGTAAAGCATCAGAGTGTATTGCCATAAGATCATTTTTAAAATTTAGATCTGAAGTCCGTCAGTGGCTAAAGTGTTAAAAACAACAGCAGGTTATTATTCAAATATTAGTGTACTTATTCTAAAGTCTCCTTAAAATAGAGTAAAATAAGCCTTTGATCAATGATGCAATGTATTTGTATTAGCAAACAGTTTTTCAGCGCCTAGGAAAGAGAACATATGATCGCTGCCGAGAATGAACAACGCCCAAAGTCCACAAAATTAGTATTATGAAGAATCAAAGAGGAATAAATACAGTCAATAAAAATTTACCACGGAGATATTCCAACCTCACATGGGGCCATATGCAATTCACTTTTTCACCTGAGTTTTCTCCTGGGTGATATTTTTAAATTTGTTAATAAAATGCATTTTAAGCCATTAGAAAGCAAGAAAATGCTCAAAATAATTTTGATAGTACTTTTACATTTACTGTTTGGTACTTTTTTAGTTGAAAAGTGCTGGAAAGTTATTTTAAATCAAAGATGAAAAATTATCTCCTAGGAGAAAACTCAGGTGAAAAATGTAATTGCATATGGGCCATGGTCTCGTGGCCAACCATCACCAGAAAAGAGTAAGAGGGGCTTACCAGCTGCCAACAACCCACATTATGAGGTTGTATGTCTCGCATTCAGTGGTAATCCTAACAAACCTCAAGCAGATATGGATCCAAACTTCCACCATTCCCTCACCTCGATATATGGTATGGTATCCAGGAAGGCCAGGGCCGGCCTTAGGTTTTACAGCGCCCTGAGCGAAGCCAGATTATGGTGCCCCCCCCCCCCCCCCCCCCCTCATCCTACACACACACACACACACACACACACACACACACACACACACACACACACACACACACGAGGAATAGGTAATATTGGGATGGACAGACAGACAAATATATATACATTGAGAGAGAGAGAGAGACACACAGATATAGGGAGGGGGGGGGAGAGAGAGAGAGAGAGAGACATACAGAGAGAGAGACAGACATACAGAGAGAGAGAGAGACATACAGAGAGAGAGCGAGAGGGACATAGAGAGAGAGAGCATGAGGAAAGAGAGTGAGAGAGGAGGAGGAGGAGAGAGAGAGAGAGAGAGAGAGAGAGAGAGAGACAGAGAGAGGAGAGACAGAGAGAGAGAGAGGAGAGAGACAGAGAGAGAGAGAGGAGAGAGACAGAGAGAGAGAGAGAGAGGAGAGATAGAGGAGAGAGACAGAGAGAGAGAGAGGAGAGAGACAGAGAGAGAGAGAGGAGAGAGACAGAGAGAGAGAGAGAGGAGAGACAGAGAGAGAGAGAGGAGAGAGACAGAGAGAGAGAGAGGAGAGAGAGAGAGAGAGGAGAGACAGAGAGAGAGAGAGGAGAGAGACAGAGACAGAGAGAGGAGAGAGACAGAGACAGGAGAGAGACAGAGACAGGAGAGAGACAGAGACAGAGACAGGAGAGAGACAGAGACAGGAGAGAGACAGAGACAGGAGAGAGACAGAGACAGAGACAGGAGAGAGACAGAGACAGAGACAGGAGAGAGACAGAGACAGGAAAGAGAGACACAGAGAGGAGGAAAGAGACACAGAGAGGAGGAAAGAGAGACAGAGGGGAGGAAAGAGAGACAGAGGGGAGGAAAGAGAGACAGAGGGGAGGAAAGAGAGACAGAGGGGAGGAAAGAGAGACAGAGGGGAGGAAAGAGAGAGGAGAGATAGAGACAGAGGGGAGGAAAGAGAGACAGAGGGGAGGAAAGAGAGACAGAGGGGAGGAAAGAGAGAGACAGAGAGAGAGGAGAGAGAGAGACAGAGAGAGAGGAGAGAGAGACAGAGAGAGAGGAGAGAGAGACAGAGAGAGGAGAGAGAGACAGAGAGAGGAGAGAGAGACAGAGAGAGGAGAGAGAGACAGAGAGAGGAGAGAGAGACAGAGAGAGGAGAGAGAGACAGAGAGAGGAGAGAGAGACAGAGAGAGGAGAGAGAGACAGAGAGAGGAGGGAGAGACAGAGAGAGGAGGGAGAGACAGAGAGAGGAGGGAGAGACAGAGAGAGGAGGGAGAGACAGAGAGAGGAGGGAGAGACAGAGAGAGGAGGGAGAGACAGAGAGAGGAGGAGGGAGAGACAGAGAGGAGGAAAGAGAGACAGAGAGGAGGAGGGAGAGACAGAGAGGAGGAAAGAGAGACAGAGAGAGGAGGGAGAGACAGAGAGAGGAGGGAGAGACAGAGAGAGGAGGGAGAGACAGAGAGAGGAGGGAGAGACAGAGAGAGGAGGGAGAGACAGAGAGAGGAGGGAGAGACAGAGAGGAGGAAAGAGAGAGGACGAGAGAGACAGACAGATATAGGGAAGGAGGGATAGGAGGGAGAAAAAGGTGAGAGAGAAAAACATAGGGGGGGGGGTGAGAGAGAGGGATGGATGGATAGATAGATAGATAGATAGACAGGATATAGGAATAGATAATCTAGGGACATATATGAGAGAGAGAGACAGAGCTATAGGGATGGATGTATGTTTGGGGAGAGAGAGAGAGAGACAGACAGATAAAGATGGATGGGAGGAGTAGAGAGAGAGACAGATATATAGGGATGGATGGATGCATGGGGAGATAGAGAGACAGACAGATATAGGGATGGATGGATGGTAGGAGTAGAGAGAGGGGGAAGGAGAGACAGAGAGACAGAGAGAGAGAGAGAGAGAGAGAGAGAGAGAGAGAGAGAGAGAGAGAGAGAGAGAGAGAGAGAGAGAGAGAGAGAGAGAGAGAGAGAGAGAGTGTGAGTGAGTGAGTGTGTGTGTGTGTGTGTGCTGCACAAAGTCCGGTCCATTAAGGCTGCATTTTGATCTATGTAGAGCCCCCTGAGTGACTGACCTGCCTCTCTGCTGTCCCCCTTGCTTGCAGTTTGCTGACACTCTGTGGGAGCTGGGCGATGTGCTCCTGTCACACAGACCTGTGGGCTGCAACAAGTTCCCCTCTGTGGTGGCTCCCTCCATCCCCGGCACTCAGACTGCCAGCCATGTAGTTCAGTGGTGGGTGGTCCAGCAGCATTGATGGCAGAGCGAGGGAAGCCGCTGTATACTTCAAATACAGGAAGTGCTCATTCAGGAAAGCACTTCCTGTATTTGAGATACACAGCGCCACCACTGGGCTCCCTCTGTCATCACAGCTGCCGATTCACCCACAGCTGAACAGGGCTGACAGTGAGTGCCGGAGATCGGAGGGAGCCGCGAGTGAGGGGAATAGAAACCCCTGCACATGCGCCCCTTGGAGGCCGGCGCCCTGTGCGACCGCTCCGGTCGCACAGGTCAAAGGCCGGCCGTGAGGAAGGCTAATATATAAACACAAAAAAACCCAGCAACTCTAAGTGTAAACTGTTTATTGTAAAAACAATTGGTATAGACTGTAAAAAAACAAGATAAAAAAACAAGATAAAAACAAATACTTACATACGGGGCACAGGAACTGGGAACCCCTAATAAAAACTTGTGCGTTTAAGCTGATCCACATTCAATAACACATTAAAGGTGCTGCATGTCTTCTTTCTGACCGGTTTCGCAATCTAGCGTCATCAGCAGTGAGGTAAATTACCGACTTGTGCGGTAAATACCTCAATAGTAAATGTCAATTCATAAAGACCACAACATGTTGTCCACAAATTTTACCGGCACCTCTGGTGTGGCGAAATCAGAGCGGAGACTGTGCAAGACTGTGGGAAGCCAGCCGTGACTCACACAAGTAGAGAGGGATAATCTATGACTCACAGGAGCAGAAACAAATAAAAACAGCCCCTGTCTCCTGAAAGTCCCAATGATCAGATTTTTATGAGACCCAAAGGCTTCTCAGGAGGTTCTTGATTTTCTACGACCAGGCACCGAGCAGAGATCGGAACAAAAGAGGCTTCCCCTGTGGCCGTTTAACCCCATAGGTTCCTGTTTGAAGATGTGGAGGAGCTAGTGGGGAAATCACATAAGCACAGCATGTATAATGTCTCCTGGAAGTTCATCTAAGCTGTGGCAATTAAATAAAATATATAGAAAGACTAATAAACAGATTCGGAGCGAGCAGAGACAGTATAACAAAACGTACATCTAAAGGGATGTCGAGATGCATCTTACTATTGTAATGCCCACACTGCACGAAACAGCTCGTATCAACAGAGACACTCTTCTGCTGTTACCAAACAGGTTGTTGTCAATCGGCTTTAGTAAATTACTGTACTTCTACTGTACCTGTAAACATTTTTATAAATTAGCACACAAAAGTCTAAAATACCGAATGCAGTATTTTAACATCCAGATTTTTTGGTCGCACGGCCTTTTATGAGTGAAGACCCACCCGATACCCTGCCGCATCAAATCAGCATGAGAAGCAGGGCTGTGTTACTCTCCCTGTTGGCTGCCTGGCTCTCCCTAAAGTCTCATGAAAAAGATCCGGCACTATAGTGTTTAATAATAGCAACAATTTGTAGACAGTGGCATAAGACGAGTGGTCATGATGAACATAGCAGAGCATAACATCCTGGCACCTGCACCTTAGAGAAAGCTTGGCGTAAGCCACACGAAACGGTCGTCGGGCCGTGCACCCTCTGGCACCCACCACCGCTACCTCCCACCCACACCCAGGTACCAAGTTAGACATTTTTGGCACTATCGTCATTGTTTGCTATTATGCTTGGATGTTATGCTCTGCTATGTTCATCATGACCACTCGTCTTATGCCACTGTCTACAAATTGTTGCTATTATTAAACACTATAGTGCCGGATCTTCTCCATGCTACTTTTTTGTTGAACCTGCTGCTCTGTATTTGTCCTGAGCACATAGTGTTCTGGGTGTTTATTACCTACCTACCCCGAGTGCCCGCCAACTCTCCCTCAATTTCTCCCTAAAGTCTGTCTGTCAAATCTACCGCACAGAGAAAGAGAAAGTTATCGGTTGGTAAGAGCTGGTGAAAAATACTGAACACTTTTGCCCGATTTTCCGACTGCTGTTATCTTTGTGAATTGCAGTTTCTTGAGGCAATAACCGCACAGGTCGGTAATTTACCTCACTAGCCGGTAATTCTAATTTCATGTGAGGTAACAGGTTTAGTGAATTGGGATTTGTAAAGGTAATCAGTAAAATCAGCTGTTTTCAGCATTAGCTGAATGTGGTAATGCTTAGTGAATGCTGCGCGTAAAGTACAAAAACAGTGAAAACACTCTGCACAGTACAAAAACAGATAGAAAACTGTAATAAACATCTAATATAATACATTATAGCAAAAAACAGACATTATTAAAACATTATCAGTATCTTCCAGTAGTATCATAAACCAAACTCAGATCCCATTGAGTGTTAAGACCATGTTGGGCATGTGTACCCAACTGCCATATCTAAAAAGCCTCTCATTTAAGGAGTATCCTATGTATGTCCCCTCCTCTGGCATGTCGCACAAGTCATTCTAGCCCCTGAAATCTAAAAGCTGACATGTCTCCTTTATGAATTGTCATAAAATGTTTAGATACGCTGGATAGGCTGGCCACCAATGAGTAAATACGGAAAGCAAATTGAAATAATGATTGCCAATACTCCTGGCAGTGTGTAGCACTGAACTGAAAATACTGTTTATTTTTTAACAAGAGTGTCACTTTAACCACTTGCCGACTGCACACTCATACCGTGCGGCGGCAAAGTGGTAGCTGGAGGACCAGCGACGCAGTTCTGCGTCGCCAGGTGCCTCCCTAATTAATCAGGAAAGGCCGCTCGCGCGAGCGGCCGTTTCCTGTTAGATCACGGAGCGGGTCTCCGTGAATAGCCTGCGAGCCGCTGATCGCGGCTTGCAGACTAAATGTAAATGCAGGAGATATTTGTCTCCTTTGTTTACATTGAACGGCGCTGCTGCTACAGCAGCGCCGTAAGGCAGATCGGCGATCCCCGGCCAATCAGCGGCCGGGGATCGCCGCCATGTGACAGGGGACAGCCTGTCACTGGCTGCACAGGACGGATAGCATCCTGTGCAGCCCCGATCACCGGGGGGGAGCAGGTAGGAGAGGGAGGGAGGAATTTGCTTTGAGGTGCCCCCCCGCAACATGCCTGCAGACCGGAGCGATCAGACCCCCCTGCACATCATCCCCATAGGGGGGGAAAAGGGGGGCGATCTGATCGCTCTGCATGTAACATGATCTGTGCTGGGGGCTGCAGAGCCCACCCAGCACAGATCATAAAAAGTAGCGCTGGTCCTTAAGGGGGGGTAAAGGCTGGGTCCTCAAGTGGTTAAGGCACACACCGTCATTTAACTGCTTCTGGACAGCGGTAATTGAAATCTACACTCTGTTTGTAGCTGCTTATTCCTGCCCTGGCATAGATTTCAATTACCGGCTCGCACAGATCACCACTCTCACCACTTCCGCTGATCTCTCCCTCGCAGCAAGCCCCTCGCTCTGCCATTGGTATGACAACAGAACTCTGTGAGCTGGTCAGGAGCTGATTTTGTTGGCATTGATAACAGGGTTAGGAGCCAATCAAATTGGCTTCTGACTGGCTTACAGAGCTCTGCTGTCATCGACTCCTGACGGCTCACAATTTGTCGGTAAGCCCGTTTTTTTATACCAGCAGTTTTTGGTCCTTAAGGAGCCAGAGACTGCTGGTACACAAGTGGTTAAGAAATCACATTATTGTTTTAATTAAAAAAAAGTTTATCTTTTTTGCTACGAATAAAAAAATATTACTCTACAACACAGATTTCCTATTTTTAGCCTGCACTAAAGGCAAAGATGAATTCTAATTGTATTTATTTTATTGTTTGATTTGTGAGACTTTAAACAATATAAAGGGTGATGATTTTTGTACACAATCAAATCCTGTCTAGATGTCATTATAGAAACACTAAAATGAGAAGAGGTAGCAGGAAAAGAGATGTCTAGAACCGTTGTGGCATCTGTCCTACTGATTTGTGTGATGCATGGGTTTAGCGTTAGGTCTGCTTTAAAACTAGTTTACAGTCCAACAATTTAAGTGCTAGATTGCGTGTTTTCCAATTAGAATCAAAGAAGCATTATTGGAATATGTTTATTTCTGAATGCTTCATTGTGCAGTTTTGAAGAAAATAGGCAAAAGCTACATATGAAGAGAGAACCTTCAATGTGTAATTACGCCAAGTAACCTCATCAACATACAAAAGAAAATGGTTTATTTCTAATCATCGTCAGATTTTGTTCACAAAGAGAAAACATCATTAAAGCTGCCACAGAACAATGAATCCTAATAGGTGCTAATGCAATTGCTAGTTGAGATAATTATCACTTAAAGTAATCTGCATGTATTCAGTGACTTGTGTGAAAAAAAGTAGAGTTTGGTAAAAGTGTTTTTTTCCTTCCAGACTCATACTAGAGTAGTAGACCACTCAAATATCAGCTCAGACTGACTGAAATGAAATTTTGCATGATATTTACTGATATGTGTAAGAACTAGTCAGTATCTAAACCTATGGTTGTATCAGTTCACGGTCCTGCACTTCTGCTTTTCAAACCTAGTGTATTCAGTTTGATTCTTAGTGTAATGCCAGTATGCTAGTGCCTCCATTTAAAGGGAATAGAGCATCTGAACCAGCAGCGCCAAAGCTTACATTGCACTTTGTGAAATCTTACTTCTATTTATTTTGAATCACATGATTTCAGAACTGCTTTCTGAGTTGCATAACCATCTTCATACTTAAGGCACATTCTGGCCTGATACTGGATTTCTTTTTGGGGTCTTATTATTACTTGTTGTATTTATAAAGTATAATGTACTCAGAAGCAGACCGGGCACTGTTCACATAACTGCTTTTAATTCAACATCTTCATGCCATAATGCTTACAAAGACATCATTCACAAGTTTTGTATCAAACCTTGAGGTGGTAGTGAGGCTGGGGTTACGTAGCGCTGGACAATAAATCGGGATACATACAATGCAAACAAGGGTTGACAGACAGAAAGGTAGCACGTGGTTATACAATATAGAACAAGGTTATACATGCAAACACTGTATACGACGCATGGTTATGCCATTTAACAGAGACCCAACAAGTCTGAGTTAGTATATGGAAAGGAATCATTGGTGGGGTTGCAAGATCAAGAAGGACACGCTAACACCACATGTTTTTTAATGAGTGACAATTTTGGATGTAGAGAAGGCCAGTTTAACAATTACATTTTCTTTTTGGTAACCACAGAGTTTGTGATATTTTAAGAGTTCAATTTGGCATTAATGTTTAAACTAACTGTGCCATGTGCTCTAATGAACTCCCATAATATTACAGATGCTCAGTTTTAAACTGTGTTGGTAACAAGCAGGGGCGTAGCAATAGAGGTCGCAGCGGTCGCATGCGCGACTGGGCCCGGCTCCTGAAGAGGCGGGGGAGGGGCCCGGGGGGGCCCATGTCTTTTTATAGTGCGGCCAGGACTGAGTGCGGCCCGTGCGCCGTGCACGCTATTGGGAAGGGGGGAGCCGCAGCTGCGGGGAGAGCAGCCCGACCTCTCCCTCCCTTCCTCTCCCCGGGCCCCCCCCTTCAGATGCAGAGTGACGCGCACGGAAGCGCTGTAGGCTGAAACTCACCTCCGTCCCTGCGTTCCAAGCGCCGCTGATCTCCTCTCGCTGTATAGATGCTGTTACACACTGCTTCCGGCTAAACAGGAAGCAGTGTGTAACAACATCTATACAGAGCGGGAGGAGAGGAGACCAGCGGCGCAGGGACGGAGGTGAGTTCTGCCTACAGCGCTTCCGTGCGCCGCGCACTCTGCATTTGAAGGGGGGGCCCGGGGAGAGGAAGGGAGGGAGAGGTCGGGCTGCTCTCCCCGCAGCTGCGCCTCCCCCCTTCATTATGGGGGGGGACCTACCTACCTACCTACCCACCTAATCCTGGGGGACAGCTACCTACCTATCCTGGGGGGGCAGCTACCTAATCTAACCTATCCTGGGGGGCAGCTACCTAATCTATCCTGGGGGGCAGCTACCTACCTAACCTATCCTGGGGGGGCAGCTACCTACCTAACCTATCCTGGGGGGCAGCTACCCACCTAACCTATCTGGGGGGGGGGCAGCTACCTAATCTAACCTATCCTGGGGGGCAGCTACCTAATCTAACCTATCCTGAGGGGCAGCTACCTAATCTATAATGGGGGGCAGCTACCTACTCTAACCTATCCTGGGGGGCAGCTACCTACTCTAACCTATCCTGGGGGCAGCTACCTAATCTAACCTATCCTGGGGGCAGCTACCTAATATAACCTATCCTGGGGGAAAGCTACCTAATCTATCTTGGGGGGCAGCTACCTAACCTATACTGGGGGGCACCTACCTCATCTAACCTATACTGGGGGCAGCTACCTCATCTAACCTATACTGGGGGGCACCTACCTATCTAACCTGGGGGCACTTACTTGTCTAACCTGTATTCGGTACACCTAGCTAGCCTATACAGGTGGCAACTATACTGGCTACCTATATTGGAGGCACCTACCTAACTAACCTATACTGGGGGCACCTACCTATCTAACCTATGCTGGGGACAACTATTCTGGCTACCTATATTAGAGGCACCCACCTAGCTAACCTGTACTGGGGGCACCTATCTATCTAATCTATACCGGCGGCGCCTGCCTATCTAACCTATACTGGGGGCAACTATACTGGCTACTTATGCTGGAGGCACCTACCTGGCTAACCTATACCGGGGGCAACTATACTGGCTTACCTATGCCTGGCTACCTATACTGGGGGGACCTATAGCTGGCTATAGGGATTTGGATATGTGTGTGCGTCGGGTGTTGCCGGGGGAGGGGGGCTGTTGTTGCCGTGGGGGGGGCCCACATCCAGATTCCGCATCGGGGCCCAGAGGTTTGTAGCTACGCCACTGGTAACAAGCTAGGTGATTCTCTATTTTTTTAGCATTTTTAGGGCTGGTGCACACCAAGAGTGGTTCTGAGCATTTTTAAAAATGCTTGCGCTTTGAAAAGTACTTGGCTAATGTATTTCAATGGGATGGTGCACACCGATTCGTTTTGTTTCCAAATGCAAACTCGGGTCCCGAAGCATTTTTGCTGATTTCTGAGGCGATTCAGCCTTAATGTTAAGTATAGCAAACAGGAAAATCGTTCTGAAAAGTGCTAGATCAGAGCGATTTTCCAAGTGTTTTTGTTACAGAAGCTGTTCAGTTACAGCTCTACTGTAACAAATTATAAAACATGCTACACCAAAATGCTCCAAAAAACACTAGGCATGTTTAGAAAATCGCTAGGCACATGCCTAGAATAGGCTTAAAAAATCACTTCAAAAAGCATCAAGCGTTTGCAATTATGCTAGCGCTTTTTGGTGTGCACTGGCCCTTAGATTGCTGTTTGTATAATTTTCAATAAGATTTTTTTTTTAATTTTATTAATCAGACCTCAGTCCATCTTACATGAGCTCAGGTCTAGAGAAGGTGGCAATGTTTATGGATCATGTTTCCTTATTGCATGTTAGAGCTCTAACTTAAATTGTGGATGCAGCATTGAACTGTATTCACTTCACAGATAACATTTTTTGGAACTCTTCCTAAACCCATGTATTGATTTCCATCAAAGAATTGCATATGTTTTAGTGCACTGTCACTTGACAGCCCAAAGACCATGCCCTTCCAATATTGACTTTCAGCCTTGTCCCTTACATACAGAAATTTCTTTGGATTCTCTGAATATGTCATTGATATTACGTATCACAGATTATGATATTTTTAAATTATTTGCAGCTTTACATTGAAGAACTTTATTCTTAACTTATTACACTTTTTGCCTACACATTATTTCAGTGGTTCTGCCTTGCCATTCTTCTTGCTTATCTTATGCCTGTTGCTGTGAGATGACCCACAGTGTCTTTGTTAGTATTAACTTTTCCAATATTCTATTGCTTCTGTTGTAGCTTTTTTGAATTGTGTTGCTGGTATCATTTTTTTTTTACGTTTGACGTGTTTACTTTATACCATTTTCAATTAAATATATTATTTAAATGATTTTCAAATAATCACATTCTGTTTTAATTTACATTTTACTAAAGTTTTTTTTTTTTTGTAACTAGATTTGTTACTCCAAAATACCCTCAATAGGCTCCCTTGTCCTGACCTTCCATGCCCACGCTAATTCCCCCCAAAAATGTAGTAATAATCAGCTCATACATTCGGTGCTGAGACGCAAAAGGTCCTTGTGCTTCCTCTACTCTTGCTCTATATTCTGTTTTGTCTGAAGGTGCATAATCACGAACAGTAACTTTTTGACCAAAGGGATTGATAAATTAGTGCTAGGGCAACAATTTGGACTGCAGCAGAGTCCATCCTCACAGGGAACACTGTTATGTGAACATTTTTGTGTGTGGCACAGTCTAAAAACTGTCTGCCCTTCACCACTGGCTGAAAGCCATACAATTACGGCAACAAGAGAGTGCGCAGAGAGAGAGACCACCTCTCACTTCACTTTACTGTGCGTACTTGCACGGTGGAGCTTTTGATGGGCTCCTTGCCATAGCACAGCAACAGAAAAAAACTTACGGTATGCCAGAAGAAATTGGAGGATACTTGAGTATATCCAGGCCGAACCACATAAGAATACATTTAGGTGTGTCGCACACAGCATCTGTAGATCAAGCTACTCTTCTTAGGGACAGTGGTACAAGAGTTAGTGTGAAACAATAGAATGATAGCTTCTGGATGTCAGATGTCGGCATAGTGGAAGTATGCATGGTTTTATACAAAGCTCGATGGAAAGTCTTTTAGTTCATTGAAGTGAGCTCTGAGGTGGAGGTCTGAGGTGGAAAACCGATATCCTCATGGGAGGTGCTTTACTTAGGGCTAAAGGTCTGAAGCAAGAGCCGGGATATAACATATGCGGTGTGGCTAAGAGGCCATCGGCTGTGTATGTGGTTGGATGGTGAACCAGCTTGGGGTATCTACTGATAGTGGATATATCACAGGAGCATTCGATTGTAGCTGTCTGTTGTGTGGCAGCACTACAAAAGGGTGAGATGCTGAAGTATTAGAAAACCAGAAGATGGTGTTTCAGTGGACTTGGACGCACATGAGTGTGTGCATGTTTCATGGTGGTGAAAAATACTATTTTGTTTGTACATTATCACTCTATGGGCTTGATTCACTAAACCGTGATAACTCAAATATCACACCTTATCAAAGATATCACATCTTATCAAAGTGACCATGCCTTATCAGAGTAGCATAGCGAGCACTACGAACTAACAGGGACTCAGGGCAGGACTAGTGCCATTGCCAATTAGCTGGCATAAGTTCGTAGCACTCGCTATGCTACTCTGATAAGGCGTGTTAACTTTGATAAGGTCTGATATCTTTGATAAGGTGTGATATTTGAGTTATCACGGTTTAGTAAATCAAGCCCTATGTGTCTATGTTTCTTTTATTTTTAGGTTCTTGAGGTTCACTTTTTGTAAATGGATGGGGGCAATTGGGGACTGCATGTGAGACTGCAAGCTCCATGATTTGGACTTTTTCTTGATGTTTCCCTTAGTGTGCTGAGATTTCTGGTGTGCTGTGAGATTGTAAGGTGTACAGTTGTCGTTTACTGTTTATCTTTTGTGTAGAGAAAGAGTGCACCTTGATTTATTTATTATGTCCATTTGTCCATTGCGGTCCATTCTGCAGCAAATGTTTCCTTCTTGTGTAACAACCACATTACTCTGTGATCTGACTCATGTGAATTCTGCAACACTTTTCTACCTAACAGAGACATTTTTAAACAAATCAATCACAGGTTTGTTGGATCACATATGTTTTTCTGTGCTTCAGGACCTTTGATGTATCAATATCACAGTCCACCTACCATAGTAAAAGTCAGCTAAAAACTCAGTAACATACAAAATAACACTTAGCCTCTAGTGCTCTGCCTTTGTGCGACTTCCAATATTCCTATAATTTATAGGAAGGGATGCATAATTATTCTGTTTATAATGGCTTCTGGTCAAATGGCTATTGTCTGTTGGATCATCTGTTACTACTATTAAATTTCTTTTGCATATACCATAAAACACGCCAGACATTGTTGCTGCCTGCCTGTTATTTTAATTGCAGCATTGATCAGCAGTACGCTAAAATGTCAAGTTAAAAAAAAAAAGTTGTTTTTTTCCCTAAAGTGATTCATGTGTGAAATCTTTCTAATTTATATTTTACTGAGGGAACTGTTCTGTGTAGATATACAATTTCCTGTGCTGATATTTTAAACAGATGACTCTGGATATTGTTCAGCATAATAGCATTGTAAATTACACGTTGCCTGAATATTTTCTGGAAGTTTTATTATAGTTTTGAGCTCTTCTTTCTTACTTATAAAAGACACTTTTTATTTCCTCCTGGTGCGCATTTAGAGGGTATTCTGTTAAAGATACTATACATGCTGCAAGTCCACAGTCTTAACTTGCATATTATTTGTATTTTTGGTTTGCAATTTTCGCTATTTCAAGAATCTAATTTGTATAAATTTTAAATAGAAAACGTCCAATACTTCTAAATGGTACTGTTATGAAACTGTTATTTAAATCTGCCAACATTCATCAAGGATTCATTGAAATGTCAACCAGAATTCAGAATCTTCTAGCCCAAATTTCAAATTGCATCGAAGTCAGTGAGGAGTTATTTTAATTGTTACATTGAGTTCCCAAGCCAAAATATTTTCAATACAATGCTTGGGAAGCTCCCATTGCTGCTAGGACATGTGCTGAAAATCCCCCCCCCCCCAAAAAAAAACCCAATAATTAATTGTAGTCTGTTTTGGCAGAAACTTGTTTTGCCTGTGATTGGCTTTACTAGTTACAGTATCTCAAGATCAAAGGGTTAAAACTTAAAGGAGGTTGTAACCTCTAGAAATAAAAAAAATACTTTAGAATAGTTAGTGCCCTATATATACACAATAGAATCCCAGTTATCCAGAACTCAACTAACCAGAAGTCTCAACCAACCACAACAAATAATTAGCAGTACTCACAGTGTTGTAGGCTTTTCTGTGCTGAAAGACTGGGTTCCATGACTCTCCCAAGGTTAATATACTTTCAATTACTGTATTTTAATATTTAATATAGAGTTCATGGTATGTATATAGAGTGAGGAATTGTACTGTATTAACTAGCCCTTTTTTAACATTTTGAGACAACCAGTCCATCTCCAATGGTGGTGGATAGCCAAGACTCTACTCTACTGTATATGTAACCCCTTTTTTTGTAAAATAGGACCCTATGTGTTCCCTATTTTTTTCTTACCTACAGTACCAAAGTCTCAAGCAACCAGAAAGCACACTTATCCACCATCAACCTATCTCCGTTGGTGGCGGATAACCGAGACTCTACTGTATAATTAAACCCCTTTTTTTGTAAAATAGGTCCCTATGTGTAGTGTTGGGCGAACATCTAGATGTTCGGGTTCGGGCCGAACAGGCCGAACATGGCCGCGATGTTCGGGTGTTCGACCCGAACTCCGAACATAATGGAAGTCAATGGGGACCCGAACTTTTGTGCTTTGTAAAGCCTCCTTACATGCTACATACCCCAAATTTACAGGGTATGTGCACCTTGGGAGTGGGTACAAGAGGAAAATTTTTTTTAGCAAAAAGAGCTTATAGTTTTTGAGAAAATTGATTGTAAAGTTTCAAAGGAAAAATTGTCTTTTAAATGCTGAAAATGTCATGTTTCTTTGCACAGGTAACATGGTTTTTACCGCCAGGCAGTCATAAATGTAATAAAGATAAGAGGTTCAATAAACAGGGACCGGTAACGCTAACCCAGCAGCAGCAGCAGCACACGTGATGGAACAGGAGGAGGCGCAGGAGGAGAAGGCCACGCTTTTTGAGACACAACAACCCAGGCCTTGCATGAGGACAAGAAGCGTGCGGATAGCATGCTTTTTACCGCCATGCAGTCATAAATGTAATAAAGATAAGAGGTTCAATAAACAGGGACCGGTAACGCTAACCCAGCAGCAGCACAGAGCACACGTGATGGAACAGGAGGAGGCGCAGGAGGAGAAGGCCACGCTTTTTGAGACACAACAACCCAGGCCTTGCATGAGGACAAGAAGCGTGCGGATATAGCAGCAATGCTTTTTGCCGCCATGCAGTCATAAATGTAATAAAGAGAAGAGGTTCCATAAACAGGGACCGGTAACGCTAACCCAGCAGCAGCACAGAGCACACGTGATGGAACAGGAGGAGGCGCAGGAGGAGAAGGCCACGCTTTGAGACACAACAACCCAGGCCTTGCATGAGGACAAAAAGCGTGCGGATATAGCAATGCTTTTTGCCGCCATGCAGTCATAAATGTAATACAGATGAGAGGTTCAATAAACAGAGACTGGAAACGCTAACCCAGCAGCAGTACACATGATGGAACAGGAGGAGGCGCAGGAGGAGAAGGCCACGCTTTTTGAGACGCAACCCAGGCCTTGCATGAGGACAAAAAGCGTGCGGATATAGCAATGCTTTTTGCCGCCATGCAGTCATAAATGTAATACAGATGAGAGGTTCAATAAACAGGGACTGGAAATGCTAACCCAGCAGCAGCAGACGTGATGGAACAGGAGCAGGCGCAGGAGGAGAAGGCCAAGCTTTTTGAGACACAACAACACAGGCCTTGCATGAGGACAAAAAGCGTGCGGATATAGCAATGCTTTTTGCCGCCATGCAGTCATAAATGTAATACAGATGAGAGGTTCAATAAACAGAGACTGGAAACGCTAACCCAGCAGCAGCACACATGATGGAACAGGAGGAGGCGCAGGAGGAGAAGGCCACGCTTTTTGAGACGCAACCCAGGCCTTGCATGAGGACAAAAAGCGTGCGGATATAGCAATGCTTTTTGCCGCCATGCAGTCATAAATGTAATACAGATGAGAGGTTCAATAAACAGGGACTGGAAATGCTAACCCAGCAGCAGCAGACGTGATGGAACAGGAGCAGGCGCAGGAGGAGAAGGCCAAGCTTTTTGAGACACAACAACACAGGCCTTGCATGAGGACAAAAAGCGTGCGGATATAGCAATGCTTTTTGCCGCCATGCAGTCATAAGTGTAATACAGATGAGAGGTTCAATAAACAGGGACCGGAAACGCTAAACCATCCCAGATGTTCATTGGTCATGTTACTTGGTTGGGGTCCTGGAGTGTTGCGTAGTCGTTTCCAATCCAGGATTGATTCATTTTAATTTGAGTCAGACGGTCTGCATTTTCTGTGGAGAGGCGGATACGCCGATCTGTGACGATGCCTCCGGCAGCACTGAAACAGCGTTCCGACATAACGCTCGCTGCCGGGCAAGCCAGCACCTCTATTGCGTACATTGCCAGTTCGTGCCAGGTGTCTAGCTTCGATACCCAATAGTTGAAGGGTGAAGATGGATTGTTAGACACAGCTACGTCATCTGACATGTAGTCCTTGACCATCTTCTCCAGGCGATCGGTGTTGGAGGTGGATCTGCACGCTTGCTGTTCAGTGGGCTGCTGCTGCATGGGTGTCAGAAAATTTTCCCACTCCAAGGACACTGCCGATACCATTCCCTTTTGGGTACTAGCTGCGGCTTGCGTTGTTTGCTGCCCTCCTGGTCGTCCTGGGTTTGCGGAAGTCAGTCTGTCTGCGTACAACTGGCTAGAGGAGGGGGAGGATGTCAATCTCCTCTCTAAAGTCTCCACAAGGGCCTGCTGGTATTCTTCCATTTTGACCTGTCTGACTCTTTCTTCAAGCAGTTTTGGAACATTGTGTTTGTACCGTGGATCCAGAAGGGTATAAACCCAGTAATTGGTGTTGTCCAGAATGCGCACAATGCGTGGGTCACGTTCAATGCAGTCTAGCATGAATTGAGCCATGTGTGCCAGAGTCCCACCAGAATCCTCATCATCCTCTTGTGAGCGTTGTGATAGTTGTTGTGATGCATCATAGTCGTCACCTTCCTCCTGGTCTGCTTCTGCTGACCATTCGCGTTGAATTGTGGAAGTCCAACGTGCACCGCTCTGGCCCTCGTCAGTGGTGGCATGAAACTCCTGCTCCAACTCCAGCTGTTCCTCCTCCTCTTCTTCGTCATAGCTGCTGGGGCCAGCGTTCCCTGAGGCGGATGGCCTGATGTTGGTACCATCACGCTGATCGTTTTCTCCTTCAGATTCCCCCAGTTGCATCATGACAGCTGTTTCCTTGATTTTTAACATCGACCTCTTCAGTAAACACAGCAGTGGTATGGTAATGCTGACTGAAGAGTTGTCACTGCTCACAAGCAACGTGGATTGCTCAAAATTTTGGAGGACTTGGCAGAGGTCCAACATGTTGGCCCAATCGGATCCACAGAAGCTTGGCAGCTGGCCGGATGCGCCTCGGTACTGCGCCGTCATGTACTGGACCACTGCACTCTTCTGCTCGCAAAAGCGGGCTAGCATGTGCAGCGTAGAATTCCAGCGCGTAGGGACATCACACAGCAAGCGATGGTGGGGGAGATTGAAGCGCTCCTGCATCTTGGCGAGTGCCCCCGAAGCAGTACTGGAAGTTCTACAATGTTTGGCCACTCGACGCACCTTCAACAGAAGATCGGCCACGCCTGGGTATGTCCTCAGGAACCGCTGAACTACTAGGTTCATCACGTGCGCCAGGCAAGGGATGTGTGTCAGCTTAGCCAACCTTAAAGCGCGAATGAGATTACTCCCATTATCACACACAACCATGCCCGGTTTCAGGTCCAGCGGTGCCAGCCACAAATCCGTCTGTTCCTTTATTCCCTTCCAAATTTCCTCCCCTGTGTGCTGCTTATCCCCAAGGCAGATTAGCTTCAGCAACGCTTGCTGACGCATGCCAACAGCTGTGCTGCACTGCTTCCACGATCCTACTGCTGCTGGGTTAGCGTTTCCGGATGAGGTACAGCTTTGAGATGCGTTGGAGGAGAAGGAGTCAGAGAGGTAGGTGCTGCTGTTATCCAGTGTGAGGGACGGCGGTGCAGCTGTTTGTGGCGTGGGCAACACCCGTGCCGTAGCAGGTGAGGAATCGCTGCCAGGCTCCACAAGGTTCATCCAGTGCGCGGTAAGGGAGATGTATCGACCCTGGCCGAACGCACTCGTCCAGGTGTCAGTGGTGAGGTGAACCTTGCAGGCAACGGCATTCTTCAAGCTTCGGGTTATTTTGCTGACCACGTGCTCATGCAACTCAGGCACTGCAGAGCGTGCAAAGTGGTAGCGGCTGGGAACCACGTAACGTGGGATGGCCACTGACATCATGCCCTTGAAGCTGTTTGTCTCCACCAATCGATATGGCAGCATTTCGCAGGCCAGAAGCTTGGCTATGCTGGCTGTTACTGCCACGGCCCGGGGGTCATTTGCTGGCAATTTCCTCTTGCGCTCAAACATCTCCGACACAGACAACTGAACCGTAGCGCTGCACACGGAAGGGCTGTTGGTTGTTGTGTTTGAAGAACACTGGGAGACCTCAAGAGCACTACTCCGGAAAGTGACAGTGTCAGCGTCGTCTGATGTTTGTGAATGTTGTGAACCACGCAATGGCTGGGCTACTGCTGCTGCTGAGGCGGGTCTGGTGAACCCAAGGGAGGCAGTGTTGTTTCTGGTACCCTGTCCTGACGCGTTTGCCCAAAGAGTGGGATGTTTGGATAGCATGTGACGGCTCATGCTGGTGGTGGAGAGGTTGTTAATACTTTTCCCCCTGCTCAGGCGGGTCTTGCACACCTTGCAAATCGCCATGGTAACATCCTCAGTGCAGTCTTCAAAGAAAGCCCAGACTTTGGAGCACCTGCCTCCTTGCTGGCGATTTCTGTTTGCTCCTCTTTTGCCTCTCACTTGAACTTCCACGCTTGTGGTGCCTGAAATTGCGCGCCGCCTACCTTGTGGCACAAGGCGAGCTCGTGCAGCAGTGGGTTCTTCAACAGACTCATCTGTGCTGCTGCTACGACGGCGATGTTCTCGTTCACAAACAAAATCTGGGTCTCTGTCCACATTGTCCATACCCTCCTCTTCCATCTCCTCAAACTCGTCATATGTCATTGTGGGCCGCCGCCGCCGCCGTGGAGTAGAGCTCCCCACAACAACCTCTGCGCAGCACACTCCAACGTCGTCTTCCAGATCTTGTCGGCCGACCTCCTGCAATTGCAACCCCTCCTGCCCAAATTGCTCTGGGATTTGGGTTTCCGAGTCCTCTTCGGACTCGCCTTGTATTTCAGTGCGCGGTGCATTTCCCACAGTTAACGGTTGTGAATCCAGGCACAACATTTCTGGCTGTTCCTCCATTGACCTTTGAAAGGTGGAAGTTTGTTGGGCTGGGAATAGCTCCTGCGAATACCCCATTGTGTCCTGAGGTAATTCATCGGACTGGTTATCTGGCAGTTGTGTGCGTGGTGTCGCTGCCGGTTGTGTCAGCTTTGTGCCCACTGGCTCCTTGTAACTGGCTGAGGACTCGGACCTCGTGCGTGATGTGCTGGTGCTGCTTAACCCACTGCTGGACGCTTGAGAGGTCATCCAAGTAATTATTTGGTCCTGTTCTTTTGGATTTGTGAGGGTTGTTGTCCTGGACAACATGGGCGGTATTGAGTGGGTTTTCTTGGGTGCTCCCCTGTGGCCTGTACGTGAACCGTCAGGGGAAACACCTCTTCCCTTGCCCCTCCCTCTTTCACCGGATCTCTTCCTCATTTCACTTATCCTTACAGTACACGCTGACTGGCAGCAGTACAGTGGCAGTACAGAAATGCTATACAGTACCACTATTCCCAGCAGCGACACAGAGCACAATGCTATACAGTGACGGGTGAGCGGTGTACCACTATTCCCAGCAGCGACACAGAGCACAATGCTATACAGTGGCGGGTGAGCGGTGTACCACTATTCCCAGCAGACACAGAACAGTACACAGAATGCTATATAGTGTGGCTGAACGAGCGGTGTACTACTGTTCCCAGCAGACACAGAACAGTACACAGAATGCTATATAGTGTGGCTGAACGAGCGGTGTACTACTGTTCCCAGCAGACACAGAACAGTACACAGAATGCTATATAGTGTGGCTGAACGAGCGGTGTACCACTATTCCCAGCAGACACAGAACAGTACACAGAATGCTATATAGTGTGGCTGAATGAGCGGTGTACTACTGTTCCCAGCAGACACAGAACAGTACACAGAATGCTATATAGTGTGGCTGAACGAGCGGTGTACTACTGTTCCCAGCAGACACAGAACAGTACACAGAATGCTATATAGTGTGGCTGAACGAGCGGTGTACTACTGTTCCCAGCAGACACAGAACAGTACACAGAATGCTATATAGTGTGGCTGAACGAGCGGTGTACTACTGTTCCCAGCAGACACAGAACAGTACACAGAATGCTATATAGTGTGGCTGAGCGAGGTACACAGTGGCAGTAAACAATGCTATATATAGTGTGGCTGAGCGAGCGGTGTACTACTGTTCCCAGCTGCGACACACAATGACTGGGGGGGACCCTGGCTAGCGTGGCTGGAGCGCGAACTACCCTGCCTGCCTACCCAAAGCTAAACCCACAGACAAATGGCGGAGATATGACGTGGTTCGGGTATTTATTTACCCGAACCACGTGACCGTTCGGCCAATCAGAGCGCGTTCGGGTCCGAACCACGTGACCCGTTCGGCCAATCACAGCGCTAGCCGAACGTTCGGGGAACGTTCGGCCATGCGCTCTTAGTTCGGCCATGTGGCCGAACGGTTTGGCCGAGCACCGTCAGGTGTTCGGCCGAACTCGAACATCACCCGAACAGGGTGATGTTCTGCAGAACCCGAACAGTGGCGAACACTGTTCGCCCAACACTACCTATGTGTACCTATAGTAACAAGTTCATCTCAAAAAGCAAATAACAGAAACGTTTCATGTCAGATAAGATATGGACACTATGACCATAAGGTAATTAACCCCCCCTCCCCAAAAAGTTTACACAGTGATGTAAGCATGTTATCTAGGTGATGTTTGCTGTGGGAGGGACTGTAATCTGCAAAGTAAGCAGTACATTAACGCTGAGCTGCATTCAAAAGGTTAGAAGTGATGTCACTTTTGGCATCACAGAGAAAAAGTAAAGTTGGAAACCAGCAGAAATATTATTTTCTTTTTTTTTTCTATTTCAACAGGATAGGTAAGCTAAATAAATAATTTCCAATTGGATAATTATTGTAATTTTTTTTCAGTTACGCGTTTAAAAAAGAAAGGGGAAAGATGGGGAAACAATGTGCTCTCTTCCTTCCATGTGATCAGGAGCCAAGCATGCAGTATAAAGTGAGAGGCTTTTGGGAGGGAGAAGAGGACTAAAACGGTGCTAGAGGGTAAATATTGCTCTTGTGAACGGGGGGGGAGGGGGGAGTTTGATGGGTTTGAATGGCTACAACATATGGGTGGGGGTAGAGTATGTTTGACTGGCCACAACACACAAAGGGTGAAGGGGGGCCCAAGACAATTTTGCTTGGGGGTCCAGGGGGCTGCCTTACCTGCCCCTGCTCTTGTGAGCTTACAATCTAGAAGGATCTGGACAATAGTGGGATTGGGGGATCTGGGCAGTAGTCGGATGGGGACACTAGGGCCCTGATTCATGAAAATCTGTCAAAATTGAAGTGTGCATATCAATTTGTACACATTTAACATAACATGAATTGTGAAAATGACACAACTCACGCTATGTACACAACATGTGCAATGCTAGTATAACACACATACAAGCAATGTGCATGTTGTGTTCATAACACAAATTGTGTTTTTTACACAATGCATGTTACGTTGCTTATATAAATGCTATTAAATTGACACCTTGTGCGCATTTCACCCTTACCAACCTTTAATGACATAGATTACTGGAGACATGAACATGAAATATGTTAAAAGCAAAAGTACTTTTGAATTTCAGGTAAAGCGTTTTTTAGTTTAGTGTAGTGTTTTTCTTACTTTTAACCATTGTGTGAGTAGGTAAGGCACCAAAACCCATTGACTTGTTCACATAATAGCTATGTGCTCACACCAATTGGGAAGACAGCACATAAACATCTCATTTTACTCCCATCTTTTCTTAGGCACTGAATTCTGAGGGAGAACCCGGTGCCCATGGGAATTAGGCAATAGTGCTCTGAGTGAGTAATTGGCTTATAACTGAGCTGGATGAGATGTTAAACTCTAATAAAGGCTTATTTTATCAATATAGGCACAGTAATAATGCCTAGAGTTGTCTGGTGCTAAAGAGGCACTGAATTTGGCCAACCCCTCCTATCTGCTCTCTACCTCACGTTTTAATTCAGAATTTTTACATTGAAATGCACAGAATTGTGCACAATTACTTGAACCTTTGGTAACACATTTAATGTGGGAAATATGTGATCATTGTTGTATGGAGTGGTCATCTATCTTCTATAAAGTTCACTAATTTCAGCAGTTTTTTACTGTGTATATCAGCATACCTGGGGTGCGACCTAGGAGGTGGCATCTACTAAAGGACATCATTTAAAATGGAACAGTTAATTTACTATGCTTGCACAGTCACTGACTTACAGAACGTCTTTACATGTAAAAATGAATTTTTACCTTTTAAAACATGAAATGCACTGCTTTGGACCAGCACACTTTGCATTCTTGGTGGCAGGGAAAATGTATTACATTTCACTGCCAAAGCTTCCAACATGAGAAAGATGAACAAAGTGTGAAACTTGTGAGCAACTATGGTAAGCTGGAAAAATACAATGTGCTAACATAGCTGGGACTGAAGAATGATGGAATGATGTTATTAAAATATTAAATGAGGGTTCAAAGTCACTTAAAAGTTCAAAGCTCATGATATTATATCTGGGAAAACTGGGAAAAGTACTAATAAATGAAAGTATTTCCCCAGAGACACCTGAAAAATTGTTTTACTCGAGTATAAACCTAAAGTAGAAACCCAGGAAGCTACTTTTAGCATCCCCATCACCATATTACTTCTCTGGAGGTCTAGTGGTCCCCTTTATGGCTAATATAGGTTTCCCTGGTGTCTAGGTGTACCCTCTCCCTCCCCCATACAGCATTCCCTGGTCTATAGTGTCCCCACCTCCCTCCCCATATAACATTCACTGGTACTTCCCCCATATAACATTCTCTGGTGTCTATTGGTCTCTCCCAACTTCCCCATACAGCATTCCTTGGTGGTGCTCCTCCCTCCCTCATGCAGCATTTCCAGGTGGTCCACATGAGACATTTTTGATCATTATCAATAATAAACATTTCACCAGTAAGTACTAAAAATAAGTTGGGCCAAAATATGACTTCTCTACCTTTTTTACACTTGTTATATGCTAAAAACATATTTTGAAGGTTAGATGGCCCTTAATCAGTCAACTTTTCTCTTGAATTTTCTTATATGTGATGTAAATGATTTTTTAACAAAATATATATT
This sequence comes from Hyperolius riggenbachi, assembly GCF_040937935.1. Classification (NCBI taxonomy): domain Eukaryota; kingdom Metazoa; phylum Chordata; class Amphibia; order Anura; family Hyperoliidae; genus Hyperolius; species Hyperolius riggenbachi. Next base: position 424,793,582 of record NC_090646.1, read on the forward strand.
TTAACCACTTGCCGACGGGCATGGGCGCGGCGGCAGCCCCAGGACCGTCTAACGCCGATCCGCTGTGCCTTCAGTCTCCCAGCGGCGATCGTCGCTGGGAGACTGTTAGGCGGCGAAACTGCCGTCTTTTATTGCTGTACAGCGCTGCCATCTAAGCTGTGTGACACGGCTGTCCCCTCCAGAAGCAGGGAAGTGATCGGCTGTCATAGGCTGAAGCCTATGACAGCTGATCACGCTGATTGGCTGGCGAAAGGAAGGAAGGGAGGGAGGGGGTTATAAAAAAAATAGGCATATTTATTAAAAAATAATAAAACAAATATTTACAAAAAAAAATAAAAATAAAAGTGGACGGCCCTGCAGCAAGGCCTTAAAGCTGCTGTGGCCTATTAAGTTAAAAACCATTAGTTCTCAATCATCCAGTCAAAGGAAAAATCAGTGTTTAGTTTACCTTTGTGTCCTCTTAGGCCAGATACATTTAATACTTCCAAGATATCTCATAGGAGCTTCTCCAGATCTCTGTTTCATTCTCCTTCTAGTCAGTGCAGCCCAGTCAGTGCAGTCAGTCACCATTTTTTACTTGTCAGATGTCTTTATGATGTGGCATATTCCTTATGTTGTCATATAACCAGTTGATATTTTCTTGGACACAGAAATGCATTCTAAAGCCACCTGAGCAAGGGAACCCTGATAATGCATTATCATATTCACGAGAGCACTGTAAAACTATACATATGTATAACTTTTTACAAAAAAAAAGAAAAAAGAAAAAAACATTTAAAACATAGGTAAAGTCCAATCATGAGTTCATATCCTACAACTCCTTCAGGTGGCTCACTTGGCAGGATATATGTACAATAGAATGTAAAACTCACATGCTATTATGGGGCCTGAGAGGCATAGAAATATTACGCACCCCAATATACTGCCAGTTTCACACTTTTTATGTGATTTTTACATTTTGTTGTATAACACCTTTCTTGTCCATTCAGCCAGCTGAAGCAGTAATATATATTCTTAGTTTTACATACTTTTTAAACACAGCATTTTCAATAATGGATGTTTCTCAGTATTCAGGTGACTGCGGTAATACACTATCAGGTTCTCTCTGGCTAAGATATTTCAGGAAGTGTCTCTGAGTCCAAGAAAATGACAGGCGATCATGTGAAAAAATGAGCAGCATGCCTAAGAAAGATGAACGACAGAGAAGAGACAGCAACTCATAACTGCAATGGCCATACAAAGGATAACCAAACAAACTTCTGTAACAGGTCATGGTAGTGGTGAATATATTTTATTTTAATAGAATGGGATCTTCAGCAATCTGTATGAAACAAAACTTTTTTACCCTTAATGTGGGTGAGTGAGCAATTTCATAGATCTACAGTATTTTCCATATATGGTTTTTTTCCACTCTGAAGGGAATATGTTTGCTTTTGCTACAGCTGTTGCTCATTAAAGTGATCCCAAGGTGAGAGGGATATGGAGGCGGCCATATTTATTTCCTTTTCAAAAATACCAGTTGGCAGTCCTGCTGATCCTTTGCCTATAATACATTTATCCATAGACCCTGAACAAGTATGCAGCAGATCAGGGGTTCCTGACATTATTGTCAGATCCGACAAGATTAGCTTCATGCTTGATTCTGGTATGCTTCAGACACTACTGAAGTCAAATAGACCAGCAGGGCTGCCAGGCAACCGGTATTGTTTAAAAGAAAATAAATATGGCAGCCATATCACTCTCACCTTCTGGTTCACGTTAAGGCAGATCAGAGGAGTATAGAAAGTGACTTTTCTGACTTCATTTTGAAAGGGCTGTTTATTTTATACTAATCATCTACCTCTAGTTTTTCTGGATCACCCCACTCAAGAGGAGTAAGCAGATAAGGGTGTCTATCGTCAGATGCCCTTTTCATCTCAGTTCAGATTTAGGGCAGTCACATTGTAACTAAAAGCTCGGAGGAACAATGTATAACTTCCTGGATCTTTTTTTTTTTACTAGCTTGAAAGGAATCTCTGTCACCTCATTGGCTATTTATTGTCCAGTGATCAGGCAAGTAATTCAGGAAGCTGCAAAGTTTTAATCAAGCGAGCCAGCAGGGTCACTGGCCTGGCTATGCAGACTTTTCTTTGTTTCCTCTCTTCCAGGCTGGATCATGTTTTTATAGAATAACACATGGCCTAATAGCTTCTTCAGAACCGAGTGGCAGATGTTTTGTAATGTTATATCATAAAATGTGTATAGACCAACAGCTAATAATATGCCATTTTCCCAGAGTGTCTAAACTTTTAATTTAATTTATATAACAGGCAGCTGGTTAATGCTTTCCAACCAATTAATTAAGAGAAAGTAAAACTATTTTCTTGATTGTTTCTTCATTGGATCCTATTTGGTTATTAAGGAAGCACCGATGAATTGAATTGACAGAGACTTTTATTGCACACTAGATTAGAACAATCACCTTGGTTATAAATTAATAAAGACGCAGATAATGTTTCATGGGTAAATGTAACCAGCATTAACACTGCAATTACAGCTCCTGAGGAAAGCACAAAATGGCAAATTACCAGAGCTGCTACCGAGGCTTAAAACCTTGAAATATTTTGCTTAATCCAACTTGTTCCAACAGGAAGGATAATAAAATAGGTAATGGCATTAGTAATGTACATGACAGAAAACCAAATGTAAAGGGAGAGCGCAGAGAAGACAGCCTCACACTTTCTTCTCTCATTAGAACAGCTGCATAAATACTGCCATGTGTTAACCAATAAAAAGTACAACACATAATAGACTCGAATCTTCATGTAATGGATGCGCTGCACAGTCCAACATTTCTGTTTTATAACGCCCCATGTTTTTACTAAGAAATCTCATAGCAAGACACCAAAACAGGTCCAGATTTCCCATTAGGCACACTAGGCATGTGCTTAGTGGTGCCACTACCTGCTTAGGGGGTGGAGGACATTTTATAATTTACCAGTGAGGATTATTCAGTCATCTTTATGTGTACAAAGAAAGCAGAACCATTTTTTTTTAGTACAAATGTATTTTAATAGATAAAACATACAGAAAATCAAATAGTATGGCAAGAGAGCAGGTGGCACTGCAGCACTCATATGTCACAACAAGTATTTATTCCAGGCCACCAAGATGTCACACACATATACGTTCCTTAGATGGCATATATCCAACAACAGAGGGGTGTGAGCAGGTTGGTGCCTGGCAGTAGACGGAGCAGCTAACAGCTGTTTCATATCGCATGGCGCTTGCTCACAGCTGTGAACTGTTGTTGGATCTATGCACATCTAAAGGTGGCCATACATGGTATAATTCTTCATTTTTTTTTCGATTACATAATTTAGTTTGATTATTCCGTTAGATCAAATATAAAGATTTTTCCAGCATGTCCGATCAGATTCGTCTCGAAAAACCAGGATAATCGTTCGAATTTCTTGCACAGAAAAAAATATTTTCAACTTTCATTTGATTCAATCATTTAGATCGAATAAACGGGAAAATCAAATGTTTTTATTGTACCGTGTATGGGCACCATAAGGGAGAGATATGTTTGTATCATCCTGGTTGCCTGGCATCAGGGGCATTGCAATAGGAGGTGCAGAGGTTGTGAATGCATCGGGGCCCTTGGGCCAGAGGGGCCCCGAAGGGCCTTCCCTCAATTGCAGTATTAGCTTTTTATTGGTCCTGTGCTCATAATAATCACTTCAATAGATACTTTGAATAGTGGTAATCATTAACAAACTGCTCCCCATCCCCTTCTTGCAATTGGCAGGTTTTGGTGCATCATATTAATTGTTATGTATAGAGTACATGGGGGGCTCCAATGTAAAATTTGCATCAGGGCCCATAACTCCTTAGCTATGCCACTGCCTGGAATAAATACTTGTTGTGACATACTGTATATGAGTGCTGCAGTGCTGCCTGTTTTCCTGATATATTGTCTTTTTCTGTATACTTTGGCTGAGCATGCCACAAAAGGTCTCCAAACCTGCACAACTTGGATTACCAAGGTTCCATCCTATACCCAATCTAGTTGATGTCCAATGTGCCAGTATCTGCAAATGTATTGATTTCCTCTCTTCAATAGAGATGGCCCGAACGGTTCACATGCAAACGTATTCACGCAAACTTCAGTGGTTCGCGTTCGTTTGTGGCGGCTCGACCCGCCCCCTATACTACATCATTAGGGTCAACTTTGACCCTATACATCACAGTCAGCAGACACAGGGTAGCCAATCAGGCTACACTCCCTCCTAGAGCCCCCCCCCCCTTATAAAAAGCATGCAGCATCAACCATTTCACTCACTCGTGTGGCTGCAGTAATTAGAGAAGGGAGAGGTACTGCAGAGACATTAGGGAAAGCTTAGTTAGGCTACAGTCAGGCTTGTTAGGTTGCTCTTTCTTGCTGATACTTATTGCTAAAAAGCACTCCTCATCCTCAACAGCTCTTTTGAGAGCTAATGTTGTTCTTGTGATCTATTTTTTTTTTGTGTGTGTTTCCCACGGACACTTGTGTTGCATATACAGCCCTGTCAGTCAGTCTTAGTTGCTGGACCATGGCTCCTTGGTAATTCCTACTGTGCCACTGCCAGGCCCAGCACATTCAGTGACTACCTGTGTGTATGTGAACGCTGCACATTTGTAATACTAATCACTGCATATACCTAGTACCTACCTGTTGTTCAGTGCACCCACCCACCTACCAACGTGACCGCACGCAGTGTCACTGCACCTGTTCACGGTACCCGTGTGTGTGACAGGTGCACATTTGTAATACCCATCACTGCATATACCTATTTGTTGTTCAGTGCACCCACCTACCTACGTGAGCGCACTCAGTGTGATATTTAATACCACCAGTCACTGTATCTGTTCACGGTAACTGCGTGTGTGTGACAGCTGCACATTTGTAATATCCATCACTGCATATACCTACCTGTTGTTCAGTGCACCCACCTACCTGCGCGAGTGCACGCAGTGTCACTGCACCTGTTCACGGTACCTTTGTGTGTGTGACAGCTGCACATTTGTAATACCCATCACTGCATATACCTACCTGTTGTTCAGTGCACCCACCTACCCACGTGAGCGCACGCAGTGTGATATTTAATACCACCAGTCACTGTACCTGTTCACGGTACCTGTGTGTGTGTGTGTGTGTGTGTGTGTGTGTGTGTGTGTGTGTGTGAGTGACAGCTGCACATTTGTAATACCCATCACTGCATATATCTACCTGTTGTTCAGTGCACCCACCTACCTACGTGAGCGCACTCAGTGTCACTGCACCTGTTCATGGTACCTGTGGGTGAGACAGCTGCACATTTGTAATACCCATCACTACATATACCTACTTGTTGTTCAGTGCACTCACCTACCTACGTGAGTGCACGCAGATTGATATTTAATACCACCAGTCACTGTACCTGTTCATGGTACCTGTGTGTGTGTGACAGCTGCACATTTGTAATACCCATCACTGCATATACCTACTTGTTGTTCAGTGCACCAACCTATCTACGTGAGCACACGCAGTGTCACTGCACCTGTTCGCGGTACCTGTATTTGTGACAGCTGCAAATTTGTAATACCAGTCATTGCATAATTGTTCACAGTACCTGTGTGACTGCACGCTGTGTAATATACCACTCCGTGCATACCTATTAACTGCACCTGTGTGACAGCTGCACATTGTATTGTAATACCAGTCTCTGCATACCTTTCAATGTACCTGTGTGACTGCATATTGTATTAGTCAAGTCAGTGCATACCTTTCACTTCATCCCCCCCGATATGGACAAAACAGGTAGAGGCAGAAGCAGACCCAGAGGAAGGCCACCCGGCAGGTCTGTTCGAGGTTGTGCTGATGTGATTTTGTGTGGCCCTCGACCAAAGTACAGTGCTCAGAAGAAGGCACGTCCCTTCAACTCCCAAGATTGTGACGTGGTTGACTATTTAACACAGAACACCTCTTCCGCAGCCACCAGTGCTACTACAAGCACCATATCTGCTGCATTTGACACTTCACAGGAGTTATTTGGTGGGGACTTAACTGATTCACAGCCACTACTGTTACAACAAGATGAAGGCGCTAAGCAAGTTACAGCACCTCATATGTCTGAGTTAGGTGACACTATGGACATAAGGTGTGAGGAGGAGGATGATGAAGTACCTGCTGTTAGTGCAGTTTATAAGGTGTCTGAGGCAAGCAAGGCTGGGAAGGATGATTATGATGATTATAATGATACGGATGCCACGTGGGTTCCTAAGAGACAAGATGACCAAGGGGACAGTTCAGAGGGGGAGTCAGAGAAGAGGAGGAGGAGACGAGTTCCTGAAAGAAGCAGGGGGAGCTCGTCATCAGGAACAGCTGGTGGCAGTGTCCGGCGCCCTGTATCACCACCTATGTACAGCCAGCCAACATGCTCTTCAACGTCAGCTGCTGATGCCACCATAGTGCCATCACCCCAGGGGGGCTCAGCGGTTTGGAAATTCTTTAGTGTGTCAGCCTTAGATCAGAGCAATGCCATCTGTTCTCTCTGCCTCCAAAAATTGAGCTGTGGAAAGGCCAACAGCCACGTAGGGACAACTGCCTTACGAAGGCACATGCAGAAAAGGCATAAACTGCAATGGGAAGAGCACCAGAGGGAAAGCAGCACACAAAAGAAAAGCCACCCTCCTTCTCCTCTTCCTCCTTCAGGTGCATCATCTTTAGCCTCTTTCTCCCTTGCACCTTCACAATCACAGCCACCCTCCTCCACTCCGCCTCTCACCTTGAGCGGTTCCTGCTCCTCTGCCCACAGCAGCAGTCAGGTGTCCGTGAGGGAAATCTTTGAGCGGAAGAAGCCAATTTCTGCCAGTCACCCCCTTGCCCGGCGTCTATTGTATCGATTTGCCGATATTCAGCGGAGAAACAACTTGCCGGTGAGACGCTTGATTTGCGATAGCCTGACTCGCTGGAATTCGACCCTGCTGATTTTCGACCGCGTGCTACAACCGGAGAAAGCCGTCACCCAGTATCTCTACAACTACAGTAGAAGGACACACTCTGGGGAGATGGGGATCTTCTGGCCGAAGAACTGGCCACTCATGCAAAAAGGCCTGCAGCCTCATGTGGCTGTTTGAGGAGGTGACAAACATGGTGAGTCGCAGTGAAGGCACCATCAGCGACTTGATCCTGTATGCTTTCTTCCTGGAGCGTGCTGTTCGTAGAGTGGTGGATCAAGCCGTGGACGAGCGTGAACAGGAACAGGAACAGGAACAGGAGGAAGAGTTGTGGTATCAATTCTCATCAGAACCAGATATTTCCTCAATACCTGTGGCAGCACAGAAGGGGGAGGAGGAAGAGTCGTGTGTGGAAGAGGAGTCAGACTCAGATGATAAGGAAGGTGTTTTTTTTTTTGAGAGGAGGCAGCAGAAGAACAACCGCAGCAGGCATCACAGGGGGCTTGTGCTGCTCAACGTTCCTGTGGTATTGTTCGTGGCTGGGGGGAGGAGGAGAACTTACCTGACGTCACTGAGGAAGAGCAAGAGGAGACGGATAGTACGTCTGGATCCAAATTTGTGCAAGTGGCGTCTTTCATGCTGTCCAGCCTGTTGAGGGACCCCTGTATAAAAAAACTCATAAATGACAATTACTGGGTGGCCACGCTACTAGACCCTCGGTATAGGCACAAAGTGGCGGAGATGTTTCCAAATCACCAGAAGGCAGAAAGGATGCAGCACTTGCAGAACAAGCTGGCAACTATGCTTTACAGTGCGTTTAAGGGTGATGTCACAGCACAATGGAATAAAGGTACCACTGCCAGTAATCCTTCTCCCATGTCCACGCAGGCAAGGACAGGAGGCTCCAGCGATCTCATGGTGATGTCGGACATGCAGACATTTTTCAGTCCAATGCCTCACCTTAGCCCTTCCGGATCCACCCTCCACCAACGCCTCGACTGGCAGGTAGCCGACTACCTGGCCTTAAGTGTGGATGTAGACACTGTGAGCAGCGATGAACCCTTGGACTACTAGGTGTGCAGGCTTGACCTGTGGCCAGAGCTGTCCCAATTTACCATCCAACTTCTGTCTTGCCCTGTCTCAAGCGTCCTGTCAGAAAGGACCTTCAGCACAGCTGGAGGCATTGTCACTGAGAAGAGAAGTCGCCTAAGTCACAAAAGTGTTCAGTACCTCACCTTTATCAAAATGAAGGAGGCATGGATCCCGGAGGGCTACTGACTGCCCAAAGACTAAGTCAGTCCCTGAGCACACCATCTCTGCTCTCACGCCGTGTGTTTGCCTGCCCCAAGACTTAGTCGCTCCCCAGTCCCCACACAGCACATCTGCCCACAGGCCGCTTGACTACCTTCTCCGCCACCACCAACAGGGTGCAAGACTCCATGCGGATTCCTGAATTTTTAAGGCTGCTGCTAGCAGGCAGCGGCCGCTATTATAATTTTTCTGGTGCGTGTACATAGTGAATGCAGTGTATATAATCTTGTCACTAGCTGTCGCTCAGAGTAGCTCACAATCTAATCCCAAAGACCCTTTTTTTGGGAGGGGGAGGGGGAAGGGCGGAGGCAATGAATCCATTTGTATGTTTTTGGCTTGTGGGAGGATTCCAGGGTACCTGAAGGAACTCACACAAACCTGGGAAAAACATACAAATTACATGGAAATAGCGTACTGGCCCAGAATTTGAACCAGGAACCCTAGCACTGCAAGTTAAAGTGGATCCGAGATGAAGAACTAACTATAACAAGTAACTTGTTTATATATCTTATCTAAAGTTTAGATAGTTTACACAGCAAATCTAGCTACCAACAGCTTCAAATGTTTTATGATTATTTATTCCTGTGATACAATGAGGGCAGCCATGTTCTGTTTGTCACACTCATCCCCGTTTCTATGGGCATGCGATACGTGACATCACCCAGGGTGCTTTAATTTGCGGCAGAAGGGGGGCGCAGGAGCGGGGGGAACAGATATAATAGTTACAACTCACCTTCTTCAGCCGCTCTCCTGCAGTTTCAATGTCTTTCCTCTCCCGGCGTCCGTCGCCTGGTAACAGCGCCCCCTGTGATGACGTACTGCATGTCATCACAGGGAGCGCTGTTGCTGAGACAGATGCTGGGAAAGGAAGGACATTGAAGCAGTGCGGGTTCGGCGGAAGGAGGTGAGTTGTAACTATTATGTCCGCATCCCCCGCTGCTGTGCCCCTCTCCTACCACCCATACCTAACCTAAACTGCGGGAACCTACCTATTTAACCTAAACTGTGGGAACCTACCTATTTAACCTAAACTGCGGGCATCTACCTATTTAACCTAAACTGCGGGCACCTACCTATTTAACCTAAACTGCGAGAACCTACCTATTTAACCTAAAGTGCGGGCACCTACCTATTTAACCTAAACTGCGGGCACCTACCTAACTAACCTATACTGCGACAACCTACCTAACTAACCTATACTGCAGGAACCTACCTATCTAACCTATACTGCGGGAAACCTACCTACCTAACCTATACTGCGGGAACCTATCTATCTAACCTATACTGCGGGAACCTACATATCTAACCTAAACTGCGGAAACCTACCTATCTAACCCATACTGGGGGAACCTACCTATCTAACCCATACTGGGGGAACCTACTATCTAACCTATACTGCGGGAACCTACCTATCTAACCTATACTTCGGGAACCTACCTATCTAACCTATACTGGGGGCACCTACCTATCTAACCTATAATGGGGGCAACTATACAGGCTACCCTATACTGGAGGCACCTACGTAGCTAACCTATACTGCGGGCACCTATGCCTGGCTCCATGGGGGGGCGATTTTTACACCCTCGCCCTGGGGGAAATTTAGTCTAGAAACTGCCCTGGTCATACTGTCACAGGCTGAGGGGTGGAGATGCTATCCGCTTGTCTGTGTGTAAATTCATGTATGTCTTATCTGCTATCTGTCTTGACAAAGGGGATCCTGCGTGGCCTCGAAAACGTGCGTCGACCTAAGCAGGTCAAACCGTGTCTGCACATGTATGTGGTGGGAGAATAAATACTTCACGTTTATTGCTTCTACGGTTTGTGTGCGGACTCCTTCATGAAAATTAATTGTGTGTAAATTCAGTCCCCTCTCCTGCTCCCTCTTCCCCCCTGCCTCTGAAATCAATGGCTAGTAATCTCCTCCTCCTTCTGCCCAGACTGAGCTCCCATAAGCCCTTGCTACAGTGCCAAGGCACAAAAGGAGCTGTGGGTGAGGCTTGTTTAGTTTATAGGGAATTAGAGTACTAAAACAAAACAAAAAAAGTATTTGGCTTGAGGAATGCCCTATAAACAATATGAAGGGAACACAATTATGCAATGAGTAAAAGTTTATCTCTGATCCACTTTAACCACTTGAGGACCCACCCTTTACCCCCCCCCCTTAAGGACCAGCGTTATTTTTTGTGATCTGTGCTGGGTGGGCTCTGCAGCCCCCAGCACAGATCAGCTGGCACACAGAGCGATCAGATCGCCCCCCTTTTTTCCCCCCTATGGGGATGATGTGCAGGGGGGGTCTGATCGCTCCTCCTGTCTGGTATGTTGCGGGGGGGGGGGCACCTCAAAGCCCCCCTCCGCGGCGAAATTCCCCCCTCCCTCTCCTATCTGCTCATCCCTGGTGATCGGGGCTGCACAGGACGCTATCCGTCCTGTGCAGCCAGTGACAGGCTGTCCCCTGTCACATGGCGGCGATCCCCGGCCGCTGATTGGCCGGGGATCGCTGATCTGCCTTACGGCGGATTATTTCCGCTTGTGTTTACATTTAGCCTGCGAGCCGCGATCGGCGGCCCGCAGGCTATTCACGGAGCCCCCCGCCGTGAATTGACAGGAAGCAGCCGCTCGTGCGAGCGGCTGCTTCCTGATTAATCAGTCCTGCAGCTGCCACTTTGCCGACGCGCGGTATGAGTGGTTAAGAGTGTTCTCCATTCTGCCACTGTGGCACCCAATTTGATGCAAATTTGTACAAAGTAGAATTGGGCTTGTATTCCAAAAGAAAACATCAAAATGAGTTGTTCTTGATAAACTTACCTTCAATATTACTTTTCTAGCCTTATATTTAGCACTTTAAGTGCTTAACATATCAATATAAATGAGGGGAAAAACAAATAAGGGCAGATAACTAATGACTAAAGACATCCCTATGTCACCTCTCAATCGATCCAGCCCTATTATGTTTAGTCTGGAACCCACAGTATTTTTGAATTGATATGTGTATATGACCATCAATGTGACAGCACTTGGGATTACTGACTGACCAATCATCACACAGGGCTGGGCCTGTGACCTACAAAACAGGTAAGGGGGCCAGAAGTGGACGATTAAATGTGTTGAAGACCTCAAGGACAGAAGCCATCTCAAGGTATAATCATCCCAAAGCTAGCAATCATAGCTGTGAACGCCTTTTGAGGTAAAAAAAAAGCATTCAAGCCCCTTTTAAATGTCAGTACGCAATTATTAGTGTATATCTTGCAAACTAATCAGTGAGCTATTTTTCAGTAAACGAAGGAGGTCCATTTGTTACTTATTTTCAAGCCTTTATCTAATTTCCTTTAAAACTAGACATACATATCTCTAACAATATATGTATGTATCGGCATGTTAAATGTGTCCATAGCACTTCTGTAGCAGACTACTTATACTCATTTGAAGTATCTTGATTCTTTATTATGTATTTAGGGGCAGACACATTTCTCATGTGCAAGAGACAATGCTTATTCTCGAGCATCTTAAATTCCTATACAAAGAAAGAAATGACAATTTAAATTTGCACAAAGCCAGTACTCTCTGGCTGAGACAGATTAACAAGAGGAAATTAATCTGTCATTTTGCAGGCGCCAAGACCAATATCAATATCTTTATGTGATTATCACAATAAATATCTCTTTTGTTTTCTCTAATTGCCAGTTTGAATGTATGAAACTCGTCAATGGGATTAAGGCTAATAGATGTTTGGTCACGCATAACATGCAGGGGAGGAATCTGATACACACGGAGGAGGAAAAAACTGCGTTTAATGAGCTTTGCAAATGTTTGCCATATTTTTAATGAACCCTGGGGCTATCATTTAAAAATGCTTAGCAACTGTCTCTCCATCCTTGAAAAAAGCAACTGAAGGACATTAACACTATATAAACTATAAATACTGACATCTTTGTGAGGATGCTGAGACAGTAATGGTGCAAGGCTCTATTCCATATCACAAACTGTGGCACGTAACACTGAGTGCTCATGCTACTTCACAACCGAGTGTGTTATCTATGTAATAATAATAATAATCTCCAAGCTGTGTGTCTGTATGTCCTTCCATCCTGCACACACCTCCATTCCCCATCCTGCTCTGATTGGCTGCACCACTGTTTTTGCCACCCTCTGCCCACTCCGCCTTCTGCCCCCCCCCCCCCCCCTGTAAATGGCTGTGATTGGCCATGGTGCTGATTGGATGCCGTGCGCACTCTGGCCCCATGCAACGTAGCGTGCCACAAGCTACTACATATATAAAATTCTGTTTCACTGTTTTTATGTCCTGAAGGGACAATGACATCATGATTTTTTTTTTAGAATGACAATATGGCAGCTGCTTTTTACCCGTTGTCCCTTCCTTACTGAAATACACAAAGGTGGTGCAAAGTGACAGATATTATGCCCCACCCATATACAAAACAGTAACCTTATTTTGGACTTCAAAACTGAATCAAATAATACTAATATTGTAGAGACAACTCCATGCATTGAATGATTACAGCCTGCCTATCCCTTTTTCTTAAAATAATGTAGACTTTAGTTGGTGGATGTATAAGAAAATAAAGCTGTTGCTCATAGCCAGGCACGAGTGACTGTTCCCTTTTAGGCCCAGGATAAGAAAGATTAATGAAGGTTCTGTGCTGTCTTGTGTTTCTTTATCTTTTGGACTTTTCTATACTGCTTGAAACTGGTCATGAATATAAGAGGATTATACAGGCATAATTCAGTAGCTAGAAGATTTTTCTTTACAGATCAGGGCATACATATAAATGTCTGCAAGCTTATGTCGAGGAGCAGAAGGACCATGGGGTGAAAATATTCAACACGTCTGATTGCTATTTCCCACAAGATACGTCAGCTGAAGATGTCTCGTATAGTGTGCTGGCAGCATAATTAGTGTCACCAACTTCGTTCAAAATTGGTCACTTCAGGCAATGAATTATCTCATAACAAGATTGTATAAACAATGATAATGAATAGTCTTTGAATGCAGAGTGACCGTATTTATTTATAAAGATTTCTTAAGCCCAGCAGCTACATGGTACATGGCCACAATAAGGACGTAAAAATGGCCTACTCTAGCAATAGCAAACCACTAGCATCCATTCATTAAGATATGACCAGGTCTACTTTATGGTTATGAATTTATGCTTATTCTACCATCTGAGTGTTTGTTATCTTAAGATTTTCCATTTTCTAGTTATCATGGCCCCTGCACCTATCCAAACATGAAAAAGTATCCAGAAAAATAAATCCTAAAGTTGGCCATTAACGACGGTTTTTTTTTTCGACTAGAGAAACCTGATCGATTTTCTGCTTGATCGCATAACCAGAAAAATGTAACCATTATACCATAAATGCCGTGATTGGGATAAAAAGATGTATATTCATTTTATTTAATTGATGTGAAGCCATTCTAAAGTAAAAAAAAACAAAAACTAATGACTGGAAAAAGATACAGTATGTATAATGTGTACACTGCATTCACTATAAATCATACTACATAAAAAATGTTGTATCACTGCATAATTCGCCACACGCATATACTAGAAGAAAAAAATATGCTACTGAACATTTACCTTAAACTGACACTTCATGAATCTTTCATAAATAAGGCAGAGGTCCCATGCATAATATACCATGGTACCACAGTCCCACTAGATCTGCCATCAAGCAGTCCAACATAGGGTACTGAGTAATGAGGAGCTCACATTTTACAGAGTAGTAATTTCGTAGTGAAATTCAGAAATACAATGCAACACCATAAAGCGAAATTTCCGATTATTGGTAAATTAATTTCTTACTAATGATGATCTGTAATTTTGCAATTATGCGTAATTTCGAGAAAATATAATTTTCTTATGCCCATAGACTTTAATGCATGTATGAGAAAATGCAAAAATGTATTTTTTCATATGTGAATTTTTTTTTCTTATGCCCCATACGTCCATATACATTTAACTTTTTCTCCTGAGTTTTCACCTAGAAGATAATGTTTCACCTTATCTTGAAAATAACTTTTTAGTACTTTGCAACTGAAAAAGTACCAAAACATACATAAAAATGTACTGTCAAAATTATTTTGAGAATTTTCTTGCTTTCTGGTGGCTTAAAGGTCATTTTATTGACCTATGTGAAGATATTCCTTAGGAGAAAACTCAGGAGAAAAAGTTAATTAAATAGGGGCTATAGACTTTAATGCAATTATGCGAAATGTGTTTTCTCATATGTACAAATATGTTTTCTTTTGCCCTATAGACTTCAATGCATTCATGTGCAAATGTGTTTTTTTTCCTCATATACAAATAACTGTTTTCTTATGCCATATAGACATCAAGTATTTATTAAAAAATTTAGTGAAATTCAGATTGCCCATGAAATCAAAATTACGATCAGAATTGCAACTGCAAAAAGTAGGCGGACATTCAGAAAACCGAAATGACACTATGAAGGAGCAAGGATGATTGTCCTGATTGCTGTGCTGAAAGTAAGTTGATTGAATAGCACAAGTCTCAGCCCAGGATAAGGAAGGTTACAAACAATTTACCTCAGTTAATTTAACACACAGATTCTATTCCATACATGCACATACAAACCCTACACTGCACACCATAGCAAGGGAGCTTACTGAAGCTTGGGAGTAACCTACACAGTGCCATCTTACTCATCTAATATTGCCCAGAGATGTTTATTCATTGGTTGCTGCTGTTTAATTGGACTGTTTAATGGTAATTCCATATGGTGGGAATCTGTAACCATAGTACAACATGCATAATCAATATAACTTTACCACACAAGAGCTTGCCGTACTTATGATAGATCAAAAAAGTGTTAATTTAAGTGTAGCACTGACTCCCACAGGAGCTGCTGTAAGAGTTGGGTTCTCCTACTGTCCCCAGTGATGACCCGTCCTGTGAAAGGACCCTTTAATACTCCGACACACCAATAACTATAAGGGGTTTTATTAGGGGCAGACAAGATGCCCTGTGAGAAGGGTGTGGGCAAACAGGATTTACAATGGTATAGGGGTACAATGGCATCAAATAAAAGCGACAGCTTAGTGACAATGGGTTTGTGAAGCAGAAACAGCAGTTCAATAGTGCAACAGTCATAAATAGAGTTTGTTCCCCTGTCCACCCGTGAAGAGACTCTGCCCCTTAATGCACTGGGTGAGAGAGAGAGACAGACTGCTGTACAATTCTTTACAATCAAACAGGCAAACAGTTATATGCAATTCACACAAATAGCAGAGGAGGTGCAACTAGCTACTGCACTTAGCTAAAACATTTCAAACCCTGACTAACCACTGGCCAGTGGTGAAACTGCTATAAAGTCTGCTAGCGATGGGGCCCATTCAAGTTAAAGTTGGAGCGCTCAGACCTTCAAGAGAAGGTATTTGTAATCCACATGGCACGACCAGCTCTCCAAAGGACTCTGAGCTGAGAGGGGCAGGGGCCCCTTCTTGCTCGCCAGACGAAGGCACAATTAAACCCAAAGTACTGTGGCCACGGGCCTCTCACCAGTCTCGTCGCTGCCGCAAGCAACACTCAGGAATGGCGTGTCCTCTGGGCTGGGTGAGACGATTCCTCCTGTCTGGTCGCTGGTGGCTTGTTTCGCGTCCAACTCCTGCTATCCTGGCTTAATCGCATCAATTGGAGCCTGATTGTACCCCTCTTTCTGCCCTGGTCTGTTCCTCTGAACCACACGAAGATGGCTTACGCAGAGGCTGGGACAGAGAGATCCACATGCCCCTCCAGCCTCTATCCTTTTTGTCCTTTGTTCTCTCTCTTCCTCTTGCCCTTCCCCCATCACCCCCCTTTGTCCACTTCCTTTAGCTCTGAAAGAGGGGTCAGGTTGCCATCGTGTGGTGGGTATAAATATTGCAGTCTCAATCCACTGATGTTACACTCTCCCCCCACTGAAAATCTTTGGTCCCCAAAGAACAAAGTTTTAACTACAAATTAACTGAATACCTACATGTAACTAGGTTACTGAAGCTATCCTGAGTTGTGGGCAGTGGGACTTCCCACCATGGTGTGTCGGGTACAGGGCAGGAGGTATCACACACTGGTACAGTGGTCTGATGGACTTGTGTCTCAGTAGATCTGCAGACGGTGGTGATGGCTTCTTCAGAACTGTTTCCTCTGGAGTCATATGTCAACCTCAGGGGAGGTTTGATCTGTCGCTTGGTTCTCTGCTCCATAGGCTCTAGGGGTTCTCTGGCAGGGAATTCAGTTACAACCTCTCTCGCGGGGGATTCTGTTACAATCTCCCGAGGTGGCATTGATGGGGTCCCAGCAATAGTTTGGGTCTCTCCTTCCTCTTCAGGCTCAGTGGGTACCTGTTCTGGCCCCTCCTCAACCTGGGCCCGTGGTATGAATTCTTGTGCATCAACTCTTAATGGCCTAGAGTAGTTGTCCTCTATAGGCGCTGTGAAAACAATGGGGTCAAACCGCCACAGCCATTCCATCTCCAGGTCCTCTTCCTCGTCATCCTCTTCTTCCTCTGCAGTAGAAGCCAATTGTGACCGAGTTACTGGGGTTCATTTAGGCAGGGATGGTTCACGTGGAGGGGGCACCCCCACTGTTTCATTCAGTGGTAGAAGGTGATTGCGGTGCCAAGTCTTCAAGGGCCCTGTCTTCCCCTCTGGATGGAGCTGATACACTGGAAGGCCGGGCAACCGTGCACAAACAATGTATGGTTGTGAGCTCCACCGGTCAGCTAACTTCGGTCTCTCATTTGAATTTTCAACATTATAGGGTCTAAAGGTTGTGCACCTTTTAGGATCTGGGTCAATAAAACCTCACTTGCATTGTCTTGTGCCATTCCTTTTTTTAGGATTACTTGGTTTAGGATCTTGTCCAGGCGAGTGACAAAGGTGGATAGGCGTTCCCCTTCCTCTTGGTAGGTATGTCCAAACGGATGTATCAAGTCAGCACAACTTTCTATTTGCCCAAAAACTTCACGAAGGGCATCCAGACACTCTGTGGCGGTGCAACCTGGCTGGTCTCTTTTAAGATTTCGGACAACATCTGAAGCAGGGGCACGTAGACTCTCTACAATCCTCTGTCGCTTGACTGTATCTGAGACCTCCCACTCATCTAAGACCTGTGCAGCCTGGTCTATCCAGGTCTCAAAGTCATCTTCCCCGGATGGGACAGGTATCTGCCCAGAACAAACCCTCAGTTTTCTGTACCCATAACTGATAGGTTGGAATGAATTTGTCACTAAATTTTCCATCAGTTTTCCCATATCAGTGTAGAAGGAAGCAGGTGGATATCCTGGGGTGGTGGGCATAGAGTCAACAGAGGCTGAGCAGACCTCTCTTTTACTTGGTGGCATTTCACTGGAACTGTCTGAGTGGTTGGTTGAGGGACTTGGTCGGATCAACTGAACTTTGATTTCATCCGTTAGCTGTAAGATTGTGTTCTGGAAGCAAATGGGAAGGCCTTTTTTCACTTCTAGCAGGGCATATGTGTGAGAGATCTCCGGATCAGTCCGTGTGTCTAAGACGAACACCCAACGATCAAGTGCTAGGGCTGTGATAGCTTTATCTATTTGATTCTCTGTCCATCCATCAGCAGGTATATCCATCACCACACTGAACTGTAGTCTACCATTTTCTTCTTCACACCAGCGGGCAGCAGTGACTGGGTCCATTTTGCTGGCCTGGCTCGTTGTTCCTAGGGCAGTCATCACTCTAGGGGCTAGGTTAGAATCCCAGAAGACGAGCCCCCACGTGTAGCACTGACTCCCACAGGAGCTGCTGTAAGAGTTGGGTTCTCCTACCGTCCCCAGTGATGACCCGTCCTGTGAAAGGACCCTTTAATACTCCGACACACCAATAACTATAAGGGGTTTTATTAGGGGCAGACAAGATGCCCTGTGAGAAGGGTGTGGGCAAACAGGATTCACAATGGTATAGGGGTACAATGGCATCAAATAAAAGCAACAGCTTAGTGACAATGGGTTTGTGAAGCAGAAACAGCAGTTCAATAGTGCAACAGTCATAAATAGAGTTTGTTCCCCTGTCCACCCGTGAAGTGACTCTGCCCCTTAATGCACTGGGTGAGAGAACACAGACTGCTGTACAATTCTTTACAATCAAACAGGCAAACAGTTATATGCAATTCACACAAATAGCAGAGGAGGTGCAACTAGCTACTGCACTTAGCTAAAACATTTCAAACCCTGACTAACCACTGGCCAGTGGTGAAACTGCTATAAAGTCTGCTAGCGATGGGGCCCATTCAAGTTAAAGTTGGAGGGCTCAGACCTTCAAGAGAAGGTATTTGTAATCCACATGGCACGACCAGCTCTCCAAAGGACTCTGAGCTGAGAGGGGTAGGGGCCCCTTCTCGCTCGCCAGGCGAAGGCACAATTAAACCCAAAGTACTGTGGCCACAGGCCTCTCACCAGTCTCGTCGCTGCCGCAAGCAACACTCAGGAATGGCGTGTCCTCTGGGCTGGGTGAGATGATTCCTCCTGTCTGGTCGCTGGTGGCTTGTTTCGCGTCCAACTCCTGCTATCCTGGCTTAATCGCATCAATTGGAGCCTGATTGTACTCCTCTTTTTGCCCTGGTCTGTTCCTTTGAACCACACGAAGATGGCTTACGCAGAGGCTGGGACAGAGAGATCCACATGCCCCTCCAGCCTCTATCCTTTTTGTCCTTTGTTCTTTCTCTTCCTCTTGCCCTTCCCTCATCACCCCCCTTTGTCCAATTCCTTTAGCTCTGAAAGAGGGGTCAGGTTGCCATCGTGTGGTGGGTATAAATATTGCAGTCTCAATCCACTGATGTTACATAAGATTGTTCATATGTGACTTATTATGGTAACCACTTAAATGTTTGAGGTCAGTGAATGTCTGTCTGTGGGGTTTATGATAGCCGTTAATATTACCTTGCACAGACAGTGCATGTTAATATTACCAATACTAACACCAGCAGAGTACTGCACATTGCGCATTTAGCATGACACATGATACGTGGGTAATTTCAATTTTGAATACATAAGAATCTGTCTTTTTGAGTGCAATGGACCCCTTTAATATTGGGAATAGTCGGAGTCACAGGGTGGTGATTCCTGCCATTACCATTGGCAGTTTTGAATTCAGTTAGCTCTACAGTGGAAATTCTATTTCAGCAAAATCCAGACTACTACTGGACAATTGTGTTTAGTGTAGTTGGAGCAATGGTGACCTGTTTACCTCCCACTGAGGGGAGGGTTGCCCAAGTGCTGCCTAGTGCCCACCAGTTTGTACAGAGGAAGAACCCTAACAGTGGTTATAAAACAGTCAAAATGGAGGAAGCCAACTCCAGGGACCGTGCAAGTCAAAGGGCAGGTGGCTTTTATGGTAGTCAGAGGCAGGCCAGGGACAGAGGCAGGCAGAGGAAATTCAGAAGCCAAGATACAAGCCAGAGTTGAGGCAGGTGGAATTCAATGTTAAATGAAAAACAGATCAGGATCAATGCAGCTGGCAAATCGGATATCCAGGAGACAAGCTGAGGTCAAATCAGAGGATCAGATTGAGAGTAGTCAGACTAGCCAGGTCAGGAAAAAAGTTGATTAAATAAAGATCAGAGTTGGTTAAATAAACCACACAGGTTCTAGCACAACCACTAGCTGACAGAGGTATCAGCACTGGAATGAGGGGAGAAGCTGCCTTTTATAGGCAGGCGTAGGCAGATTTGGTGCAGACATGCATAAATTACCAGACTCTTGACCCTTTTCCTAACAACATATTTGTAAAAAGTGGGGATTCTTCAAGAAGTACATGAATGAACTTACCTAAGTAAATAATGGTTCTTGCATTTGTCAAATTAGTACAAAATGCTTTCACTTTAAACCTTTAGCAGTTTGCATCCAGGACTTCTCACAAGCAACACCTTTTCTTTGGAACTCTCTTCCTCGGCTTGGCCATCAAACTTTTAGCCTGGAAACTTTAAGACACACCTTTAACCACTTGATGACCCAGCCTTTACCCCCACCCCCCTTAAGGACCAGCGCTGATTTTGCTGATCTGTGCTGGGTGGGCTCTACAGCCCCCAGCACAGATCAAACACCAGGCAGAGCGAACAGATCGCCCCCCTTTTTTCCCCACTAGGGGGATGATGTGCTGGGGGGGGGGTCTGATCGCTCCTACCTGCGTGTGGCTGGCGGGGAGGGGCACCTCAAAGCCCCCTCCACCGCAGGATTCCCCCTCTCCCTCTCCTCCTTCCCTTCCCTGGAGATTGGAGGCTGCACAGGAACGGATCTGTCCTGTGCAGCCTCTAACAGGCTCCTGCCTGTCATGTGACAGCGATCCCCGGCCGCTGATTGGCCGGGGATCGCTGATCTAGTACAACGCTGCTACTGTTAGCAGCGTTGTACAAATGTAAACAAAGCGGATTATTTCCGCTTGTGTTTACATTTAGCCTGCGAGCCGCGATCGGCGGCCCACAGGCTATTCACGGAGCCCCCCGCCGTGAATTGATTAATTAGCCTGCAGTCTGCCGCCGGCGACGCAGATCTGCGTCGCTGGTCCCGCAGCTGCCCCTTTGCCGACGCGTGTTATGAGTGCATGGTCGGCAAGTGGTTAAAACAAACTTTTTCAAACAGGCTTATAAAGCGTCAAATCCAGATGTCGAGGCTCACTGCCTTATCCACTAGCCTGTTTAACTCCGTACCTAGCATCTGCACCCCACCACCCTCTAGACTGTAAACTCAGGGGGGGGGGAAGGGTCAGGTTCCTCCCCCTAGTGTTTCCTGTTTATGATGTAGTTTGTCAAAAGAACATATACCAGTATTGTTGATGTTTAAAAAGAAACAACTATACAGTATATATGATTTGCATTATGTTGTTGGATGTTCTGATTGTACTGTGCATTGAACTACTCAGTATCTACTGTATGCTCCCCTTTACTCTCTGATTTGTACTCTGTACAGCATTACAGCTGAAATTATTGAATCTATTTATTAGTGCAGGTGATAAAATGCCTCTTTTTTGGTTTATATGTTCTTTATGGTATGTCTGATGATTGTTAAACTGCTAAAAACATGACAATTCTGAGCACAGAAAGGCAAGAATTTTTATATTACCTAAATATAAGAAAAACCCCATGATATACATAAAGTATATTTATTACAACTCCTGAGTAAATGTGATTAGTTGTGCAATAAAATGTGTAGTTTGTTATACCATCTTCCTTTTAATATTCTGCATCATTACTGTGATGATTTAAAGGGTAAAAAACCTATTTCAAATAATGCACGCATAAACTATACGCTTTCTGAAAAATGTTCTTTCCCTCTTTGGACTATTTTACATTATAGTGCTGTACAAATCATTCAGATTAATGCTACTGCATTGGTCAGCATATAAAATAACATGTCAGCACAGGACGTGGTGTACAATGTATCACTATAACTTGGAATTCATAGCACTTTAACACCTGTTTCCATAGCTACTGTGTTATCCAGACATTGGGAAGGCTTGTTTACCTCTTTGAAGTCTTTTGTTTCAAGAAAATAAGCTAAGAAAACTGATCACAACTCTAGTGCTATAATTTTGATTTTGTTTTGTTTTTTTGTTTAACTTTTTTTTTAGGTGGATAAAAAAATCGTATTTAATTTTGAATATAGTCCAAAAATCTAACATGCTCATCATACTTAAATACTTAATTGAAAATGGATAGTTTTCAAATCACACTTTTTGATCATATTGTTAAAAATGCTAAGTAACTTCTCCTAAGCAGATGAAATCAAACTAAAAAATGCGCCATTTTAGATTCAATTATGTGAAAGGTCTGTTAATTTACCTCCATAGATTGTTTCTTCTTTGCTAAGACCTCTATTTTTAGATGTCTAATATTACATTTTACTTTTGTATTTCTTTTAATAGGTTTGCAACAATGAGTAGATAAAAAGCTGCATTTTTATAAGTAGTTCCATGAATGTAGTATGTTTGATGTTTTATATTATCTTTTCTTAATCAGGATGCTGAGAGTTACTGTTGTCTGATACAGAAAAACAATAGCAAATCATCTGCTAGCATTACACTAGTAAATATGTCCAACCAGAAACAGGCAACACATCTATGTTTTTGTGTGTGACGTGTGTGCTTCATCTTCACATTGATGTACAATTTTCCTTAGATGGAACCGTCCCCAAGTTTAAGAAAGCTGTAGGTCTATTGTTTGCTATTACATTTTATTTACTCATTTAGTATTACCTAAGGAGCAGAGCCCTATTTCTAGGAGGAGGTGGTAAGTAGTACATCCTTCGCTACAGCAAAGGGGAGAAAAAAGCAAGCACAAGACTTTCTGTCTGGACTTGAGGAGGTTCCCTGAAGAGTTCTACAAGTACTGTCATGTGACCATGAAAGATTGCCCGAACAGTTCGCCAGCGGACAGTTCCTGGCGAATTTCCGCTGTTTGCATTCTTGGCGAACTGCGAACATTTGGAGTGTACGACCAGCCCCCCTATCCATCATCATGAAGCCAAACTTTGATCCCTTACCTCACAGTCAGCAGACACATGACAGCCAATCGGCTAGCCCCCCCCCCTCCTGGACCCTCCAGCCCCTATTAAAAAGCAGTTACGGTGGCCATATTGGATTCATTCTTTGCTGCCTACTGACTGTTAGTGAGAACAGGGTCAGACTTGCTGCAGATAGGTAGGGAAAGCATTAACTATGCCTTTGTTCTTGTTCCTCACTTGCTGTGAAAGCAGCCCAAATAGTTATTTTGAGGGCTAGTACATCGGTCTCCTGTGGTTTTTTGTGTGTGTGTGACACTCCACAGCCCACTGACACCCAGAGCTGTGTGCACACCACTGCTTTTGCCTCATTACGTTGCAGGCACAGAACCACTCCAGTGCATTATTATCTCACTGTATTCTGATAGTACTATTGCATTTCTCTGTGTGTGACACTCCACAACCCACTGACACCCACAGCTGTGTGCACTCTACTGCTGTTGCCTCATTAAGTTGCAGGCACAATACCACTCCAGTGTATTATTTCTAGGAATGTAATGGGATTTCTGCCCTTTAGGGATTAAAACTGCCAAAACCGAAACTGCCATCTATTTACATTGTACAGCGTTGCGATCTACAGCAGCACTGTACTGGGGACTGATGCCTATGAGAGCTGATCGCTGGGATTAGCTGGTGGGGGGAGGGAGGAGAGGGTGGGGGGAGGGAGGAGAGTACTAAAATAAACAAAAGAATAGTGAAATTGATTTAAAAATAAATAAACAAATAAAAAAATAAATAAACAACAGTGATCAGAGCCCACCAACAGAAATCTCTGTTGGTGGGCAGAAAAGGGGGAGGGGGGTTATTTGTGCGCTCGGTTGTGTGGTTCTGCAGTGAGCCATTAAAGCTGCAGAGCACTTACTTGTAAAAATAGCCTGGTCACTGGTGTGTGTGTGTGTGTGTGGGGGGGGGGGGGGGTGTAAGCCTGTGGTCCTTAAGTGGTTAAAGTCAAATTTACGGTTCGTGAATGTTCACAGTGAAATTAGTTAAGTAATCTAGTTGTATTGGGTCGGATATTCTCCTATACAGCTAAGAGTTCATATCCTCCCATAAGACAAAAGTGTGTGCGTGTGTGTGTGTGTGTGTGTGTGTGTGTCTTAGCGTGTGTGTGTGTGTGTGTGTGTGTGTGTGTTTGTGTGTGTGTGTGTGTGTGTGTGTGTGTGTGTTTGTGTGTGTGTGTGCGCGCGCGTGTGTGTGTGTGTGTGTGTGTGTGTGTGTGTATGCTAGGGAGACAATATCCATGCATGTATACGGTATTTGTATTTTTTGTGTGGAAGGCCTCTGAGATGCATTACGTAAGCTTTAGGGTGGTCAACTACTATAAGATACTTGGGCACATAAGTATTGCTGATTGTAGACTTGTGAACAAAAATAGAACAATTTTTTGTGCTGAGAGGAATCCTGAGTGATCCTCAAGCACATTAAAGTTTTCAGCATTTTATTAGAATAATAACATAGTTAAGCAAATAATATTGTCAGGCTTGTCTGGTCAATAACCACAGTTCAGACTGTATGCCTATATGACCGACCCAGAGCCCAGCCTGTAACACCTGCGCAAACTCCTACCTAACACAATACTATAATACACCCTGCAGGTAGATGTAGCATACAGTCTGACATGTAGCTAATCCACCAGGCAGGCCCTGATAATTCTTGCAATGCAATATGGGCACAGTGGATACGTATGTATATACCGTTTATTCCGGCGTATAAGATGACTTAAGATGACTGAGCGTATAAGACAACCCCCCAACTTTTCCAGTAAAAATATAGAGTTTGGGATATACTCGCCGTATAAGACTACCCCTCTTCCAATGCACACCAAATTAAAATAAAAATAAAAAAATCATGTAATGGTGCTGTGTATGAACAGATAATGGTGCTGTACTGTATGTGTTACCCAGTATATAACACTATATAGTCAATTGACTTGTTGCATTGGTCAACTCTCCTTAAAGCGGAATATAACCCTGCATTTCAACTTTGCTCTAAAACATTATTTACAGTATATTATATGCAACCAGCATTTTTTTTTTTACTAGACCAGCATTGGAAGGGTTACACAGGGCTTTAAAGTCCCTAGAGATTTCTGCAACCGAATCCGAACTTGAGTTAGATACTTTTTGTTTACAAATATGTGTTTATTATGACTCATCTCTCTCACTGAGAAGGAGCTTGGAGGACAGCCAAAGAGATGTATCTATTGATAAACAGTTACACACTAACTAAATAGAATGTAACCATCTGAATGTCTGCACGGAACTTAAAACCTCTGTGTTTAACCCTTCCAATGCTGGTCTAGTAAAAAAAAAATGCTTTTTGCATATAATATGCTGTAAATAATGTTTTAGAGCAAAGTTGAAATGCAGGGTTATATTCCGCTTTAAGTAGACTGGTCAGCTCTCCTTGTCTACCTGTTTATCAGAGCGGTATGGAAGAATAGTTTGCGCTCCCTCAGCAGGGAGATCTGAGAGGCGGTAACAGGATAGGGCGTATCACCCGGCATCAATGACACCCGGCGTGTAAGACGACCCCCAACTTTTCAGAAAATTTTGAAGGGTTAAAAAGTAGTCTTATACGAGGGAATATACAGTATATATATATATATATATATATATATATATATATATATATATATATATATATATATATATATGTATAATATATATATATATATATATATATATATATATATATATATATATATATATACAACAAGACAGTCACCCGAGGCCTAGTGGATGAGGCTATCCAGACGAGTGAATCAAATGGCAGAACTGCCAGGAGTTTCTGGTGACAGTGAGGTAGTTCAGATAGGAACTTTCCAGAGATAGCGTAGTCAAGGCAAGCCGAAGTCAGTCCAGGCAGAGTTCATGCAAATCCATGTCCAAGCAAAGGTCAATCCAGGTGGCAAGGCAAAGCGTAGTCGAGGTACAAGGCAAGTTTGCCAACAGGAATCCAGATTAAGCGTAGTCAGGATACAAGGCAGTAGTCAGCAACAGGAGTCAAGCAGAGGTTAAGCATGGTCAAGATACAAGGCAATAGTCGGCAACAGGAATCCAATATGACAGTGAGTGCTACCCAGCAACAAGCCAAAGCTAATGCTATCACGGGCGATGACTGGAGTCGCTCACCAGATTTAAACACTAGAACTAACCAATCAACAAAAGCAGAATTGAAAACAACCAATAGCAATCCAGCATGTCAGCTGATCAGCTAACACACACACATGAACGTCAGAGTTACTGCTTACATCTGCGGAGCACGTACTGGGAATGTGTTCTCCGACTATCCACCTTGCGTTCTACTGATGTCAGCAGCTTGCCGAGCCCCGGAAGTCGGAACTGCAGCCCGAGTCTCGGCATTCCGCCACTGCCCAGGCACAGCGGACCTTACAAATATATCACAGTTTACACAATTTGTGTTAGCTCTTGTGTACTAAAAAGCATTATCATTGTCATTATTTTTCTGTTATATGTTAAAATGTTATGTTAAAATATTTTAGGAACTGACCTAAGCACCTGATCAATAATAACTAAAAAGCAAAACAGAAAAATGCAAATACAAATATAACTGGAAAAGGGCAAATGTAACGTAAATATTACCATCAAATATTTACAAAATGTGTTAAGTGGGATCTTTCATAAAAAGGGTGTTGCGAAACATTTTTTAAAACAGCATATGGTCTTACGAACAAACTGTAATGGTTTTCAAAAAGGGGGACGAAATATGCAATGCTGTTTTGTGTAATAATGGTAAAATAAGCATTACACTAGAATAGCATAAAATGTGAAAACCACCTTTATCTCACTCATGTATTGAACGGTAATTATACAATACAGAAAAAGAATGCAGCTTTCCCCACAGCTTCTAAAGTCAAGATCCAGTGATGGCTTGGAGATTGCAAAATACATTTTCTGCTTTTACTAGATGTCAGGGGTGTCACCTGAAGAAGTACAAGGACGCATGTTTAAGTTTATGCTTTATTAGCTAAATTCTCAAACTGTGTTAGACATATGAATAAATACTAAGAGAAGGAATATCTAGAGCCTAGATAAGAAAACCATAGCAATTTAATATCGGTAATTTACTTACTTAGCTTTATATTGTCTGTTATTTTATCTGACAAAACAAGGGGACATGTAAATTCATGATAGTTCTAAAAAAAGAAAGACCCTTTTATCCCATATATCAAATTATCATCAAATTAAATGAAAATGAATTCACAATTGGCCTCATAAGAGTTTGTATGCAAAATATTATTATTGTTGTTGTTGTCATTATCATGATCATCGTTCAAAGAAAACACACGAGTTTAAGGACCAGTTTAGTTGGGCATGTAAGCCAGCTGCCCCAGTCAACCTGTTGCTTCCAGGGTTGCCTCAGATGACAGGAAAAATAGGGATCAAAATGCAGTGTCTGCACAAACTACGGTAAATGGCAATAAACTACGGTACCTGCTTAAAAAGTCATACAAGTGTCCATGTGAATAGGCTCTTAAACTAGATGTTTTGTTTTGTTTTCTAGAAAATATTTTACCACTTGCTAAGTATCAACTTCAGTTCAAATAATTTACTTTATTTACTTCTTTTAAACTGCAGAAAGTTTAGATTAAATAGAAGAAGCACTTTGAACCAGTGACATAGCAAGGGAGCTGTGGACCCTGATGCAAGTTTTACAATGGGGCCCCCCAAGCACTCTATACATAACAATTGATACAGAGAACCAAAACCTGCCAATAGCATCTACATTGACAATAAAACAGAATGGACTGGGGTCGCACACCTTCATACGTATACCAAAATATAAATTTATTGATAGCTTTACTACAGATCATCCCATAAATACCCACAATGTAATTGCATGAATCCCAAACAATTAAAACCAACAAATACGGAGCATCAATAGCTATATGCATGTGACCACATGATAATGATGCTTATATTGGATATAGCTATCCTGGCCAGGAAATATACCATACCATCAATACAGTCATCCGCACAGTCTCTCTCCTTTCATACTTGTGCCTGAGCTGATCAAAGTGTCGGGGGGCCCCCTTATCCAAACAATGAGGTCTAATGCACCATGACTCCAGCAAGATATGCTTTAAAAGTTATGCACATTTCATTTCGCTGCCGCATATGGCCTGGCAGCATTGGTTGGTCTCACCCCTCCTCTCGTCAGCTACTTCTCTGTAGAGTATTCCGGGTATAGGTATTCAACCATTCAGTCCTGCCCCACTTGCGCTGGGATCAATAAGAAAGCCTCCTCACAGCGCTGTGTACCACTCAATGCAAGACGCCAGCCCGGGATCCCATCCGGCATGTGTGAAGGAGGATGCTGCGTCCGCATACGCTCCGCCCACCGACGCGTTTCACGTCCTCATTGGACGTTTCATCAGGGTGTGTCCAAGCCTTCTACTAGCCCGTCCTTTGTATCCACCTTAACTCCACCCCCCTCTCTTCGTTATCCTGTCATTGACATCATCCTATATGGAAGCTCATGCTGAGGGGGAGGATTCCTGTGGATACCACCTGTTTCATTGTAATATTACGCAATGGCTCTCATTCTCTTCTTTTTTACATACAATAGTACATTTACATGGGCAGAGTCGGCATTAAGGCAGGTTATACTGAGGCCACTCCTTTTCACAGCCAGAAACAGAAATGCTGATCTTCACACTACTACTTATCCTTGTCATTTCTGTCCCCAATATACATGCAGACATACTTTCAATTGAACTCATGTTCAGATTTATTTAGGCAGTTCCTCAGTCTCTCAGCTACCTTCATGGCAGACATATAAGACATATAATAAGTTCTGCTTGTATCTTCTTGTCTTCCCTCATTCAAAGAAGCACATTTAAAGGCACAGCTCATGTTTGTGGCACAGTTCATGCACTGCGGATCCACTCACAGCTCATGCTCTGCCCTTATATCTAGCTTGTCCCAGGACTTTCCTTATTAAGGGACCACAGTCAGGGGAATCCCAATTAAGTGTATCTATTGATTCTAAGGAACAGGGATAGGTCCAATTCCGCATTGAGTCCACCCGGAGTCAGACTTCCAAGTTTGAAGATCCACATGGCCTCTTTGCAATAGAGGACCTCATCAAAATCTCCCCTCCTCCCAGAAATCTTCAAATTATAAATTCCCCTGACCGAGGTCCCCTTCAGGCTGTTCTGATGATGATCCCTATAGTGATCATAGATTATCCCTGTAGCCTTGCCACTTGTAATCTTACCAAAATGCTCCAACACCCTTTCTTTTAATGCTCTTTTAGTTTTACCTATGTATTTTAGGCCACAAGGGCATTGTATCATATACACTACTTTTTTTGTGTCACAATTTATAAAGGATCTAATAGTATATTCCTTTTCTCCCTTGCAGTCAAAAAATACATTGGTACGGTCCACATAGGGACACATTTTACATTTCGAGCATTTAAACATCCCCATAGGTTTCCTCTGGTCATAATGCCTTTATAGTTGAGGCGATGAGATTGATTCTAACGCGGAATTGCTTTACTTTTGATGGAGGCTATTATCAGCAATTACGAGGAATGTCGATGGGGGCGTCGTGTGCACCAGCCTATGCATGTCTGCATTTGGGACTCTGGGAGAGGGAACAAGTTTTCCCTACCCCGGAATATGGTGCACACGTCGCCCTTTGGATTAGATTTATAGACGATCTCTTAATGGTGTGGAGGGGCACTGAGATTGAATTGGAACAATTTGTGTCCAAACTCAATATCAATGAGAAGAATATTCGATTGACGTTTTCGTTTGGTATGGAGATACGTGAACTTCTCAATAAGTTCTGGCCTAACTTGACCTCGGATAGAGAGGTTGCAAAAATTGTAGGGCCAAGACCACTTCTAACAGCAAGGCGGGCACCGAACTTGAGGGACTGCTTGGTACATAGTGAACTACAAAAAAATCCTTCTACATGGCTTGACCAGAGGAAACCTATGGGGATGTTTAAATGCTCGAAATGTAAAATGTGTCCCTATGTGGACCGTACCAATGTATTTTTTGACTGCAGGGGAGAAAAGGAATATACTATTAGATCCTTTATAAATTGTGACACAAAAAAAGTAGTGTATATGATACAATGCCCTTGCGGCCTAAAATACATAGGTAAAACTAAAAGAGCATTAAAAGAAAGGGTGTTGGAGCATTTTGGTAAGATTACAAGTGGCAAGGCTACAGGGATAATCTATGATCACTATAGGGATCATCATCAGAACAGCCTGAAGGGGACCTCGGTCAGGGGAATTTATAATTTGAAGATTTCTGGGAGGAGGGGAGATTTTGATGAGGTCCTCTATTGCAAAGAGGCCATGTGGATCTTCAAACTTGGAAGTGTGACTCCGGGTGGACTCAATGCGGAATTGGACCTATCCCCCTTCCTTAGAATCAATAGATACACTTAATTGGGATTCCCCTGACTGTGGTCCCTTAATAAGGAAAGTCCTGGGACAAGCTAGATATAAGGGCAGAGCATGAGCTGTGAGTGGATCCGCAGTGCATGAACTGTGCCACAAACATGAGCTGTGCCTTTAAATGTGCTTCTTTGAATGAGGGAAGACAAGAAGATACAAGCAGAACTTATTATATGTCTTATATGTCTGCCATGAAGGTAGCTGAGAGACCGAGGAACTGCCTAAATAAATCTGAACATGAGTTCAATTGAAAGTATGTCTGCATGTATATTGGGGACAGAAATGACAAGGATAAGTAGTAGTGTGAAGATCAGCATTTCTGTTTCTGGCTGTGAAAAGGAGTGGCCTCAGTATAACCTGCCTTAATGCCGACTCTGCCCATGTAAATGTACTATTGTATGTAAAAAAGAAGAGAATGAGAGCCAATGCGTAATATTACAATGAAACAGGTGGTATCCACAGGAATCCTCCCCCTCAGCATGAGCTTCCATATAGGATGATGTCAATGACAGGATAACGAAGATAGGGGGGGGAAATTAAGGTGGATACAAAGGACGGGCTAGTAGAAGGCTTGGACACACCCTGATGAAACGTCCAATGAGGACGTGAAACGCGTCGGCGGGCGGAGCGTATGCGGATGCGTGTGACACAGCATCCTCCTTCACACATACCGGATGGGATCCCGGGCTGGCGTCTTGCATTGAGTGGTACACAGCGCTGTGAGGAGGCTTTCTTATTGATCCCAGCGCGAGTGGGGCAGGACTGAATGGTTGAATACCTATACCCGGAATACTCTACAGAGAAGTAGCTGACGAGAGGAGGGGTGAGACCAACCAATGC
This sequence comes from Hyperolius riggenbachi, assembly GCF_040937935.1. Taxonomy (NCBI): domain Eukaryota; kingdom Metazoa; phylum Chordata; class Amphibia; order Anura; family Hyperoliidae; genus Hyperolius; species Hyperolius riggenbachi. The sequence continues at coordinate 424,824,668 of NC_090646.1, forward strand.
TGCCAGGCCATATGCGGCAGCGAAATGAAATGTGCATAACTTTTAAAGCATATCTTGCTGGAGTCATGGTGCATTAGACCTCATTGTTTGGATAAGGGGGCCCCCCGACACTTTGATCAGCTCAGGCACAAGTATGAAAGGAGAGAGACTGCGCGGATGACTGTATTGATGGTATGGTATATTTCCTGGCCAGGATAGCTATATCCAATATAAGCATCATTATCATGTGGTCACATGCATATAGCTATTGATGCTCCGTATTTGTTGGTTTTAATTGTTTGGGATTCATGCAATTACATTGTGGGTATTTATGGGATGATCTGTAGTAAAGCTATCAATAAATTTATATTTTGGTATACGTATGAAGGTGTGCGACCCCAGTCCATTCTGTTTTATTGTCTATGTATTATATGGGTTTAACCTTCCCCTCTATCTGTGTATGGGACTAGGAGCCAAATAAGCGACTACAATACAGCTAAAGTAATTAATTATATAAAATAGCATCTACATTACCAGAGGTGCAAGAGCGGGATGGGGAACAGCTTGTTAATGATTATTACTATTCAAAGTATCTTTAGAAGTGATTATTATGAGCACAGGACCAAGTGAGAGCTAATACTGCAGTTGAGGGAGGGCCCCTAGGGGCCCCTCTGGCCCAAGGGCCCCGATGCGGTCGCTACCTCTGCAACTCCTATTGCTACGCCCCTGCTTTGAACAAATATATAAACTGCATTATTTTAAAAAGTACTATAACCAAAATGAGGGCTAAAAAGGTGCTGCTAGAGAGATTAACTTTTCAAGATAACAAAAAGCTACAGCAATACCCAAATTCCAAAAAAATGAAATATCTAAATATTTGAAAGTTCCCTTTTTAAATCTAACAATCTTTTTTTGTGGGTATTATTCCCTTAATCTTATAAAATACCATTATATTGACATAAATTACTGTAATGATTATTTTACTAGCCAGGTACTTATAATACAGGCAGTGGTGTATTTTGCAGATGTATCATGTATGTGTTAAGCTGTCAAAAGCTAAACAGAGTATTTGTAAATTATTAAGTTGTAAAGTTGATTTTCAATTCAAAACAAATGAAAATGTCAAAATGTTAAAATGGAAAAAAAATTCATAGTTCTTGAACTAATATAGCAATAATTTATTTGTTAAAGGAAATACATACTACTATGTTTAAAGATTACTTTAAGTGGACTTTATAGATAAGTTTAGATCCAATGTGCCATCGGGGGCATCAGTTTGATATTAGTTTGCGAACACTTTAAAATAAAATTACTCATTAAAGGACTTCTGTCGCGAAAATCTTAAAAATGTAAAATACATGTTAACATATACAAATAAGAAGTAAGTTTCTTCTGGAGTTAAATGAGCCATAAATAACTATTCTCACTTAAAGTAAGTAGCAGTAGAAATCTGACACTACCGATAGATTTTGGACTAGCCCATCTTCTCATGGGGTTAGGGGGGGTTCTTAAGGTTTTCTTTATTTTTAAAAGCACTTAATGAATGACAATTGCTCCATCCTACTGCCAAAAAAGTGTACAGTGAGCAGGAAGGCTGTCCAGCATCAATTTATAAATCTATTTTAGGGAATGTCTTTATAAAGCAGGGAAAGGCCATGCTGAGAATCCCCCATGAAGAGATGGACTAGCCCAAAACCTGTCGGTAATGTCAGATTTCTACTACCTACTCTAAGTGACAGCAACATAGGAGAAAAGTCATTTATGGCTCATTTTACTCTGGAAGAAATGTACTTATTTGTATGTGTTTTAAATTTTAAGATTTTCGCGACAGTTCCTCTTTAAGTAGTAAAACTGGAACTTTAAAAGTTACTGTACGATCCATAAAAATACCTCCAAAAATCTTTGTATTTGTTTATAAAATGTTCTGCCTAACTTTTTTTAATGAGCATTTTTTTTTTAACTTAAAGAACAGATTTCATAAATATTCTCAATGCTCTGGGTAACAGCTCAGAGTTGTCACTTCTTTGTTATGTGTAGTGTTACACTTGCATGTTTTTCACTTGAATGTTATGTATAGTTTTGATGCCGGCGATCATTGACATGGGGAATGCATTCCTATTCATTGATCTCCCCTCTAATTGGTGACGGTGAGTACCCACACGGGAGTTCGTGCGAGCGCAAGTGTCAATCATCTGCCGCAATATTATTATTATTATTATTATTATTATTATTATTTAGTATTTATATAGCGCCGACATATTACGCAGCGCTGTACAGTGTATATATATATATATCTTGTCACTAACTGTCCCTCAAGGAGCTCACAATCTAATCCGTACCATTGCCATATGTCTATATTATGTAGTGTAAGTACTGTAGTCTAGGGCCAATTTTAGGGGGAGTCAATCAACTTATCCGTATGTTTTTGGAATGTGGGAGGAAACCGGATTGCCCGGAGGAAACCCACGCAGACACGGAGAGAACATACAAACTCTTTGCAGATAGTGCCCTGGCTGGGATTCGAACCAGGGACCCAGCGCTGCAAGGCGAGAGAGCTAACCACTACGTAGTGTTGGGCGAACAGTGTTCGCCACTGTTCGGGTTCTGCAGAACATCACCCTGTTCGGGTGATGTTCGAGTTCGGCCGAACACCTGACGGTGCTCGGCCAAACCGTTCGGCCATATGGCCGAACTAAGAGCGCATGGCCGAACGTTCCCCGAACGTTCGGCTAGCGCTGTGATTGGCCGAACGGGTCACGTGGTTCGGACCCGAACGCGCTCTGATTGGCCGAACTGTCACGTGGTTCGGGTAAATAAATACCCGAACCACGTCATATCTCCGCCATTTGTCTGTGGGTTTAGCTTTGGGTAGGCAGGCAGGGTAGTTCGCGCTCCAGCCACGCTAGCCAGGGTCCCCCCCAGTCATTGTGTGTCACTGCTGGGAACAGTAGTACACCGCTCGTTCAGCCACACTATATAGCATTCTGTGTACTGTTCTGTGTCTGCTGGGAACAGTAGTACACCGCTCGTTCAGCCACACTATATAGCATTCTGTGTACTGTTCTGTGTCTGCTGGGAACAGTAGTACACCGCTCGTTCAGCCACACTATATAGCATTCTGTGTACTGTTCTGTGTCTGCTGGGAACAGTAGTACACCGCTCGTTCAGCCACACTATATAGCATTCTGTGTACTGTTCTGTGTCTGCTGGGAACAGTAGTACACCGCTCGTTCAGCCACACTATATAGCATTCTGTGTACTGTTCTGTGTCTGCTGGGAACAGTAGTACACCGCTCGTTCAGCCACACTATATAGCATTCTGTGTACTGTTCTGTGTCTGCTGGGAACAGTAGTACACCGCTCGTTCAGCCACACTATATAGCATTCTGTGTACTGTTCTGTGTCTGCTGGGAACAGTAGTACACCGCTCGTTCAGCCACACTATATAGCATTCTGTGTACTGTTCTGTGTCTGCTGGGAACAGTAGTACACCGCTCGTTCAGCCACACTATATAGCATTCTGTGTACTGTTCTGTGTCTGCTGGGAACAGTAGTACACCGCTCGTTCAGCCACACTATATAGCATTCTGTGTACTGTTCTGTGTCTGCTGGGAACAGTAGTACACCGCTCGTTCAGCCACACTATATAGCATTCTGTGTACTGTTCTGTGTCTGCTGGGAACAGTAGTACACCGCTCGTTCAGCCACACTATATAGCATTCTGTGTACTGTTCTGTGTCTGCTGGGAATAGTGGTACACCGCTCGTTCAGCCACACTATATAGCATTCTGTGTACTGTTCTGTGTCTGCTGGGAATAGTGGTACACCGCTCGTTCAGCCACACTATATAGCATTCTGTGTACTGTTCTGTGTCTGCTGGGAACAGTGGTACACCGCTCGTTCAGCCACACTATATAGCATTCTGTGTACTGTTCTGTGTCTGCTGGGAACAGTAGTACACCGCTCGTTCAGCCACACTATATAGCATTCTGAGTACTGTTCTGTGTCTGCTGGGAACAGTAGTACACCGCTCGTTCAGCCACACTATATAGCATTCTGTGTACTGTTCTGTGTCTGCTGGGAATAGTGGTACACCGCTCGTTCAGCCACACTATATAGCATTCTGTGTACTGTTCTGTGTCTGCTGGGAATAGTGGTACACCGCTCGTTCGCCACTGTATAGCATTGTGCTCTGTGTCGCTGCTGGGAATAGTGGTACACCGCTCACCCGTCACTGTATAGCATTGTGCTCTGTGTCACTGCTGGGAATAGTGGTACACCGCTCACCCGTCACTGTATAGCATTGTGCTCTGTGTCGCTGCTGGGAATAGTGGTACACCGCTCACCCGTCACTGTATAGCATTGTGCTCTGTGTCGCTGCTGGGAATAGTGGTACTGTATAGCATTTCTGTACTGCCACTGTACTGCTGCCAGTCAGCGTGTACTGTAAGGATAAGTGAAATGAGGAAGAAATCCGGTGAAAGAGGGAGGGGCAAGGGAAGAGGTGTTTCCCCTGACGGTTCACGTACAGGCCACAGGGGAGCACCCAAGAAAACCCACTCAATACCGCCCATGTTGTCCAGGACAACAACCCTCACAAATCCAAAAGAACAGGACCAGATAATTACTTGGATGACCTCTCAAGCGTCCAGCAGTGGGTTAAGCAGCACCAGCACATCACGCACGAGGTCCGAGTCCTCAGCCAGTTACAAGGAGCCAGTGGGCACAAAGCTGACACAACCGGCAGCGACACCACGCACACAACTGCCAGATAACCAGTCCGATGAATTACCTCAGGACACAATGGGGTATTCGCAGGAGCTATTCCCAGCCCAACAAACTTCCACCTTTCAAAGGTCAATGGAGGAACAGCCAGAAATGTTGTGCCTGGATTCACAACCGTTAACTGTGGGAAATGCACCGCGCACTGAAATACAAGGCGAGTCCGAAGAGGACTCGGAAACCCAAATCCCAGAGCAATTTGGGCAGGAGGGGTTGCAATTGCAGGAGGTCGGCCGACAAGATCTGGAAGACGACGTTGGAGTGTGCTGCGCAGAGGTTGTTGTGGGGAGCTCTACTCCACGGCGGTGGCCCACAATGACATATGACGAGTTTGAGGAAATGGAAGAGGAGGGTATGGACAATGTGGACAGAGACCCAGATTTTGTTTGTGAACGAGAACATCGCCGTCGTAGCAGCAGCACAGATGAGTCTGTTGAAGAACACACTGCTGCACGAGTTCGCCTTGTGCCACAAGGTAGGCGGCGCGCAATTTCAGGCACCACAAGCGTGGAAGTTCAAGTGAGAGGCAAAAGAGGAGCAAACAGAAATCGCCAGCAAGGAGGCAGGTGCTCCAAAGTCTGGGCTTTCTTTGAAGACTGCACTGAGGATGTTACCATGGCGATTTGCAAGGTGTGCAAGACCCGCCTGAGCAGGGGGAAAAATATTAACAACCTCTCCACCACCAGCATGAGCCGTCACATGCTATCCAAACATCCCACTCTTTGGGCAAACGCGTCAGGACAGGGTACCAGAAACAACACTGCCTCCCTTGGGTTCACCAGACCCGCCTCAGCAGCAGCAGTAGCCCAGCCATTGCGTGGTTCACAACATTCACAAACATCAGACGACGCTGACACTGTCACTTTCCGGAGTAGTGCTCTTGAGGTCTCCCAGTGTTCATCAAACACAACAACCAACAGCCCTTCCGTGTGCAGCGCTACGGTTCAGTTGTCTGTGTCGGAGATGTTTGAGCGCAAGAGGAAATTGCCAGCAAATGACCCCCGGGCCGTGGCAGTAACAGCCAGCATAGCCAAGCTTCTGGCCTGCGAAATGCTGCCATATCGATTGGTGGAGACAAACAGCTTCAAGGGCATGATGTCAGTGGCCATCCCACGTTACGTGGTTCCCAGCCGCTACCACTTTGCACGCTCTGCAGTGCCTGAGTTGCATGAGCACGTGGTCAGCAAAATAACCCGAAGCTTGAAGAATGCCGTTGCCTGCAAGGTTCACCTCACCACTGACACCTGGACGAGTGCGTTCGGCCAGGGTCGATACATCTCCCTTACCGCGCACTGGGTGAACCTTGTGGAGCCTGGCAGCGATTCCTCACCTGCTACGGCACGGGTGTTGCCCACGCCACAAACAGCTGCACCGCCGTCCCTCCCACTGGATAACAGCAGCACCTACCTCTCTGACTCCTTCTCCTCCAACGCATCTCAAAGCTGTACCTCATCCGGAAACGCTAACCCAGCAGCAGTAGGATCGTGGAAGCAGTGCAGCACAGCTGTTGGCATGCGTCAGCAAGCGTTGCTGAAGCTAATCTGCCTTGGGGATAAGCAGCACACAGGGGAGGAAATTTGGAGGGGAATAAAGGAACAGACGGATTTGTGGCTGGCACCGCTGGACCTGAAACCGGGCATGGTTGTGTGTGATAATGGGAGTAATCTCATTCGCGCTTTAAGGTTGGCTAAGCTGACACACATCCCTTGCCTGGCGCACGTGATGAACCTAGTAGTTCAGCGGTTCCTGAGGACATACCCAGGCGTGCCCGATCTGCTGTTGAAGGTGCGTCGAGTGTCCAAACATTGTAGAAATTCCAGTACTGCTTCGGGGGCACTCGCCAAGATGCAGGAGCGCTTCAATCTCCCCCACCATCGCTTGCTGTGTGATGTCCCTACGCGCTGGAATTCTACGCTGCACATGCTAGCCCGCTTTTGCGAGCAGAAGAGTGCAGTGGTCCAGTACATGACGGCGCAGTACCGAGGCGCATCCGGCCAGCTGCCAAGCTTCTGTGGATCCGATTGGGCCAACATGTTGGACCTCTGCCAAGTCCTCCAAAATTTTGAGCAATCCACGTTGCTTGTGAGCAGTGACAACTCTTCAGTCAGCATTACCATACCACTGCTGTGTTTACTGAAGAGGTCGATGTTAAAAATCAAGGAAACAGCTGTCATGATGCAACTGGGGGAATCTGAAGGAGAAAACGATCAGCGTGATGGTACCAACATCAGGCCATCCGCCTCAGGGAACGCTGGCCCCAGCAGCTATGACGAAGAAGAGGAGGAGGAACAGCTGGAGTTGGAGCAGGAATTTCATGCCACCACTGACGAGGGCCAGAGCGGTGCACGTTGGACTTCCACAATTCAACGCGAATGGTCAGCAGAAGCAGACCAGGAGGAAGGTGACGACTATGATGCATCACAACAACTATCACAACGCTCACAAGAGGATGATGAGGATTCTGGTAGGACTCTGGCACACATGGCTCAATTCATGCTAGACTGCATTGAACGTGACCCACGCATTGTGCGCATTCTGGACAACACCAATTACTGGGTTTATACCCTTCTGGATCCACGGTACAAACACAATGTTCCAAAACTGCTTGAAGAAAGAGTCAGACAGGTCAAAATGGAAGAATACCAGCAGGCCCTTGTGGAGACTTTAGAGAGGAGATTGACATCCTCCCCCTCCTCTAGCCAGTTGTACGCAGACAGACTGACTTCCGCAAACCCAGGACGACCAGGAGGGCAGCAAACAACGCAAGCCGCAGCTAGTACCCAAAAGGGAATGGTATCGGCAGTGTCCTTGGAGTGGGAAAATTTTCTGACACCCATGCAGCCGCAGCCCACTGAACAGCAAGCGTGCAGATCCACCTCCAACACCGATCGCCTGGAGAAGATGGTCAAGGACTACATGTCAGATGGCGTAGCTGTGTCGAACCATCCATCTGCACCCTTCAACTATTGGGTATCGAAGCTAGACACCTGGCACGAACTGGCAATGTACGCAATAGAGGTGCTGGCTTGCCCGGCAGCCAGCGTTATGTCGGAACGCTGTTTCAGTGCTGCCGGAGGCATCGTCACAGATCGGCGTATCCGCCTCTCTACAGAAAATGCAGACCGTCTGACTCAAATTAAAATGAATCAATCCTGGATTGGAAATGACTACGCAACACTCCAGGACCCCAACCAAGTAACATGACCAATGAACATCTGGGATGGTGTTGCGTTTCCGGGCCCTGTTTATTGAACCTCTCATCTGTATTACATTTATGACTGCATGGCGGCAAAAAGCATTGCTGCTATATCCGCACGCTTTTTGTCCACATGCAAGGCCTGGGTTGTTGTGTCTCACAAAGCGTGGCCTTCTCCTCCTGCGCCTGCTCCTGTTCCATCACGTCTGCTGCTGCTGGGTTAGCGTTGCCGCGTGGTCCCTGTTTATTGAACCACTTATCTTTATTACATTTATGACTGCATGGCGGTACAAAGCATGCTATCCGCACGCTTCTTGCCCTCATGCAAGGCCTGGGTTGTTGTGTCTCACAAAGCGTGGCCTTCTCCTCCTGCGCCTGCTCCTGTTCCATCACGTCTGCTGCTGCTGGGTTAGCGTTGCCGCGTGGTCCCTGTTTATTGAACCACTTATCTTTATTACATTTATGACTGCATGGCGGTACAAAGCATGCTATCCGCACGCTTCTTGCCCTCATGCAAGGCCGGGGTTGTTGTGTCTCACAAAGCGTGGCCTTCTTCTCCTCCTGCGCCACCCTCCTCCTGTTCCATCACGTGTGCTGCTGCTGGGTTAGCGTTACCGGTCCCTTTTCCTGGAACCTCTTATATGTATTACATTTATGACTGCATGCCGACAAAAAACATGTTACCTGTGCAAAGAAAACAGACATTTCCCGCATTTAAAAGACAGTTTTCCCTTTGAAACTTTAAAATCGATTTTCTCAAAAACTATAAGCTCTTTTTGCTAAATTTTTTTTCCTCTTGTACCCACTCCCAAGGTGCACATACCCTGTAAATTTGGGGTATGTAGCATGTAAGGAGGCTTTACAAACCACAAAAGTTCGGGTCCCCATTGACTTCCATTATGTTCGGAGTTCGGGTCGAACACCCGAACATCGCGGCCATGTTCGGCCTGTTCGGCCCGAACCCGAACATCTAGATGTTCGCCCAACACTACACTACGCCACCGTGCTGCTGCAATAGACATTATCTATGTGCCTGAGCAGGAACTGAAGTCCTGCAGGACGTAGATATATGTCTCAGATATATGTGTCAAAATTTCATCCACGTCAGGTATTTTCCTTGCAGCACTTTTACTTACTTCAAATATAAAAAGGATTTTAACAAAAGAAACATGGCCACATTATGGGATCATCAGTGACAGTGTCTTCACTGTAGCAAATCCGTATATGGAGGACCTGTTAAGGAGAGCTTTCAATACATTTATGGGAATGAAACCATGTTATCCATTCAGGAATGTAGATGGCCTTGAATAAAATCAAAACACGACAAGTGTAAACTTGTAATAAACAAATACATTTGGGGATGAAAATTTGTGATTGGTCATTTTTCAATTGTATATTCTACCTTATTCTTTTTGATGATCTGCAACTGGGTTGCAAATGTTTGTATGTTATGAAAATGAAAAATGTAATAAAAAATTTAAAACAGAAAACATCTAGTCAACAAAGAACTATACACAACACAATAAATATACTTTTTTGGACTGTATGCTATATTAAAGAATATTGAAAAACGGTTATTGACATTTGTGACTGATGAACTTGCATAATCCTGGAGCAATGTCTGTCACAGCAGCATCTCCTGTGACATCAATCTATACACACTACATATGAAACTAATGAAAAACTAAGATCCAAATATAATTGTGTAACAAGTCATTAGACATACCACAGTCACCCCATGTTTGCAAAATACATGCACACCTACACTCATTGGCCATGCTATTAGGTACACATGTTTAATTGCTTGTTAATACATATAGCTAATTAACCAATCACATGGCAAAACTCAGTGCATTTAGGCACCTAGGCTTGGTGATGGTGAAGTTACTGAAGTTCAAACAGAGCATCAGAATGGGGAAGAAAGGAAATGTAAGTGACTTTGAACATAGTGTGGTTGTATATGGCAGAAAGTCTGTTCTTATTATTTCAGAAACTGCTGGGATTGTCTTACACAACCATCTCTAGGGTTTACAGAGAATTGTCCAAAAATATCCTGTGAATGGCAGTTGTGTAGACAAAATGTTTTGTAGATATCAGAAGTCAGAGTAGAAAAGCAAACCAGTTCAAGAAGATTGAAAAGCAACTGAAGCTTGTTACAACCAAGGTGTGCAGAATATGATCTCTGAACAAACAACAATCTTGAACTTTGAAGCAGATGGGCTTCAGCAGCAGAAGACCACACTAAGTGCCATTCCTATCAGATTCAATTTGCACAGGCTCACCAAAATTGGACAGTACAATGCAGGAAAAACTTGGTATGATGAGTCTTGATTTCAGCATTCATGTGGTAGGGTCAGAATTAGTGGTAGAAAAACATGAAAGCATGGATCCATCCTGCTCTGTGTCAACAGTTTAGGCTGGTGGAGGTGATTAGGGATGAACAAATTGTTGATGTTGATTGTTTACTAGATTTCTTTTGAATTTCTAACTGTTTTGCAAAATGTTAGCAAACCAGTTTCACAAAACCAGCATTATAATGTTTCCAATGCATTTGCATTAGTTCAGTAGTGTGAGCTCTGTGTAATGTGTGTGTACAGTATCATTCATTATGCTAATTTTTTGTGCAGTATGTTACAAGATGTTGGTACTATGTAAATAAACAATAATGATTATACAGTCATATTGTAGACAGTCATATCACATAACAGTCCCCCAGGGGAGCTTACAATCTAACCCACACTTTAGTCATTTTCTTTTCTACCTATTGTAGTCTAAGGCCTTTTCTCCCCCCCCCTTTTTTTTGGGGGGGGGGGGGGGAGGGGGGGGGGTCAGCTAACCAATCTGTATACTGTATGTTTACGTGATGTGGGACTGGGAAGAGAATAGAGTACCTACCCAGAGGAAACTCACACAATCTCAAGAAGTGCATGTAAACTGCATGACTATTTGAATGTTCACATCTGAGGTATTCTTATTTGTGTTGACCATTTCATTTGTATATATTCATTTCTACATGAATAAGGCTACAACTGATACTGTTTTCTAGCTCAATGTGCATATTATATGAGTAATAAATTGCATTGTATAAAGTGTAGAGAAACCGAGAGCCCAATATAGTGTAGTATGTTAAGCATAAATGAAGTAAAGGTTATCATGAGAAAATTATACTCACAAACATGGGTTACCACACAGGCAACCACTGTATAGGCAGGTGAGGAGATTAGACCTGTCCTCACTCAGGGATAAGAAGTCGCTCTCTGTAGATGCGAAAGGGGGTAGATCACCCCTCCACCAGGGGTGGACACGGTATAGCAGTAGGAGAACAGAGGCGCAAGCAGGATAAAAGTGGATAAAAACTGAGGCGCTACACCTGCTATTGCTGAAATTCTGTCTTGTCCCCATTTTTATTGCCTGGTGAAGCGGGCTGGGCCTGCGAAACGCGTTGCACTGTTTTGGGGTACTAATTAATAAATGTGACTACTATTCAGACAGTCTTTCGTGTCTGCTTTATGGAGGTAAGTCCACCACTTCCTCCCAGCAAATTTTAAAGTTTTTATCCACTTTTATCCTGCTGGCACCTCTGTTCTCCTACTGCTAAATTGCATTGTATGTTTTTTATTTCTTAGTTGGTGTTGTGTACAGTTTCTGGAGAGTTAGCCAAATAGCCATACCCACCCCTGCATCAGAAGCAAATGGAGATTGGGATAAGCCATTTCACATGGAAAGTCTAACCTATGTCATGGACAGCTTGGTATTGTTTAAGTGGTGGAGGTCCACGCTGTCCAGCTTAGCTGTTCTGGCAATATCAGCCTGCACGAGGGACAATGAGTAAAAAAAAAGGTTTGGAAGTGGGGGTTATGTAATTTTTTTTAATTTGGGAAAGACATATTTAAAAACATGAAAGTAAAAAATGATGCAAAATGCACTGCTATGAGAAGAGTTTTATTACCTGGGTAAACCAGTTTATCAGTGTAATTCTCATCTGCCCCCATTTTTTACTTAGGATAAAGCCTCCCATATCTAAAATCACTTATTCAATTTGGTAAAAATAACATTAGGACAATAAAAAAAGGCATTCAAGTATGGTGAGTTACTTCTCACATAGTAGACCAGTCTCGGAAGAAGCACTGTCGTGGGAAACGGCCGTTAGGCTGCCTGATTCTTCCCTGCATCCACCACCAACTGCCTCAAACACTGGTAGGAGACACCCTATGTTGTTTTTGTCACTGTGTGCAACAGCAATGTGATTGTGACCAACTCACCTGCCACTGTATACAGCATATTCCTTGGAATGTATTGCTGGAAATTGAACACTAAATAAATCCAACACTGCTGCAATGCCTGATTGTTCATACACTCCACTTTATCGATATTACTTCTCACATAGCTTGGCAAGCTAATATTCAAAATGAGTATTTTGTCAATCATATACAGTTATATTAGCTTGAGCTAAGTAATCTCCACCCCCTTAACAGTGGCAATTGTTGTAATTTAAGTCCAGAATTTCTGAAATATTTGCTTTACTGCTGGAACTCCAGTACAGAAAATATTAATGAATATTCAGCATACGCAGTTATTCATATTGGTGTCTATTATTATTCATGTCTATAGGTAAAAGACAAAAGTGCGCAATACTGTTTGTCATAAAATTTTGAAAAAATAGAAAAATCTTGCAAAAAATGAAATTATTTTAGTCGAAAGAGTTGTAAACTGGTAAACATTTGAAGACACCAAAAAAAAAGGGTATTAAACAAAACCTGAACTGAAAATTAAAAGTCAAAATAAGCATACACAAGTTATACTTACCTTCCATGTAGTCTACTCCTCAGTGTCTTTCTCCTGTCTCGCGTCCTGTTTGTTCACTGTGATCAAGGGAATTTTCCGTCCTCCATTTTGAAAATGGCCATTACCCATAACAGTTTTATGGTCAGCACACAGTTCAACTGTAACATCGCCCACTTGAGCCATAGGGAAACTTGGACATTACCTGGTACATCAGTTTTCCTCTCAGCTATAACTGACAGCAACTGATATTTTACTGACAGCAACTGATATATTTCAGATCTGACAAAATATTGTCAGAACTGGAAGGGATTATTGTCAGAAGAAAATGGTGAGCTTCTGAGAGGAACTGATGGCAGGGTATCTATGTAATGTTCATTTGAAGTTACCTCATGTGTTTATTTTAAATATTTTTACTCAGTACAGGTTCTCTTTAAGTCCAGTTTTCATTTACTGGTATGCATTTTTTTTAGCTTTTTTCTTGAACAAAAATTTGCATGCTTATAAAAGCCAATGGGCTCATTTTTACTACATGTGAACTTTTGTTCGTGTTTTGCTGCAGAAAAAAACCTGACAGTCTGCTGCATTTTTCACAGCCGCACTAGTTTGTATCTGAATCATGTGTAATAAATATGGCTCGGCATGTGAAATGCAAAATTTGCAAAGGTTTTACAAAGGAAACACAGAAGGAAGTTGTCATACATGCTAGCTGCATTTAAAAAGTCACATGAAATGCACACATTATTTTCATTGTTTCCATGTGAAAATTTTGCATGCAAATTCTCACAGGCCTTAGACCATTTGGCACTTCATGAGCATTTCCCACTACCTATGCACTAATATCAGCTTGAAAACAAAGCAAGGATTTTAATCTTAATTCCTAATAGCATCTTAACCCTTTCCCAACCACCTAACGCCGATAGGCGCCGGGAAGGTGGCAGCCCCAGGACTGCCTAATGCCGAAAGTTGTCAAGTCCTGGTGAGGGGTTTTACAGAGGATCACGCGTACTGATGCGCACGCATCCCCGCTTGAATTATGGAGCTTCCCTCCGTCATCAGTCTACCAGCGCAATCGCTGCTAGCAGACTGTTAGATGGCAAAACATCTATTTACATTGTACAGCACTGTGATCTACTATGTCACTCCGCTGTCCCCTAGCGAGGCTCCGATCATGATCCCCTCTCATAGGATGATTCCTATGAGAAGGGATCACCCTGATTGGCTGGCAGGGGAAGGGAGGGGATTTATAAAAATAAATGAGAAAAATAGCTAAATTTATAAAAAAATAAAATAAAAAATAAAATAAATAAATAAACATTGCAGCAGCGATCATGGCCCACCAACAGAAATCTCTGTTGGTGAGCAGAAAAGGGGGGTCACTTGTGTGCTACATAGTATGGCTCTGCAGCAAGCCATTAAAGCTGCAGAGCACTAAATTGTAAAAAAAATAGCCTGGTAGCAAAGGGGGTGGGGTGGGGGTGGGGTGGGGGTGGGGGGGGGGTGTAAGCCTACAGTCCTGAACTGGTTAATTTCTGAGAGCCAGTAATATTACAATAATTGGGCCTCTACTGATTAATCAGTGCTAATTTACAACCCCAAGATGCCCATTTACAAGTAAACTCCAGCTCTTAATTAGAAAGTTCTGATGTTAGCCAAGGTACTGAATGGCCAGAACTACTAAATAAAGTTTGGTCCTACGGTCTAATTCAGGGGTCCCCAAACGTTTTGGGTCAAGGGCCAGGTCAAAATACTTCAGACTGCTGGTGGGCCGGAGTATACTAAAATGATGTCTTTGCGGGCCAGACAGTGAAGCATACCCAGGTGACAACCTGCAGTCCAATTGGACAGCAGTGTCACCTTATGTGGAATTTGATTGGAAACCAGCGAATTACTGCTTTCTGGCTTCCATGTGGATGGGTGTTGCCAGCACTGCTATTCTATATGTGGACCACCAATATTTAAAGATGTAGCTCACTGCATCTATTAGTAATACATTTTCTGTGTGGGGGTCCAGTAAAAATGCCTCAGGGGACCTCATTCGGCCCGCGGGCCTTAGTTTGAGGACCACTGGTCTAATTGATCAATAAGGTCTAGAGTGTTTGTTTACTCTGGAGCTGATCAGCTAGTTTATGCTGATTAACCAGTTTAAAGTGGACCTGAACTCTTGCACAGGACAGAAGGAAAACAGAGAAATGTATGTATTTAGTGTTTAGCTTGTTTAACCACTTAAGGACCAGCATTGTTTTGTATGATCTGTGCTGGGTGGGCTCTTCAGCCCCCAGCACAGATCAGGTGGCAGACAGGGCGATCAGACTTCCCCCCTTTTTTCCCACTAGGGGGATGTCCTGTTGGTGGGGTCTGATCGCCAATCTCCTTTATGGCGCTGCTGTGACAGCAGCGCCATAAAATGTAAACACCGGGGATTACGTCCCCGGGTGTTTACATTTAGCCTGAGAGCCGCGATCGGAGGCTTGCAGGCTGTTCACGGAGCCCCGCTCCGTGAACTGACAGGAAGCGAGCGGCCGTTTCCATGGAAACACAGGTGGGTTGTTAAGTGATTAATTCCCCCTTATTTTTAGCCTTTTGTACCCACTGATGTAACAATAAATAGAGAACTTTTTTCACCCAGCCATTGGTGTATCGGAATTTTCCTTTTCTACTTACCCCCTTATTTTTGTCTAATCACAAGTTGTAATTTGATCTCTCCCCTGTGTCACATGACTGCCATGGCAGATAAGCTCATTTGAAAGTACAGGATGTTAACAGTATGTTTGCTTCCATGAATCAGGAAGTAGAAGCAGTGCAGATTTATTTTAGGATTTGTATCAGCTGTAACAAAGATTTTTTTTTTGTGTAAAGGTTATTATGCTGTTGTGTATCTTTTAGAACAGAGAGGAGTTCTGAGTTCAGGTCCACTTTAAAGTACTTCGGTTGCAGCCAGGAGACAGGAGCTACTATTGATTGGTGTGAGCAGTGCAGTCCCTGCACATTTATTGGGAATATGACAATCGTATTATGTGTTTGGTGTACATTTCAAATATATACAAAAAATCAAAGACATTTTACACAATGGAGAAGTTCTGAAGCACAGTAGTTCAATCCGTCACCATAAAAGGAGTGCCACCAGCCAGTGATAGTCGGCATCAATTATCCAGTAAAAGAAAGTAGCAGCGCACATACATACTTTTTATTGGTAGTGGGTGGAGAGAGTATATGGTTGGCACTACAGCAATTAAACAGTTCTTGAGCAGGGAGCTGGCAGGGCCCACAATGCTTCAAACACTATGGCTGTGGCTGTGTGCTCTGGTCGTGAGACATAGCAATATACTGTGCAGGAAAAGGAGAGAGAGGAGAGGAGACCGGCACTGCAATCAGCTGATTTATTGCATAGTGTGACCTGTATCAATGCAAACTCCAATACATAAAATCATGCAACATACCGGTGTTAGAAGTGGTGTGGGTAACGGTGGGTGCTGGGCACTGTTAGCTTTACGGCCATTTCGCGTGGATATGCGCTTCCAAGGAGCCTCTGTCAAAGCGCATATCCACGCGAAACGGCCGTAAGGCTAACAGTGCCCAGCACCCACTGTTACCCACACCACTTCTAACACCGGTATGTTGCCTTGATTTTATGTATTGTAGTTTGCATTGATACGGGTCACACTATGCAATAAATCAGCTGATTGCAGTGCCGGTCTCCTCTCTCTCCTTCTCCTGTACATACATACTTTATTGTAGAAAAAAATCATAAAATCATGACATCCAGGCAACAAATTCACTGGGAGAGGGAGGGTAGAAAGCAGTAAAAGGGCCTACAGCTGTTTCGCACTGCCAAAATGCAGTGCTTCTTTAGGACCAGGGGCTTAGTGATAGGGGTTGCAGAGGTTGAGACCGCATCGGGGCCCCAAAGGGCCCTCCCTCAACTACAGTATTAGCTCTCTGTTGGCCCTGTGTTCATAATAATCACTTCTATAGATACTTTGAATAGTGATAATCATTAACAAACTGTTCCCCATCCCCTTCTTGCACCTCTCACACTGTAGTTGCAATTGGCAGGTTTTGGTGCGTCATATCAATTGTTATGTATAGAGTACTTGGGGGGCCCCATTGTAAAACTTGCATCGGGGCCCAAAACTCCTTAGCTACGCCACTGTTCTGCATTTTAGCAGTGTGAAATGGCTGTAGACCCTCTTATTGCTTCGTACCCTCTTTCTCCCAGTGGATTTTGCCTGGATATCATAATCTTTATGACTTTTTCTACAATAAAGTACATTTTAATGGATGTTCGCTGTTACTTTCTCTTACTGGATGATTGAAAGACATTTTGCCAGGCCATTTCTATAGTTTATATGTATAATAGTGTTTAAATAAAGTAATATGCACATCAGCTGTTCTAACGTCTCCACACCTGATCTGCAGACTTGTGCCAGTTGTGTAAATCAGGAAGTATTACAACCACTGGATCAGCATTAAAGCCAGTCAATTCCATTTTCAGAAGAAGGTCAGTAATGACATCTTCCATTTATCTCTTGTGAAAAGTGTAATTAATTTAGACTCTTTGCAAGACAATTTTGAGTTTCTAGAACATCTCATG
The DNA here is from genome assembly GCF_040937935.1 of Hyperolius riggenbachi. Lineage (NCBI taxonomy): Eukaryota > Metazoa > Chordata > Amphibia > Anura > Hyperoliidae > Hyperolius > Hyperolius riggenbachi. Next base: position 424,842,001 of record NC_090646.1, read on the forward strand.
CAGCCTACTGAAAGCCATGAAAGTTATTTATATGCCTTATGGATTAGTGACCCTGGGCAATATGATCTGCCTATATTATTTAGCATTTTTCAATGAGTTTATATCGAAAGCATTTTTATGCCCTTCAGATTAACCTTGTAAGCATTTTCTGAAATTGCTTATGTTAAATTATCTCCATTTGCAATATTGTTTTCCAGTGAAATAATTTACATATGCAGGCTGTAAGCTACATCTAAAACATTCTAATGGCTGCAGCTCTATTGCCATCATTTTTCTAACCTTTGCATAATGCCATTGACTTTTTACAATAATAGATTCCCTGTGGGATTTACTCTTGGCTAGCAAATTCACCCTGGGCTACTGATACTGATAAACACATCAACATATTATGTGGATGCAAATGAAAGAAAACGTTGTATTATTGCTACTGTGCATGTATGAAAAGGCACGGGCAGCGGATCTATTATCCAAAATGTTTGAGCCGTGGGTGGTTTAGATAAAGTATTTTCAGGGTAATTTGGAGCACCATATCTAATATAGAAATTGTGTTTAAAAATTGCTTCTGCTTTTATGCATTGCTATACGACGGCATGGATTAAACATCCCCTAAATTGTTCTGGAGCACATTATCATTTAGGAACACTGCTCAATGAGTTTAATTTTCTTTCCTTTTACCATGTGGTAACGCTAAGGCTTTTAATTCTTGCAATTTACCTAACAAGGTATTTATTTACCTAACAAGGTATTTTTTAATTTGAACTATACAAACCACTAAAACAGATATCTTTGCATGGTTCTCTATACAACCTAATGCTGTAACTTAGTGACCATGAACGCTTAGCGGATGCACTCACCGTGTCCATTTTGCATCCGCTATAGTGGGAACAGAGCCTAGGGAGAAGAGGCAGAGGATCAGCAAGACAGCCAGGCAACTGCTATTGCTGCAAAGGAAATAAATATGGCAGCCTCCATACCCCTCTTACTTTGGTTGTCATTTAACATTTGTATGATGTTAAAAATGGAAGCTGCCAACTTTACTTCTTTTTTTTTTTTTATCTGTGGCCTGGTGCACACCAAGCGTTTTTTGTAGCGTTTTCCAAATGGCGTCCGCCTGTGAAAACGCTTGGCTAATGTATATCAATGGGATGGTGCACACCAGTGGTTTGAGGTTTTTAGAAAACCGAAAACGTGGATCCTGCAGCACTTTTGCGGTTTGCAGAAGAGTTTTTGTCTCAAAGTAAAGTATAGCAAAAGCTCAAACCGCTCTGGAAAACGCTACATCAGAGAGGTTTTCCAGACGTTTTTGTTACAGAAGCTGTTCAGTAACAGCTTTACTGTAACAATTTATGAAATCTGCTACACAAAAACGCTCCAAAAAATGCTTGGCATGTTTAGATAACGTCTCTAAACATGCCTAGAATCGCTCTGAAATCTGCTCCAAAAACCTCTAGCGTTTTGAGGATCTGCTAGTGGTTTTGGTGTGCCCTGGGCCTACTTGCCCATTTTGTGAAGGTTTCATTTAATTCAATGAGATTAACTTATTATCTTAAACTTATTATCTTAAACTTGACACTTGTTTCTATGTTAGGATTTTCATTCTGAAGGCACTTCTTCCATTCTTATTAGTAAAAAAAGATTCCTAGGCACTTTATAAGAATAGGTAATGCACTTACATTGGCCAAATAGTCTAGCTAATCAATATGATTATGGAGAATGTAATTGTTAAAGTGCCCTCAAGGACTGCTTAGCTGGGATATGTGCATTATGCCCAGGAATCTCCATTTTGTTTTAAAGAGGTTATTGTTATTATTTATTGAAATTGAATTTACCTCTTATGATGTGTTTCACAGATGATATGGAACAAATTATGCCTCTAACCATCCTTCAGGGGGGTTCACAATCTAGTTCCTAGGTTAGCAATAGCCTAAAATCCCTAACATAGTCTGATACTAATTTGGGCAGCCCTTTATTTTTTTTTCTTTAACTCTGACAGTATGTCCTTATACCCCATTGATTTGTCTGTTCAGTACACAATGAAGAAAATACAATATTCTGGAAGAACAAACTGGTAGTAGTGCATTGGGTACTTATCAGGGTGGAAATCTAGTAGCCACATAAATCAGGAGGCTTCTAATAGGCACTAATAGAGGAAGAGGATTGTGCGTTATGATTATTGCAAATACCTTCTGTTTTAAGAAGGTAAACTTTTGTTTTTAACTTGTGCAATGTATTTGCTAATACCATCTTCAGAGCAAACGTGATACTTTGGAGATCCATTATCTTCATTTAGAAAATCAGCTGGAAGAGTAACAGATGGCTCTGAAGTATCTGTCATCAGAAGCTTTCTATATCATAAGGCCCATTCACACGCTCAACCAAACCATCTGGTTTTGGTCTGTTGGAGATCAATCAGGTGTGTGTATGCATGACTAGACGAACAGCTGATTTGTCCAATCCATCCGGCAGATCAACTTACATGACTGTTGGGCTGATACTGTGCAGTTGGGCACATGGGTAAAATGTGTTTGAATTACGCACTTTTTTTGTGATGCAGCCACATTGTGCAGTCTGTCATTTTACTTGCATGTGCAGTTTGTTAATGAGTGCATTGTTCAGCTGGTTGGTTCGCAGAATATATAGAAGTCCTGTAAATGGTTTGTCGTGGGGTAGTCATGGTGTGGTGTTGGTTGTGCACTTTGTTGGATGTGTGTATGTACCTTCAGAGATTAGTGGGAAGGTTGTTCCAAATGATAGGGTATTGACTTCTGATAATAATGACTGTGAAGAGGAAACATTTGATTGGTCATTAGCAAATTGCGTTTTGTACTGCAAGGTTAATGTAGAGCAAAAAAAAAAAAATGTATATATATATATATATATATATATATATATATATATATATATATATATATATATATATATATATATCATCTTCTCCAAACATACAACAGAGTCGTACTTAAAGAGTTCAATGGACTTAAGTAATAAATTGCTGTAGTTATTTTGATTTATTTCTTCACCTTTTGGAACAATGTGGCCCACAAAAGATCTTTCTGTCTCAGCATTGTTGTTACCAACGGACTTCCAAACGAAACTGATTGGACTGTTGTTTACATCTTGTGAAAAGTTTTTTTTTTCTAGATCTGACTACCCTTAACTGTTTTTGTTTTGCAGGTGACATCTGCATTAGACTGTTAAATTTAAAAAATGTTCCATGTAAAAAGGTGGGTTTTAAAGGGACTCTGAGCACCTCTCATGGGTATGCCTTTAACCACTTCCCGACCGCCGTATTGACAATTGGCGGCCGGGAAGTGGACCCCGCAAGGACCGCCGTATTGACAAATGGCGGCGGTCCTTGTAGGGGCATGGGCGGAGCGATCCTCCGCCGGCGCCTGTCTCCGCTCACCGGCCGCAACAACCCGCCGGCCATACGGAAGCGCCGGCGGGATGTTAACCCGACGATCGCCGCATACAAAGTGTATAATACACTTTGTAATGTTTACAAAGTGTATTATACAGGCTGCCTCCTGCCCTGGTGGTCCCAGTGTCCGAGGGACCACCAGGGCAGGCTGCAGCCACCCTAGTCTGCACCAAGCACACTGATTTCCCCCCTCCCTGCCCCCTGATCGCCCACCCCTCAGACCCCCCCCTGCCCACCCCCAGACCACTGTTTGCACCCAATCACCCCCCTAACCACCCATCAATCACTCCCTGTCACTATCTGTCAACGCTATTTTTTTTATCCCCCCCTGCCCCCTGCTCCCTCCTGATCACCCCCCACCCCTCAGATTCTCCCCAGACCCCCCCCCCCCCCCAGACCCCCCCCCCATGTGCTGTATGCATCTATCCCCCCTGATCACCTGTCAATTACCTGTCAATCACCTGTCAATCACCCATCAATCACCCCCTGTCACTGCCACCCATCAATCAGGCCCTAACCTGCCCCTTGCGGGCAATCTGATCACCCACCCACACCAATAGATCGCCCGCAGATCCGACATCAGATCACCACCCAAGCGCAGTGTTTACATCTATTCTCTCCTCTAAACACCCACTAATTACCCATCAATCACCCCCTATCACCACCTGTCACTGTTACCCATCAGATCAGACCCTAATCTGCCCCTTGCGGGCACCCAATCACCCGCCTACACGCTCAGATTGCCCTCAGACCCCCCCTTATCAATTCGCCAGGGCATTATTTACATCTGTCCTTCCCCGTAATAACCCACTGATCACCTGTCAATCACCTGTCAATCACCCATCAATCACCCCCTGTCACTGCCACCCATCAATCACCCCCTGTCACTGCCACCCATCAATCAGCCCCTAACCTGCCCCTTGCGGGCAATCTGATCACCCACCCACACCAATAGATCGCCCGCATATCCGACATCAGATCACCACCCAAGCGCAGTGTTTACATCTATTCTCTCCTCTAAACACCCACTAATTACCCATCAATCACCCATCAATCACCCCCTATCACCACCTGTCACTGTTACCCATTAGATCAGACCCTAATCTGCCCCTTGCGGGCACCCAATCACCCGCCTACACGCTCAGATTGCCCTCAGACCCCCACTTATCAATTCGCCAGGGCATTATTTACATCTGTCCTTCCCCGTAATAACCCACTGATCACCTGTCAATCACCTGTCAATCACCCATCAATCACCCCCTGTCACTGCCACCCATCAATCACCCCCTGTCACTGCCACCCATCAATCAGCCCCTAACCTGCCCCTTGCGGGCAATCTGATCACCCACCCACACCAATAGATCGCCCGCAGATTCAACATCAGATCACCTCCCAAGTGCAGTGTTTACATCTGTTCTCTCCTCCAAACACCCACTAATTACCCATCAATCACCCCCTGTCACTGCTACCCATCAGATTAGACCCCTATCTGCCCCTAGGGCACTCAATCACCCGCCCATACCCTCAGAACGCCCTCAGACCCCAGCCCTGATCACCTCGCCAGTGCATTGCTTGCATCTATTCCCCCCTCTAATCACACCTTGAGACACCCATCAATCACCTCCTGTCACCCCCTAGCACACCTACCCATCAGATCAGGCCCTAATTTGCCCCGTGTGGGCTCCTGATCACTCGGCCAAACCCTCAGATCCCCTTCAGACCCCCTTCTGATCACCTCCCCAGTGCATTGATTGCATCTATTTTCCCCTCTAACCACCCCCTAAGACACCCATCAATCACCTCCTGTCACCCCCTAGCACTCCTATCCATCAGATCAGGCCCAATACAACCTGTCATCTAAAAGGCCACCCTGCTTATGACCGGTTCCACAAAATTCGCCCCCTCAAAGACCACCTGTCATCAAAATTTTCAGATGCTTATACCCCTGAACAGTCATTTTGAGACATTTGGTTTCCAGACTACTCACGGTTTTGGGCCCGTAAAATGCCAGGGCGGTATAGGAACCCCACAAGTGACCCCATTTTAGAAAAAAAGACACCCCAAGGTATTCTGTTAGGTGTATGACGAGTTCATAGAAGATTTTATTTTTTGTCAAAAGTTAGCGGAAATTGATTTTTATTGTTTTTTTTTCACAAAGTGTCATTTTTCACTAACTTGTGACAAAAAATAAAATCTTCTATGAACTCACCATACTCCTAACGGAATACCTTGGGGTGTCTTCTTTCTAAAATGGGGTCACTTGTGGGGTTCCTATACTGCCCTGGCATTTTAGGGGCCCTAAACCGTGAGGAGTAGTCTACAAAACAAATGCCTCAAAATGACCTGTGAATAGGACGTTGGGCCCCTTAGCGCACCTAGGCTGCAAAAAAGTGTTACACATGTGGTATCGCCGTACTCAGGAGAAGTAGTATAATGTGTTTTGGGGTGTATTTTTACACATACCCATGCTGGGTGGGAGAAATCTCTCTGTAAATGGACAATTGTGTGTAAAAACATTTACAGAGATATTTCTCCCACCCAGCATGGGTATGTGTAAAAATACACCACAAAACACATTATACTACTTCTCCTAAGTACGGCGGTACCACATGTGTGGCACTTTTTTACACCCTAAGTGCGCTAAGGGGCCCAAAGTCCAATGAGTACCTTTAGGATTTCACAGGTCATTTTGCGACATTGTTGGTTTCAAGACTACTCCTCACGGTTTAGGGCCCCTAAAATGCCAGGGCAATATAGGAACCCCACAAATGACCCCATTCTAGAAAGAAGACACCCAAAGGTATTCCGTTAGGAGTATGGTGAGTTCATAGAAGATTTATTTTTTGTCACAAGTTAGCGGAAAATGACACTTTGTGAAAAAAAAAACAATTAAAATCAATTTCCGCTAACTTGTGACAAAAATAAAATCTTCTATGAACTCACCATACTCCTAACGGAATACCTTGGGGTGTCTTCTTTCTAAAATGGGGTCATTAGTGGGGTTCCTATACTGCCCTGGCATTTTAGGGGCCCTAAACCGTGAGGAGTAGTCTTGAAACAAAAATGACCTGTGAAATCCTAAAGGTACTCATTGGACTTTGGGCCCCTTAGCGCAGTTAGGGTGCAAAAAAGTGCCACGCATGTGGTATTGCCGTACTCGAGAGAAGTAGTACAATGTGTTTTGGGGTGTATTTTTACACATACCCATGCTGTGTGGGAGAAATATCTCTGTAAATGGACAATTGTGTGTAAAAAAAATCAAAAGATTGTCATTTACAGAGATATTTCTCCCACCCAGCATAGGTATGTGTAAAAATACACCCCAAAACACATTATACTACTTCTCCCGAGTACGGCGATACCACGTGTGGCACTTTTTTGCACCCTAACTGTGCTAAGGGGCCCAAAGTCCAATGAGTACCTTTAGGATTTCACAGGTCATTTCGCGGCATTTGATTTCCAGACTACTCCTCATGGTTTAGGGCCCCTAAAATGCCAGGGCAGTATAGGAACCCCACAAATGACCCCATTTTAGAAAGAAGACACCCCAAGGTATTCTGTTAGGACTATGGTGAGTTCATAGAAGATTTTATTTTTTGTCACAAGTTAGCGGAAAGTGACACTTTGTGAAAAAAACCAATACAAATCAATTTCCGCTAACTTGTGACAAAAAATAAAATCTTCTATGAACTCACCATACTCCTAACGGAATACCTTGGGGTGTCTTCTTTCTAAAATGGGGTCATTTGCAGGGTTCCTATACTGCCCTGGCATTTTAGGGGCCCTAAACCGTGAGGAGTAGTCTGGAAATCAAATTCCGCAAAATGACCTGTGAAATACTAAAGGTACTCATTGGACTTTGGGCCCCTTAGCACAGTTAGGGTGCAAAAAAGTGCCACACATGTGGTATCGCCATACTCGGGAGAAGTAGTACAATGTGTTTTGGGGTGTATTTTTACACATACCCATGCTGGGTGGGAGAAATCTCTCTGTAAATGGACAATTGTGTGTAAAAAAAATCAAAAGATTGTCATTTACAGAGATATTTCTCCCACCCAGCATGGGTATGTGTAAAAATACACCTCAAAACACATTGTACTACTTCTCCTGAGTACGGCAATACCACATGTGTGGCACTTTTTTGCAGCCTAACTGCGCTAAGGGGTCCAAAGTCCAATGAGCACCTTTAGGCTTTACAGGGGTGCTTACAATTAGGCACCCCCCAAAATGCCAGGACAGTAAACACACCCCACAAATTACCCCATTTTGGAAAGTAGACACTTCAAGGTATTCAGAGAGGGGCATGGTGAGTCCGTGGCAGATTTTATTTTTTTTTTGTCGCAAGAAATGGAAACTTTTTTTTTTTTTTTTTGTCACAAAGTGTCATTTTCCGCTTACTTGTGACAAAAAATAATATCTTCTATGAACTCACTATGCCTCTCAGTGAATACTTTGGGATGTCTTCTTTCCAAAATGGGGTCATTTGGGGGGTATTTATACTATCCTGGAATTCTAGCCCCTCATGAAACATGACAGGGGGTCAGAAAAGTCATAGATGCTTGAAAATGGGAAAATTCACTTTTTTCACCATAGTTTGTAAATGCTATAACTTTTACCCAAACCAATAAATATAGGCTGAATGGGTTTTTTTTCATCAAAAACATGTTTGTCCACATTTTTCGCACTGCATGTATACAGAAATTTTACTTTATTTGAAAAATGTCAGCACAGAAAGTTAAAAAAATCATTTTTTTGCCAAAATTCATGTCTTTTTTGATGAATATAATAAAAAGTAAAAATCGCAGCAGCAATCAAATAGCACCAAAAGAAAGCTTTATTAGTGACAAGAAAAGGAGCCAAAATTCATTTAGGTGGTAGGTTGTATGAGCGAGCAATAAACCGTGAAAGCTGCAGTAGTCTGAATGGAAAAAAGTGCCTAGTCCTTAAGGGGGTTAAAGCCCAGAGTCCTCAAGTGGTTAAGCCAGACGACTTCCAACAAAGTCGTGCTATGACCTCTCTGGAGGACCCTCTTGCAATGGCCATGTGTGTCACTTCCTCTTCCTGCTTCATTCAGTGATGCACTTCTCTAACAGAGAAGACAGGGGTGACCTGGAAGTTATAACACAGCCAAGATGGCAGCCAGGATTTATAAATTGAAATCGAATGAAAACTACCGTATATACTCGCAAGCAAGCCGACCCGCATGCAAGCCGACCCTCCAACTTTTACCTAACAAAACATGAAAAAATGATTTACCCTCATGGAAGCCGAAGCCCTGGGGGGGGGGGGAAGCAGGGGCAATGAATGGCCACACAATGCTGGTAATAGAATGCAATAGAAAAGGTGACCACCACTCGATCACTAAAGTGCAAAAAATAGGCAGGTCCATAACAAAGTGTAAGTGCCAGTCGCATACAATAACCACAGTGAGCAATGCTTTAGTGTCAGGCCGCCGCCGACTACCTGTGTGTGGGCCCCGAGCGTCCAAGCCACCATTACGCCGCAGCCACCCTGGAGGAGATAGGGTCTCACATGTGTGTTGCCGGCCGACTGCCGGCTTCCTCAGAGACCACCAGCTGTTCGGGGCCGAAGGGGAGAGAGATCTGGTGCGGAAGGCGGAGAGTATAGCTGCAGCCGCTGGATGTCCACGGCGAGAGCAGAGCGGATGGATGGCCACACAGAATAGATACACAGCAGGAGTGCTCTTCCGTGTTCATAATCTCGCGCTTCCTGCTGTGTCTGCACCTTGTGAGCCCATTGGCTATTACCAGTGATATCATATAAAATCCATTTCTCTTCTATTTTTTTGATCATATTCATAGGTTTCGTGTAGTACACCTTTGCAAACCTGATTCAAGATATGTGGTAAAAACAACATTCAAATGGTTTATTTCCAAATACTGGTCCTTATTCAAATCACTTTTTCTCCAAAGTTTTCTCATAGGAGGTAATGTTTCATCTTCTCTTTAAAATAACTTTTCAGCACTTTGCAATTGAAAAAGTACCAAAAAGTAGATGATAAAAGCACTGTCAAAACTATTTTGAGTACTTTATTGCTTGCTGGAGGCTTAAAAAGCATTTTTTATTTGTAATGATACCTGCCACTTCAAAAGGGCCCTTGTAGAATGCTCCATTGTTAGTGGTAGTCTCCATAAGAAATTATGGAGAGAAGTGTCATTTGTTTCAAACACCTTTCAGATGTATTTTGCTATTATCACACTTTACTGATAATGGTATGTGAGAAGAACAAGGATTGCAAGTAAGGGACTGTAATGCTAGGTACACACGATACAATTTTCTATTAGATTTACCTGCCAGATCGATTGATTTTTTTCCAACATGTCTGATCTTAATTTTGATCGATTTTCCGATCGATTTCCATAGAAGTGAGTGGAAAATCAATCGAAATTAAGATCGGACATGTTGGAAAAAATCGATCTGGCAGGTAAATCTAAAATGGTAATGGTGTGTACCTCGCATAAGTTCCTAAATTTTCAATGCAAATGAATGGAGCTTCTCATAGTGACGACAGTAATGACAGTTCCCACTTAATATGACATCATAAAATTAGTAATCAAGCGTAGAAATGAGGAAAACAAAAAAGTGGAGACCTTTTCCCAGATCACCTTTTTGTTTTTAAATAGGCTGCAAAGTCTTCTATAAAATGTAATATCTAAGAAAAACAATAATATATTTTTTAAAAGATAAGTACTGATAATGACATTGGATGATTTATTTGTTTTTTTTTTAATCAGAAAATATGAAGAGTGCGTTAAAATATTTTTTTAACCTACTATGTTAAGGCACAAGCTTGCTGGTACTGTCTGCTAAACTTTTGATATTAAAACTTTCTCTCATAAACAACACAGAGCAGTTGACAGGGATGAAAGAGGTCGTAAGTGAAAAGATAATTAGGCTCTTTAGAGAGTGTCAAGAGTCAATAGCTCAGCACTGTCAGCACTGTAGAGTTTTACAGACTATAATTATATGGCTTAGAGGTGTAGTTTTTTTTTGGCAGTTTATATTTTGCATCCTCCTTGCAGAGGAAAAAAAAACAGCATAAGTTTTTGCAGACAAAAAGACTGCATGAATATTAAATTTTCTGAGCATTCCTGGTGTATGTCCAATTTATGATTACAAAGCTTGAAGTTGTGACATCCATCAGTACTTCTCATAATCATTTAGGTATTAAAAATGGGAAATATCAGTAGGAAGGACAATGAGTCAGCAACTGCAAAGATACAAATCAAAATGAAAAATGCAGACAATATAAACCTCAGTGTCACAGATTTACAATACAGGAAACAAAAAAAAATTACATTAGAAAAAAAATACTATTGTCTTTTTGTCACTGTATGACCCACCCTCAGAACATACTTCCAAGTAGTAACTAAGTAGTAAGTTCCCAGAATTGTTGCAGAGGACCAAAGAAACAAAACAAGTCAAATATACTTTTAGGATACTGATCCAGGCAGTTCAGCATAGGTGTTTTTTCAATCAGTTTCAAATGATTTGTCAATAAAATGAACAACAAGTGCACTAGAGGGCAACTATGAGACAAGTCGACCACCAAAACAAGAATATTTAAACAGGTGGAGGCCACTGAGATTATTCCCTCCTTTCACTGGTTTTGCATTTGTCTGGGGTCAGCATTATGAGGCTATATAGCAACTGGACCCTACACAGGATGCAGCATCAATTTTCCAACTCTAGGATGGTACACAGTATCAGGCCCGTATCTCTTAAGAGGCACCCTTTTTTAATTTTTTTTAATACATGTGTGGCTTTGAGGGGGGGGGGGGAGGGAGCAGCGGAGAGCACACACACATGGAGGGGAACTCGCTCCCTCCCTCCAGCAGAGTGGCAGCGACCGGCCGTAGATTTTACTACTTTCCAACGCGGAAGGGAAACTCTGCACGCCACTGGTGTGGTCTAGTCAGTGACGTCACTAGACCAGGCAGCGGCATGCAGTTTCCCTCGCGCGCCTGGAAGAGGTAAGCTGTTCGCCAATCGCCGGACGCTGCCACTGGACTCTGTACTCTGGAGGGGAAAGCGAGGAAGCCTTCCAGGCTAATGTGTTTTTTTTTTTTCTACTTGCTTTTTAGGGTCACTTTACTCATATCCGCGGAGAAAAAACGGCCCCACCGACTTTGGGTTGCACTCTTCCTAGGAAATTTTAATTGGTCACAACCACTGTATGTTATGGACATGCCCACTGCACTCAGTGACCACGCCCATTTTTGCCAATTTCCTGGGGGGAGGGGGAGGGGGGGGTCATAGGTTTGTGGTGTCTTGGGCAGCCCAAACCCTAATTACAGCCCTGCATAGTATATGTCATTGCCAGAAGATTTGCTGCACAGTGTCGATGTCAAGGGCATGGTAGAGATTCCAAGAGACAGGCAGCTACTCTAGGAGTGCTGGGCAGGGCTGTAGAAGGTCCTTAACCTCCTTGGCGGTAATCCCGAGCTGAGCTCGGGGTATGCCGCCGGAGGTCGCCGCTCAGGCCCTGCTGGGCCGATTTGAGTTCTGAAAAAAGCAGCACACGCAGCCGGCACTTTGCCAGCCGCGTGTGCTGCCCGATCGCCGCCGCTCCGCGGCGATCCGCCGCGTGCAGCGGCGAAAGAGGGTCCCCCCAGCCGCCCGAGCCCAGCGCAGCCGGAACAAACAGTTCCGGCCGGCGCTAGGGGCTGGATCGGGCGGCTCTGACGTCAGGACGTCGACTGACGTCCATGACGTCACTCCGCTCGTCGCCATGGCGACGAGGAAAGCGAAACAAGATAGGCCGCTCATTGCGGCCTATCTTGTTACTTTCGATTGCCGGAGGCGATCGAAAGTACGCTTCCGGAGCGCCCTCTAGTGGGCTTTCATGCAGCCAACTTTCAGTTGGCTGCATGAAATATTTTTTTTTTAATTTAAAAAAAACCCTCCCGCAGCCTCCCTGGCAAAATAAATAAACCGCCAGGGAGGTTAAACCTTCAGCAGGACTGGTATCCTTTGGGCAAAGGAAGAACAGGATGAGCAAAGCTAAGCCAGAGGGGCCAATGGTACATCCTTTTGGTTCTAACATGTCCAGTCCATATCAGTAGACAGATGCAGGATGATTTCTTTTCACATCAATAGCTGATTATAAATCCAAGATGGCAGCAGGTATTTCAGGCATCCATGTCTGGTAACAAACAATAGTTCACAGGCGTATAAAACACATGGAATTAATGGGAAACTGTAATATACATCAGTAAAACATATCTTTTATTGTACACTATTTACAAAGTCCCAGATCAATACTTATTCTGCTGGAATTGAGCAGGTATCTGTTGGCCCACTTTATATGAAGGTGGCTTCTTGGTTTCACCATTTTAATATAATATACTCCCTCATTTTTGGTTCACATGTAGGTAGGGAGCAGAACTTTGTCTCTCAACATTAGGATGAGGGTACTTTGCCAGGGTAAGAGGCTTTGTTGCTAAACAGTAATGTGAAAGAGCACCAGTAAGCATATCATATACACCCATGTATAGCTAGGTGGAATCATACTAAAAAATATGTGACCCTAACTGAAATAAACATTATGTTTTTTTTCTCCTCTTATGTCACTATACAGTAAATTCAAAGGCTGACAGTAAGCAAATCACAAACACCCAATTTAACTGAGTAGAATGTGACTAAAAATATTCACCTACAACCTAGTAGTAAATAAACAGCCATCCTTTACACAGTACAGTCTCATCTGACACAGACACAGACCCTCCCTGCAATAAGTAGGGCTATCCTGCGAGATCCCTTGTCCCAGTAGCAGCAGTAAAAATCTGTAGTCTCTCTACAGGAAAATAAGGAAGTGTAATCTTCGTATTATAAACAGATATGGACGCAAAGGTAAGTGAATGACAACTTAATGTATGACTGGCATTAATGAAGACAGCAAATAAGAGCATGTGTTCTGTGGAGTACATATAATATCGCTGAAGTCAAAGAAGGGAGAGGGATCATGATCCCTTTCCCTTCTTTGACCTCATCAATGTTACCAGTTTAAGACCAGAGCACGCAGATCACATCCTAGTGAGCGAGTTGTGATGACCCTGCCTACCCTTTATGATGCCAGCTATCCTATGCTGTAGTGCCTGCCAACTGTCTCTCTACCTACCTACATATAATCTCGCACCCGGGCAGTTGGGAGCAGGATGAGCCAAAAGACGGCTCACCCTGCTGCCGCCAAAATTCCTGTCAGCGTTAAATACTATTCCCCCTCCAAATCGTAGATACTCGTGATAGATACAGGTAATTCCTGGTCTGGCTATTGCCGGCACCCGAATTACTGGTACGCAGTGGTGGATTAAAGCATTGCAGCTATAGCTGCACTAATACCAGGCGCCAAGTTGAGGTGCTGCAGTTCTGTGTGTTTTGTTTCTAGGTCCATTTTACATGATGTGTTCTGCACTTGAAGTTCTGGGACAGGCTTCCAGCAGTTTTGTATAATTTTTTTCATGCACATATAAGGTCTATTAAGAAGTGTTGTCACATAAATATACTGTCCTGCAAACATCTAACAAATTTTCTGTTACCATTATCTGGCTCCCTATGTCTTTCCACTTTCCTCCTCACTGACTCTAAAGTCTCTCCTTTTAAGCTGTCATAAAAATCTCAGCCATCTGTAGGTAGAAATAAGGAAATACATGCACGGAGGTTATGCACACTTCTGAAGTCGCAATCGGTTGCTGAGTTTGAAAGGATCCTTGGGACACTCTTCAAATGACTGAGAAAAGAGTCCCTCATTGTTACCTAATGCTATTGTTTCCTATGTTAGAGACTAACTTTCTTCCTTTTGGTTCCCAGCCTCCATTTTGTGATATTTTACAATTCTCTTCAGTCCTACACTTGGATGTGGATTATGCCTTTCTTCTGCTTGGACCTCTGGCTTTTTTCTTGATGCTTCCACCCTACTTTAAAATGTGATACATTGCATCAGTTCTTCAAGTTTTGACAGTCCAAAAGTATTCAAAGTCGGCACCACAAAGTATAGAATTGGAACACTTTATTACTGAGTAGTGCAAAACACGATGGACAACAGCAGAAATTTTGCAAGTAATACATTTCAAAAGTGCATGTTTACCATTGTACTGCCTTACCTCTTCTTTCAACAATACTATGTAAGTGTATGGAAAAAGTGATGGACAAGTTGGTATCATTTTGTAACAGAAATGTTGTCCCATGCTTGACTGATTTAGAATTTAATCTGCTCAGCAAGTTGGGATAACCATTATCCTAATGCCTTTTTGATTTTTTTTTTTGCAATGCAGCAAAATGTTTTTTTGTTTTTTTTTAATTTACAAGTCTGGACTGCAAGCAGGCAACCCAACATACTCCTACGATCCATGCTGTTGTTATATGTGCAGTTTGTAGCTTGGTTTTACCTGTCTGAAACAAGTTTTCCTTAAAAACACATCTTTTGAGTCAGCTAATCTTGCTCCAACACTGCTGGCTGGATAGTGTAACGGTTAAGGGCTCTGCCTCTGGCACAGGAGACCAAAGTTTGAATCTCGGCTCTGCTTGTTCAGTAAGCCAGCACTTATTCAGTAGGAGACCTTGGGCAGGTCTCCCTAACACTGCTACTGCCTATAGAGCATTTCCTAGTGGCTGCAGCTCTTGCGCTTTAGCCCGCCAGGAGAAAAGCGCAATATAAATGTTCTGTGTTGTCCCACAGGACCGCCTAATGCTGATCGGCAAAAAGTCCTGGGGGAGTGTTTTGTGATCTACGGCAGCACTGTACTGGTGACAGCCGTGTGACACGGCAGTCCTCCTGGCAGACTCAGGGGTGATTGGCTGTCAGAAGCTGTAGCCTATGACAGCCGATCACAGTGATTGGCTGGTGGGGGAAGGGAGGGAGCTAGGGAAAAAAAAAATACACAAATTTATTAAAAAATAATAAGAAAAATATTTATAACAAAACAAACAAACATCCTAGGAGTGATCTTTGCCCACCAACAGAGAGCTCTGTTGGTGGGCAGAAAAGGGGGGGGATCACTTGTGTGCTGACAAGTACGGCCCTGCAGCGAGCCCTTAAAGCTGCAGTGGCCTGATTTGTGAAAAATGTCCTGGTCTTTGGGGGGGGGGGGGGGGGGTCAAGCCTGTGGTCCTGAAGTGGTTAAGACAAGAGACCTAAGTGGCACGACTAGATACATTATGCAAAATGTTGTGGAAGATGTCAGCACTATATAAGTAATAATAATAATCTCATGAATGGTCTGATTTGCACATTAATCATTGAAGACTAGATAAGCAGGTTTATTAACTACTTGCCAACCACGTAACGCTGATGGGCGTGGCCGTGGTGGCAGCCCCAGGCAGCCTAATGCCGATTGGCGTAAGGTCCTGCGGGCCTGTTTTGCAGGAGATTGCGCGCATCCCTATTATTTATAAAAAAAAAAAAAAAACAAACATCTGGGGGTGATCAGACCCCACCAACAGAAATCTCTGTTGGTTGGGAGAAAGGGGGGGATCACTTGTGTGCTGAGTTGTGCGGCCCTGCAGCGAGGCCTTAAAACAGAAGTTGCCAATTTAGCAAAAAATGGCCTGGCCTTTAGGGGGGTTTAAAACTGCAGTCCTCAAGTGGTTAACTTTGCTGTAATATTTACAACGTTTTGTAAAAAATAATACCTTTTAATGGCTAACTAATAGAGTTAAATGATGCAAGCTTTCTGGGATCTAGTCCCCTTCTTTAGGCATATTTCCAGATGTTAGCTGAAGTAAAACACTGATGTAGATAAATGGTGAACACAAAGATGACAGTTGTGCTGGTTACTGTTTATCCATTAGGTGTCAGGTGATCAGCAGGCTGGAGCCAGTGAGTTAGTGCAACCAAACATGAAATCCAGCAGGTTTCTGAAGATCATGAAGCCAAATCAATCATGTTACATAGGGTGTCATGAATCCTGTTCCACAATTTAAACCTTCTGTTAATGTCTTGAACATTTTCATAAATTTGTACTCAGAAATTGTTCTTGATTGATCATTTTTGAAGTTACCCGTAAGGACAAGTACTTTTAGATCTTGCATGCTGTGTCCTGGTTCACAGAAGAGTTGGAATGATATATATCTACAGACAATGGGCAGTGCTATGGGAAGTAGGATGTCACCACAGTATGCAAATTTATTTATGGCCAGACTGGAGGAAAACTTCCTTTCAACTTGTGAAATTAAACTATTGGCTTACTTCAGATTTATAGACAATATCCTATTAATCTGGACAGCATAACAGGAAGAATTAATCAGATTCCACAAAAACTTCTCAGAGTACCAGAAGAACATCAAGTTAATGCTCAGCTTTTCAACCTCCGATGTCAGTTTCCTGGATGCCACAATTTATATACAAGATAGAATTTTACAAACATCCATATACCGTAAACCAACTGACCAGCATATTTACCTAAAATGGAAGAGTTTTCACCCGGAACACACCAAAAAATCTATTGTTTACAGCCAGGCTCTGAGGTATAACCGAATTTGTTCTAATTCAGAGGACAGAGACAGACAACTTGTGTCACTACGTAAAATATTCATAGATCAGGGATATCATCCACAAATCGTTGATGATCAAATACACAGAGCAACTTTAAAATCAAGAGAGGAACTGTTGAAGTACACCCCAAAGACTGAAAACAACAGAATCCCAATTGTGGTAACCTACAACCCAAAATTAAAGACACTGAGGAAGATATCGAAACGAAAGCCCTGCAACCGATACTCCATAAAGACAAACACCTGAACGATGTTTTTCCTGATTTACCACTGTTTGCTTTCAGACAACCTCCCAATTTGAGACAAATGATTATCAGAAGTGCATTATCTACACCAGAAACTCCAGGCACATTACCCTGCAATAACACAACGTGTGAGACCTGACCTTATATCTTGAGCACAAGCCAAATACAAATACCAAACTCACAGAAATATCATCAAATACAAGACCAATTTTCCTGCGAGTCATCCAATGTTGTATACATGATACGCTGCATGAAATGCCCCTCAAGAGGAATCTATATAGGAGAAACAGGACAAAAACTGTGCACAAGAATGAACCATCACCGGCTTAAAATCAATGAAGGTAAAATGGACACACCAGTGGGCCAACACTTCTGTGAACCAGGACACAGCATGCAAGATCTAAAAGTACTTGTCCTTACGGGTAACTTCAAAAATGATCAATCAAGAAAAATTGCTGAGTACAAATTTATGAAAATGTTCAAGACATTAACAGAAGGTTTACATTGTGGAACAGGATTCATGACACCCTATGTAACATGATTGATTTGGCTTCATGATCTTCAGAAACCTGCTGGATTTCATGTTTGGTTGCACTAACTCATTGGCTCCAGCCTGCTGATCACCTGACACCTAACGGATAAACAGTAACCAGCACAACTGTCATCTTCGTGTTCACCATTTATCTGCATCAGTGTTTTACTTCAGCTAACATCTGGAAATATGCCTGAAGAAGGGGACTGGATCCCAGAAAGCTTGCATCATTTAACTCTATTAGTTAGCCATTAAAAGGTATTATTTTTTACAAAACGTTGTTTTTCTACCTATATAATTTGTTTGGCTAACACGGTACAGTAACTATTTTGCTACTGTAATATTTACAAAATTTGGTGACATATGGACTTATGAGTATTACATAATACCAATCCTACTTAGAACTTGTCTGTGTTCCTTTTTCATTCTGGTTGTAAGGGTTAATAACCCAGGGCTATAAATCACAGTTAGTCTGCAGTTTGATGGAGCTGGACTGTTGCTTAATTCTCGATGATACCTGATAATAGGTGATATTATATATTTTTTTTATTTATATAGCGCCAACATATTCCACAGCGCTTTACAAAGCACAATAAGACGACAAGGGGAACATAGATACAATTAAAAAATGTACAGCAGAGTCCCAAGCGGCACAAATATTGTGTCAAAAACAGTAAACATTAGGAGGATGTCCCTGCCCTTACGAGCTTACAATCTAAAGGGTAGTGGATGACACACTAGGTAAGGGGTAGGAGGATGGATGAGGCAGTGACATTTTGCCTCTGATTACATTGTGAACAGATAAGTAAATAAGGGCTATAGAATGTTATAAGCTTGTCTGAATAGGTGTGTTTTAAGAGTGCGTTTGAAGATGTCCAGTATTGGAGCATGACGTACAGGCTGTGCAAGAGAGTTCAAGATAAGGGATGATGCTCGTGTAAAGTCCTGGATGCGAGCATGAGAGGAGGTGATCAGCTTAGAGGCCAGGAGAATTTCTTGGGAGTAGCGAAGGTTGCGGTAGGGACAATATCTAGAGATTGGTGAGGAGATGTATGGAGGGGACAACTCATGAAGAGCTTTGTATGTTAGATTCAGGAGTTTGAACTGGATCCTCTGGGTAATGGGTAGCCAGTGGAGAGAACGACCCAGTGGGGCTGCATCACAAGAGCGTGTGGAAAGGTGAATGAGGCTAGCAGCTGAATTTAGAAGAGATTGGAGAAGTGCTAGCCTTTTTTGTGGTAGCCCACAGAGCAGGGTGTTGCAGTAGTCTAGGCGGGAGATGATTAAGGCATGTATAAGCATTTTGGTGGCCTCTTGTGTGAGGAAGGGATGGATACGGAATATATTTTTGAGCTGGAAATAGCAGGTGGTGGTTGATGAGGCAATATGAGGTTTAAAGGAGAGCTCTGAGTCAAGTATAACCCCCAAGCAGCGGGCCTTAGTGGTTGAGGTGATTGGGGTGTTGTCTACAGTTGTGGTTGCAATTGGTGGGGGTGTAGATAGCGATGGTGGATACAAATTGCATGTAGCTGTCACAAACGATCCTAAAAGAATAGAGAAAGTTCAATAGATTGTCATTACTCTGCATATGTATAAACTAGGAGCAGAATGGCAATTTATAAACTTAAAAGGTTAATATTGGAAGCCTTTCATACCTACATTTTTACCGCTTAAAGGGATACTGTAGGGGGGTCGGGGGAAAATGAGCTGAACTTACCCGGGGCTTCTAATTGTCCCCCGCAGACATCCTGTGTTGGCGCAGCCACTCACCGATGCTCCAGCCCCGCCTCCAGTTCACTTCTGGAATTTCTGACTTTAAAGTCAGAAAACCACTGCGCCTGCACGCCCGTGTCCTCACTCCCGCTGATGTCACCAGGAGTGTACTGCGCAGACACAGACCATACTGGGCCTGCACTGTGCGCTCTTTATGACATCAGCGGGATCGAGGACACGGCAACGCAGGCGCAGTGGTTTTCAGACTTTAAAGTCTGAAATTCCAGAAGTGAACCGGAGGCGGGGCTGGAGCATCGGTGAGTGGCTGCGCCAACACAGGATGTATGCGGGGGACCGTTAGAAGCCCCGGGTAAGTTCAACTCATTTTCCCCTGACCCCCCTACAGTATCCCTTTAAGGCTAAAATAGTTCCAGAAAATATTTATTTAAATATTCATCTTATTTGCATATTTCATAGATGTTTGTCTCATCAGGCTAGTTTCATCAGTTTACCGTTTAATAGACAACAAAAATAATAACAAAGGTATCTAAAGTCTATTATAAATTAATATGCTTCCACTGTGGTCCAAATGAAGGGTGTAAGTAATTATCATCATGTTTACATACAGTGTTACGTTCACAAATGCTCCTCAGGTTTTACTTAATAGAAAATTAATGTTGCAATATGGTATTTAATATAAAATTAATTTCATGCAATGTTATGCTGCAATAATTATTACGAGTTCTGTATACATAACTTTGCGAATCATTAATGTGTGCAGCATCCTCACAAATGTCCTTGAATAATTTAACTGCTGCATCCGGAATGCGAAGCGTTTTAATGACCTATATGTAAATAGTGATATAAAAGCCACGTTGAATTGCTTTTTTGTGTTACTGCATTACAATGAATGACTGACTATGCTCTGTATCTTCAGCTCTAAAGCGCAGCAGCTAAGAGCTAATTATCACTCTTTCCAGAATGTAATAGTTGTCCTTTTCATATTCATTCAAGGTGACAGGTGACTTTTATTGATAGACAAACATTAAAAGGAAGATAGAATTCACCGACAAGCATTAAGACAAGTAATACATGGAAATGAGCTGGAAAAAAAAAAAGAAAAAAGATGAAAAAAAAAAACAATCCAACATGAACTCCTCAAAGCAGTTGTTGAGCTTAACAAAAGCAAAGCACAGCGATCTGCATATCGTGGCCAATAGATGTCACTGTTTGCAGCATAATATTCCATCTGCTCTCTTATCTACAGTATTTGTAATGGTGAAAGCTTACTATTGTCTCATCTGTAGGGAAAGAAATTAGTATGTCATGGTGACAGGAAAAACATCACATGCATATGTAGCTAAATTTGTTGTAAGATGCATTTATCAATGTCATTTAACTTCAGTTTGGATGAGGTTATGTTAGCTATAAAAATAATACATTGGTGGTGCTTTTTAAAATGTGTATAATGTATGCTAATGAAATTTATTATGATAAAGTTGGTAAAAAGGATGATGATGATGATGATGATGATGATATCAGGGATAGACTGCAGGAATCTTTAGTAGAATCAAGGTATGCTCACCGTGGTGTGTTGTGGCATAACAGGCACATTGTAAAGTGGGTCTCCGCACAACGATACACAACCTATGTGACATGCAAAGTGCGGAGGGCACGAGGCCAGGGCCAGATTTATACCATTTACAGCC
Organism: Hyperolius riggenbachi; assembly: GCF_040937935.1. Classification (NCBI taxonomy): domain Eukaryota; kingdom Metazoa; phylum Chordata; class Amphibia; order Anura; family Hyperoliidae; genus Hyperolius; species Hyperolius riggenbachi. The sequence continues at coordinate 424,863,133 of NC_090646.1, forward strand.
CAAGTCCACTACCACCAGCCATCCCCCCACACACACACAATCCCCCCCCCACCCTTTCAACATAGGCAGCCAGATGCCACCCTATTAGTATAGGTAGCAGATGACCCCTCAGCCAGATAACCCCCCCCCCTCCCCTCAGTATATCAGTATAGGTATCTACCAGAGTCCCTTCCCCCCTTTATAGGTGAAATTGTCAGCATAAATGCAAGTGTATAAGTGACAGTATTATTGTCAGTATTAGTGCAAAATTATTGTCAGCAAATTAGTAAGCTTATACCCTAGCAATATGATGTAAATAGCACCCCAGCAATCCTCTTAGTTCTCAAGTGGAATCACACGGCTGGTTGCAGCTGGGACAGAGGAGTAGGTGGGTGAGTAAAGGAGTTGCTGGCAAGACTCATTCATGCCACCAATACATTCAGTGGGGTCACTAATGGCACACTGGAGCTGGGGATGGGTCCCCTGAGTGTAGAGGTCCTCCTCCTGCCCAGACTGAGCTCCCATGAGCTCTTGCTACTGCCAAGGCTCTCTGAAAACCTGTGGGCGTGGTTTATTTAGTTTATAGGGAATTAGAGTATTAAAACAAAAAAGTATTTGGCTTGAGGAATGCCCTATAAACAATAGGAAAGGAACACAATTATGCAATGAGTAAAAGTTCACCTCGGATCCACTTTAAACAAGGTAGGAACATACACATTCCATGCAGATACGGAGATTTAAAACCCAGGTTCCTCCAGTAGCAAGAGAGGTATAAAAACCACGTAGAGACTCATTTAAAAAATGAATAAATAATTATTTATGTTTTGTGTACTGTGCAAAAGATTTGAAAAGGTTTCTAGATTTCTACTAGTGGAGCTCATGAAGCACTGTTAAAAGTGCCGTACACTATAATTTTAACATTATTTATGCCAGTAACATGCGTGTTGCACAAATAGCACAATCTGTGTTTCGTAGGTAATGCACGTGTTGCTAGAGTAGCTTGCGTTACACTAGCAACACTTGTGTTACCTAGGCAACATGGTTTGTACTACTTGCCCAATGCATGCCACATTATTATGCCACATTATTGTTTACTAATGTGAAAATTGCAGCGCTGTACCTGCTCATGGCAATATTAAAGGGATTTTGTGAATATGCCCCACTGTTCTGTGTCTCCATCTGAGAGAATTTCCAACACTTCATGTTTAAACAGTATGAACCAGTCAGAAAAAAACATAAAACATTTTCTATAGAAAGGGGAAGTTAGAATTCACATCTTATTTTTATTGCTATCCCTCATTTCCTATCTCTGTTATTTTTATAGTAAATCTAGTGTTAGCTAAAGAGAAAACATTTTTGTTTTTGTTTTGCTAAATTAACAAAAGTTGTTTTAGGTAATTTAGGTAAATGTTTTAATGGTGTATGCAGCAATCTTAGCTCCATAGACTTGTATTCCCTGTAAAGAGGAACTTTAACCCAGGATTAAACTCCATTCCAATCAGTAGCTGATACCCCTTTCCCACAAGACATCTTTACCTTTTTTCAAATAAACTATCAAGGGGAGGGGGGTCTGCATGACTTATTATTGTGATGAAAAACCTCTCACATTGTGGCAAATAATGGCTTTTTCCAACTGCCAAACAAGCAGTATCTCCCTGTGTGCATAGAACTCTCAGTAAGGAACATTCTAGATCACCTGACAGAACTAAAGATGTCACCACCAGGGATACATTTCAGAATGTAAATCAGGGAGAGGAAAGATTGGGCAAACACTGACTAAATCATCTATAAATAAATACTGTAAAAAGAGCAATTGTATGCATTATGCTATTTTCACTACAGTGCCTCTTTAAAGTGTAAACATACAATCTAAGTACATAGATAACATGAATGTATGTAGCATTAGGATGGGGACAATCATTACACAATTAGGTGGGTCAAAAAGCCAGGACAGCAATAATACTTTTGGATGTGTGAAAAGGGGATCAATACCAGGCATGAGTGAGTGTCCAATTGTCTTTTACACCAATTAGGTTGTAAACCTACTAAGACAAAGTCATTAACTGTAGTAGTGTAAAGCCTATTGTCTGTTCATATACATGGACACGGTCAGTGAATAACATAAAAAAAAACATAGAGAAAATGAGGAGTTAGAAGAAAAAATTATAGTGATAATAATAAACTAGAACTTAAAGCTCACTCATGAGTCTAGATTACATGTTTAATCTGTTCCTCAAGGTATTTAAAATGGGGAGGAGCTCTGAAGTGCAGACCTATAGGGGTCCCATCACACTGCCAAATGCCCCAGATCAACATCCAGAGAATAGCATTAGTAGCAATGAGGAGGATTTGCATTCATTGTCACAGCGAGTAGAGCAGCAAGGCGGAGGTGCCCATTGCAATGTGCAGGCAGTAGACAAGGCAGCAGTCAATGTTTAGCAAGATTTGAGAGAGTGCAGCTGGTGCCCGTAAAGCTAGACCAGTTGCATGCACCTCTTCAGTATGGGCTTTTCTTAGCTGTCACACTGAGGACAAATCACAAACCAGATGTTTGCTTTTAAGCCATTAGATCAGCAGAGGGCCCAATGGGAGTCAGTGGTAAACAAGTGGCATTATGTCTTATATGGAAAATTACAACAGTGTGCAATGGAAGAAGGATAATGTTACAAGGGAACAGGGAAGGGATGTTTCCTTCGCTACTCTTCCTCATCTTTCACATCCTCCAATCCATTGATCCCACTCCCAACAAGCTGAAAAAAGGAACATCTTTTAAACTACTACTTCGAGCTGTTCATAGTATTATTATCATTAATGGTTCTTCTGACAAAAAATGTTCATGAGAACCTGAAAGTTACGTAGTTATTTGTGTTGAAAAAAGAAAAATGTCCATCAAGTTCAACAAATAAATAAGGTACAACACTAGCTTGCACCCTCACATATCCCTGTTGATCCAAAGGAAGGCAAAAACCTCTTACAAGGCATGATTCAATTAGCCTCAAAAGGGAAAAAAAATCCCGACTCCAGATAGCAATCAGATAAAATCTCTGGATAAACTCCACCAGGAATTATCCAGTAAATTTAACCATGGATGTCTTTCAATGCAAGGAAAGCCCCCCTTAAACACAGATATAGACTTTGCCATAACTACTTCATGTGGTAATATATTCCACATTTTTAATCACTCTTACCATAAAGAACCCTTTACTAAATACATGGCTAAAACTTTTTCTTCCTTGCACATATCATGTCCCCTAGTCCTTTGCACAAGCCTTTGGACACAAATGCTCATCTGCCAAGCTTTCATATTGCCCTTTGATGTATTTATCCATTTTAATTACTAAAGACACTAAGGTGTCTTTTCTCCAGAGTAAATAAGCCCAGTTTATCTAACCCTTCCTGGTAAGTGAGACCTTCCATTCCTCTAACCAATTTTGTTGCTCATCTTTGCACCTGCTCTAAAAATGAAATCCTTCCTGTAATGCAGTGCCTAGAACTGAACTCCATATTCCAGATGCAGCCTTACTAGAGAGTTAAAAAGGGACAGTATTATGTTAGCATCCCAAATGTCTATTTCACTTTGAATGCATCCCAAAATTGCATTTGCTTTAGCTGCAGCAGCTTGTCATTGAATATGATTATTTAACTTGTTATCAACCAGTACTTCCAAGTCCATTTCCAAGTCTGATGTCCCCATCTGTATCCCATTTATTTTGAATGGTGCTAGACTGCCGGTACAACCAAAATGCATGGCTTTATATTTTTTTCAACATTGAACTTCATTTGCCATTTACTGTATGTGCCCAGCCATCCTATTTAGATCCGTCTGCAATAATATCTTTCTGAGAGTTGATAATGCTGCACAATTTGGTATCATCTGCAAAAATAGCAACATTACTTTTTACTTCATCCACTAGGTCATTAATAAATAAATTGAATACTACTGGACCCAGTACTGACCCATGTGGGACCCTACTGTTAACAGTCACCCTTTTTGAATATGATGCATTGACCTCAACTCTTTGCTTATGTCCATTAGCCAGTTCCCTTTTCCCAAATCTTATTTTTTGCTCTTCTTAAATAACAGGAAAATGTAGGCTATATGCCAATCTATTGGAACTATCCCACTGAAAAAGAGACAAAAGATAAAGGGGTTTAGCTATAACTGAATCTAATTTCCTTAGCACCCAAGGATGTATGCCATCCGGGCCAGGTGCCTTATTGGTTTTGATTTTATTTATTTATTTGATTTTATTTAGTCTTGTCTTCACTCCCTCCTGAGTTAAGTATTTAATATTAAAATTAGAAGATTGGGACCCTCCACATCTGTAATTTGCAACAATCATGTTTCCTTTGTGAACACAGAAGCAAAGCAAACATTCAATAGTTTTGCCCTACTTTGGTCGTCCACCATTGAATTCTCTCCCTCATCCTTTAGGAGTCCAACACAGTCCACCTTTCTTTTTTTACAGTTGATATACTTGTATATATTCTTTGGATTAGATTTGATATCCCTATCAATTTTCAGCTTATAGGCACTCTTGTTCCACTTCATTTTATCCCTAACCTTTCTATTCATCCATAGAGGTCTTTTTTTTATTCCTAGAAGCTTTGTTTTCATATTGGATATATTTACTACGATATTAATTGAGAATAATTTTAAAAGTTTGCCATTTCCTTTCAGTGTCCTTTTCTTTATAGTATACTATAACAGTCCACCAAACATGAAGTGCACGCCTGAGTTGATTGAACTTTGATTTTCTAAAATTCATAGTTTTAGTTGTTCCGCTGCTTCACGACCTATTAATAACCAGATCAAACGTTATCATGTTGTGATCACTATTACCCAAATGTTCTTGAACCTGCACGTTTAATACAATATCTGGTCTATTTGAAATGATCAAATCCAGTAGTACATTCCTCCTAATTGGTTCAGTTACCATTTGAGTCAAGTAACTGTCCTGTAGTTGAAGTCACCCATAACTATGACCTTGTATTTTACTTGCAGCTTTTTCAATCTGCTGCAAAAGTTGCAGTTCTGCAGCATCATTGATATGTGGTCCTATAGCACACCCCAATAAGCCATTGGCAACAGTTATTTACCCCATGAATAGTTACCCAAACGGACTTCATATATGTTCATGGCAGATGTAAAAGATTTTTTAACAAATTTGTTATCCAATCATGGCTTTCATCAATTCATGTCTTCATTGTTCCCACAATGTCATGGCCTTTGTTTATCCAAACAAACTCTAGTGCATCCATTTTATTTGCAAAGCTCCTAGCATTAGTTACCATGCCAACCATTACCCCCACATTTTCCAATTTTGGTAACATTTAATGGGTTACATGAAGGTTTAACTGCCTCCTTACTCTACAACCTAAATATATTAATTAAAAATATTCAACAAGCTATCTTCCAGTGTCTGACACTGTGACAATTTCTTATAAAAAACTCTGATCAACATTTTTAAAGCTCTGGATCAAAATCTTACTTATTTCACCACTTAAGGACCAGGGGATTTTGGAATGATCGGTGCTGCGTGGGCTCTACAGCCCGCAGCACCGATCAGGTAAAAGGCAGGGCGATCAGACTTCCCCCCTTTTTTCCCCACTAGGGGGATGTCCTGCAGGGGGGGTCTGATCGCCGCCGGCTACTATTGATTTGCGGGGGGGGCTCCTCAAAGCCCCCCTCCGCAGCGTTTTCCGGGCTCCCTCTGCTTACCTCCCTCTCCCATGTCCTCTGTGCGGCGCAGGACAGATATCCATCCTGCGCCTGATAGAATAGGCTTCTGCCTATCAGATGCCGGCGATCCCCGGCCAATCAGAGGCCGGGGATCGCCGATCTACGTCACGGCGCTGCTGCGCAGCAGCGCCGTGTGATGTAAACTGCGGGGATTCCTTCCCCGCATGTTTACATTATGCGTGTGAGCCGCGATCGGCGGCTCGCACACTGTTCACGGAGGCAGTCTCCGTGAACTGGCATGGAAAGGCCGCTCGATCGAGCGGCCGTTTCCATGCTACACTACTAACGACCCGCCAACGCCTATGGGCGTTAGGCGGTCATTAAGTGGTTAAAATAGACTACAATGCAGTCAGGGGAATTCACATCATTATGTAGTATTACTAAACAATCCTACAACTATGCTTACATTTATTTAATTAACATCCCTTAGATATGCTATTTACCCCATCTGATGAACCTAAGAGAGAACAACCTCCCCAGCACTATTGTGCTGCACACAGCTTCTAAACACATTAACATGCAGAATTCCATTTAAATGCTTGACAACACCCTTCCCTATTTTTTTTCTGGCACCAATGTTTCTGATATGCTTTCATGTTGAGTTGCAATTACTTTGATTTTTATAACTTTGTGTTTGAGTCACAGCTACCTACAACTACACATGATTATTTATCTTGATCTTGCTATTACATACATTATGTATTCACTTTTACCTACATGCCAGAATGGCTAGTGAGGTAATAAGAATGTTGGGGCCTTGAAATGGCAAAAAGAGATCAATAGTGCTTGGGTATCTGATTTGGCTTCACAAAACCAACTTAATCATGCAAACATGTACATTTCTACAAAAGTCTTAGGTACTTTGGTCAAAGCACTTACAGTATGTCACACAACATTGTTTATCAAACTCTCTAAACTATTGCACAGATACCTTTGGGGGTACCTTCTCCAGGCAAAGGCAGATCAAGCGGGCAAATTTTGTATATGTATTTGTACATGCCACTATTAAAGGATACCAGAGTCCAAATCAATATGAGAAACTCACCGCTCCCCCCCATTCTCCATTCTGCCCCGCCGACCCTAATAAATGCCTTCTGGTACCCACTTCCTGGTCGGCTGGGTCACGCATCACTGCGCCTGGGCTGGCCCGGCTAAGTGGGTCCTGCAGCCGCGACCATGACCGGGAGCACTCTGCACATGCGCATGACATCATGTGCATGCGGAGAGCACTCCCGGCCGCAGTCACGCGCTGTAGGATGCGCGCAGCCAGGCCAGCGCAGGTGCAGTGATGACCGAACTGGCTGTCCAGGAGAGGGTGCCAGAGGGCATATAGACTCTCTAGAATAGACCTTGTTCGTGGCTCCAATAAAATTGCCATAATCACTGGTAAAGTTCGATTTAAATTAAGGAGTGCATGATAGCTCTCCAGTGGTTATGGAATTATATACTATAATCTGCTTGAGAGTACAACGTTCCTGTTAACATAGAAAGACTGCTAAAATAGATAGCTGAATAAATGATTATTTATAGAAGCTGACACAGAAATGGAGAAAAAGACATACCTCCAGGTGTGCGTTAAATGTATTATCTTTCCTATACATAGAGATTCACATAAGTGCAACCTAGAGCTGGTAAAATATGTCAAAGATCTTGAGAGTCTGTATTGTCCATTAGATACTAATAAAAAAGCATGACTGAATTCTGACTGACTTAACCCCTTCCCCACCACTGGTACACATACTGTATATACGCCCCTGGAAACTTCACTTAACAACCAGGGGCGTAGATATGCGCACTTCTTTATTTACCTTGTCATTCCCGATCTCCATGCCGCTACCATTCATTTTCATGGCAATCCCGCCATTCCATGATCGGTGAATGGGAACAGCTTGTTCCCAAACCCGATCACAGTTCCTGTGATGAATGAAAGTCAGTGTTAGCGAGAAGCTGGCATTCATTTACAAAGTGAAAGTAAAACAGTTCTTACACATAACACTTCCGTGTACAGTTTACAGTACCCAGGAATTAAGTGGAGCACTATCCCATGGCCAAAAAGTAAAGTGCACGCACATACACTATCATATTGAAAAAAAAAGAGTGCCTGAAGTAAACCCACACAGACACGGAGAACATACAAACTCTGTGCAGATACAGTCTGCCCTATATTTAGAAGACCCTAAAATCTAATTTTCAAAATGAAATTCTGCCTAGCTCTGTGTGTGAGGCTATGACAGATGTGTTAAGTAGAACTGGAAAAGAACCTATCTTTTTATTAAATACACATTACAATACACTGGCAAGCTTTATCAATAAATATGTTAATGTTTTACTTCATTAAAATCAGTTAGGTTTCATACCAAATCAACAAGACCCTGTAGCACTGCAGCAAATAAATCTTATATTTTTATTTTTTAACATAGAAAAGTTCTTCAATGCCCTAGACTACCAAAACTGATAAACGAATATACCAGATTTTGCAAAAATGTCACATCTCTGCAATGACAAAAATAATTGTGAAAATGTATGGGTACGAGAAAACACGTTTTTGCACAGATGAGAATATGCATGAAAAATTATATGCATACATGCAAAAACAATTTTTCACCAAATGCATTGAAGTCAATTGGCATAAAAACATTGTAATGGATTGCGGAGACACCGCCGCACGATCTGGCAGCAGGGCGGCTGTCTCCGCGTTTAGACCGGCGGTTTCCGCACAGCAGCATGCGTCTGGTTTGTCTGAGCCTAGCAGTGCACACAGATGGAGAGCTATGCGCGTGCGCTCTAGGAGGCAGGACCTTTATGCCAGTAAGTGAGGGATCAGCTGATCAGGACGATCAGCTGATCCCAGCGCAGTGGGTGATTGGCTGAGTGGTGCTGGGCGGCGCTGAGGAGCGCTGCACTATATATACATCTTGCCTGTCAGTTGCTGGTTGACTGCCATTGCGAATACTTACGTGTGAGCACTCAGACCAGTCAGATCCCACAGTGTGTTAGAACCAGGAGGACCTGGGAATTCACACTTAGCCAGATTACGCTTGTGTTATATGTTAAACCAGTTCCAGGATGTTGTGACCAAGGACCTCACAACCAAGCTTAGGCATACTGTGTCATTGCTGTGTTATACTTTAGACCAGTTCCAGGGTGTTGTGACCAAGGACCTCACACCCAAGCTTAGGGATACTGTGTCATTCCTGTGTTATACTTTAGACCAGTTCCAGGGTGTTGTGACCAAGGACCTCACACCCAATCATAGGGATACTGTGTCGTTACTGTGTTATACTCTAGACTAGTTCCCGGGTGTCGAGACCACGGACCTCACGCCCCAGGCTAGGACTTTGTTATATTTATATAATATGACTATTTGCTCTGTCGACCTTTCTCTTGCTTTCTGATTCGGTACCTCTGCATATCTGCCTACCTGTTGCCAAACCCTGCCTGTACCCGGTTACCGAATAAGTCTTCTGTCTCTGCACCTCATCTGCTCGTGTGTTGCCGACCTGGCTTGCCCGACCTCCCAGGCTTTCACTCTCCCTGAGTGCTCAGTCTATCTGTACCAGCAGTGACACCATTCCTCCAGGTGTCAGCTGCAACCAGGACTCCTGCTCCTCAGAGAGTCTGGCCTGTTAGCAGACAGTGGCCTCTTCCTCTGGAGTCCCCTGGCTGCAGTACAGTCTATAATCTGATTATTATTATCCCTGATTGCCAGGTCCTCACTATCAAGGAGATAGTTTCTGCACTGCCCAGGGCCACCTGCCCCTCAGGTGGTTCTTGGCTGAGCTGCTTATATCTCCCGTTTCTCGGGAGATAGTCTACAGTTCATTATCACTTTTACTATTAGGTGTCCAGAGGTTAGTCATATTTGTATTATTGGTGATTCTGCAGATCATCCATAATCAAGTATACATCTGTATTGTTGATGATTCTGCAGATCATCAATAATCAGATTCTCTCTGTGTGCTGACACCAATCGTTACAGAACGTCAGACCTGAAAAACAAAATGGACGCACTCAACAGCCGTCTTGATGCACTCACCACCTCGGTGGAGAATTTCATCAGGGTGCTGGACGGACACCAGACCCAGATCACTGCATTGTCTGGGTCCATACAGGTCCTTCAAACGGCTGTAAATGCAGTGCGATCTCCTCCAGTTACAGACTTACGCATGTCTGTACCCGAACGGTTTTCTGGTCATAGATCTGACTTTCAGAACTTTAAAAACCGAGTAATGTTGTATTTTGAATTAAGACCCAATTTATCAGGAACTGAGGCACAGAGAATTACATTTATTAAGACCCTTTTGTCAGGGGATTCTCAAACTTGGGCATATAGCCTTCAGGCAGGGCATGAGGCTTTAACGTCAGTTGAGGAATTTTTTAAAGCCATGGCCATAATTTATGATGATCCGGACATTGCCTCCACTGCTGAGCGGAAGCTTAAGACCTTGCGTCAAGGCAAGGATCCGGTAGAAGTCTACGCAGCTGAATTCAGGAAGTGGTCTGTGTCAGCTAGATGGGGGAAATTTGCTTTGTTAGACTGTTTTTTATTAGGGTTGTCAGACGCAGTCTCTGATTTGATGTTGGGACACCCTGAACCAAAATCTATTGATGAGGCAATCGCTTTAGCAGTACGGGTTGATCGCCGTTTACGGTATCAGAAACAAACCCAGGGTAAGAACACTGTAAGGTATGTCTCCTACACCTCTCCTCCACCCGTCTCACCTCTGCCAGAGCCAATGCAAATTGGACAGTCCAAATTGACACGAGTGGAAAAGAATCGCAGGAAAACAGAACAGCTTTGTTTATACTGTGCAGAGGAGGGTCATAAGGTGCAGAATTGTTCCAAGAAGTCGGGAAAAGCTGCCGCCTAGGTGTAATCAGAGGTAATACCCTAGGCGCGCAGTCATTACCTCTAAATAATAATCATTTGCTCCTTCCCTGTTCTGTCACATGGGAGGGTCAGACTGTTACCACTGAAGCTTTCATAGACTCTGGTTCAGCGGCTAACTTTATAGATTACGAGTTTGCAAAAAATTTGGGGATTCCTATACTCCCCTTAGACCAACAGGTTTTGGTCACTGCAGTAGATGACTTTCCTCTGCAAAGTAGACATCCCCTGTCTCGAACCCCGAATTTGAGGTTCAGCGTTGGGGTGCTACATAAGGAGAATCTACAATTTTTGGTCCTGCGTATGGCAACATCCACTGTCATTCTTGGCATGCCATGGTTACAACTTCACTCTCAATCTGAAGTATATCTGCCCGCCTCTGGGGAAATATGAGTATTTTGGGGAGTCCTGTCGGGGCTAGAGGTCCATCACTCCTCTTTGGTAATCCAAACGACACACGACAATCCCAGTAGGACTCAACCCAGCATGGATGTATATCCAATCTTTATTGCATGTGTATCAGTAGCAGCAATACAAGAGCATCACAACAGCATGCATGACGTTTCGGGCGGAAGCCCTTTCTCAAATGCTGAAGTATCCTTCTGCACCTCACCCATATAAAGCCTATAAAACATCACGCCCCCACCTTAGGGGCGGGCACCAACTTACAAATTTCTTAACCCCTACTTGGGAGGACAGAGCAGCGATAAAAACTCATAGAAAACATCTCAGGCTAAAATCTTCATTTAACCCGCCTGGTGACTGTGTCCCCAGCCTGTCCATCCAGAAAGCCTCCCGCCTAAGGAGGGCATTCCTATAATCACTACCTTCTACACACTTAACCACCTCCAGCACTTGCCACCTAATCTGTGTCACTCTGTGTCTTAATTCAATAAAGTGTCGTGCCAAGGGGGACTCTCTTTTTGTCTGTACCTCACCTTCTCTCACTTTCGGTGGATTTTGTATACTGCTTTTGTGCTCATTGAGCCTTGTTTTTATTTCCCTTGTGGTCTGGCCCACATAGGCCAGGCCACACGGGCATTTAATGAGATAAATTACACCCTTGGTATCGCATGTGGCATAATGCCTGAGTGGGATGGGAAATCCCGCACTAGGATGGCGCACCTCAGTGCCTTTAATAATACTGTTACAATGTTGACAATTCAAGCACGGGTATGTACCAACCTTCCCAGGGCCTAAAAACATCTGTTTTTTCCCTTGTGTGCGTCCAACATCAGCCCGCACTAAGTGGTCCCTTAGGGATCTACCTCGTCTATATACGAACCTCGGCGGGGTCTTACATACATGGACAAGCTGGGGATCACTCTCAATCACTGGCCAGAATTTAAAAACCATATCTCTCAATACCGTAGATTCCCCACAGAATGTTGTAATGAAATTCACCTCACTGGATGCATTTTCAATCTCAGCCTTATAGTCTCTCAATTGTCTTCTATCCATTTCCAACACCTCTGTCATTATCTCTTCACATCTTACTTTACTGTAGCCTCTGGCAACAAAATCCTGAGTGAGGAGCCGTGCCTGTTCAAGAAACAATTCATCTGTGGAGGTAATCCTCCTCGCCCTAATAAATTGGCTCTTGGGGAGACCATGGATCAGAGGGCGTGGGTGGCAACTTTCTGCTGACAGAAAAGAATTCTTGTCAGTCTCTTTTCTATATAAATTAGTAACCACCTCCCCCTCCTTTTTCATGATCTCCACATCCAAAAAATGTAACCTCTGGGCGTCATACTCCATTTTAAATTTAAGAGTCTCATGTCTCTGATTCAAATCATCAAAAAACAGGCACAGCTCCTCTTCACTACCACTCCAACAGAAAAACAAGTCATCAATAAACCTGCAGTACCCCCGGATGTGCCCAGGGGCCCCCCGCCCCAAAAAATGTATATTTTCAAAGACTGACATTACAATATTTGCCACAGAAGGCGCATAGGGCGCCCCCATGGGCACACCGAGGGTCTGCAGGTAAAAAGCATCACCAAATCTGAAATATGAGTGGGTGAGGCAGAATTCCAAAATTGACATCACAAAAACAAGCATCTCATCCCCAACCCTCCCATCAACTCTCAATCTCTCTTGGACTGAGTGCAATGCCTCCGTATGTACAATATTATTATAAAGGTTCACAACGTCCATAGACACCAAGAAATTCACTCCCTCCATGTCTATACCTTCCAATTTGTTCAAGAAGTGAGTTGTATCCTTTAGACATATTTCATTTTCTTTGATGATCGGCTGTAACCATGAATCTATATATATCCCCAGAGGCTCCACCAGGGAGTCCACTGCCGAAACAATGGGTCTACCTGGTGGACGCCTCAGGTCCTTATGAATTTTTGGTAACGTATAAAACACAGGCGTCCTAGGTCTCTCTTTCTTCAACACTGCTAACAACTCTTTGCTTATAATTCCTGTGCTAGCCGCATCATCAAGTAGGACATCCAACTCCCTCTTAAACCCAAAGGTGGGGTCACCCGATAGTTCTCTATACATCTGAGCATCACTCAATTGATGCATGATCTCTGCCACGTAATCCTTACGGTCCTGAATGACAATGGCCCCCCCTTTGTCCGCTTTCTTAATGACTATGGACATGTCCCCTTTAAGCGTCATGAGTGCTTTATGCTCACTCCTAGTGAGATTATATTGCCTCTTCTTCTTTTTTTCCACTAATCGCTTAGTCTCTTTCAGCACAAGTTTCTCAAACAACTCCAAGGCACTGCTAGTATATGGAGGGTCAAGTTTACTCCTGGGCCTCAGCTTTATTGGGATCTCAGCCTCTTCCCTCAGCCTTTCAGTTATACCTGTATCCCTCCTTGGTCGATTTAAACTGAACCACACTTTCCATCTGATATTTCTTGTATATTTGTATAGATCAACTTTCACATTAAACATATTAATCCCGGATGTCGGAACAAAGCCTAGTCCCTTATTTAGCACGCTCAATTCATCCTTTGTTAATTCCCTGCTGGAAATATTATACACAGTGCAGTTTCTGTCCCATACATGACCGTCTTGAGGCCTCACTCCCCCAGCCTGGCTACTCACAGTTCCTTGGGGAGCGTCAGCGCCTGTGATGGTGGTCTCTGTCAGCCTGCACATCGTTACTGCGGCTGACTCCGCGTGATCGGGCGATTTGCTGGCTGCTGGGGATGTCCGTATGACCCCCCTCTGCCGCCTCTGCCGCGACCCCTGCCTCTTTCGCTTCCGGCGCCTCCTCTTCCTCTCGGCGGATTCCCTCTTCCGCCTTTGGGCTCTGTGGGCTGTGTATAGGAAAAAGGAGCAGCGTACTCCTGCTCACTGCCAGAAAGATCTGCGTCAGAACCTGCGCCTGCAGGGGGAGGTGGATTCCTACTGTATTGGCGTGCAATCCTCCGCGCCAGCCTCCAGGTATACACTTGATTACGATCGTAATCCTTCGTATCCCTCTTGAACTTATCAACCTTTACTTTAAGGATACTATCCTTCAACTCTTTGATCGTATTATCCAATTGTTGTTTGAAGGTGTTGTAGGCTTCTAATGTTTCCTTACTCAGCAGTTCACCTGTCAATTTCTCTACTTCACTCCTAGCTTCAGCGATCTGCGGATGTAAATATTGCACAGTCAGAAGCATCAGATCCTGAGAACACTTGTTTAGGATGCCATACCATTAGCTACAAAGTCAGGATTATCTTTACATAACAGCGGTGATAGGACTATTCTTAATCCCCTCGGGATCCTATCCACCTTTATATATTCCGTCAAAGTGGAGGCATGCAAAGACAATGTCACTTCTTTCCTTATTGCTGCTTCTAATTGCACTTTTAACTGCTCCACTGGGTCCGCTTGTGTACCTGTAAAGGTGTATCTGATAGAATCACCCAATTCCAATATCGCTGCTCTCTCCTCAGAAGAAATGCTGTAGTATTCTGCTTTATTTTCACTCGTGCTTGCAATCTCCGCAAACGACATATTCGTTACCCCGTGGCTGCTGCAGACAAGATGGTAGATCCAATCGCAATCTGAAGTATATCTGCCCGCCTCTGGGGAAATATGAGTATTTTGGGGAGTCCTGTCGGGGCTAGAGGTCCATCACTCCTCTTTGGTAATCCAAACGACACACGACAATCCCAGTAGGACTCAACCCAGCATGGATGTATATCCAATCTTTATTGCATGTGTATCAGTAGCAGCAATACAAGAGCATCACAACAGCATGCATGACGTTTCGGGCGGAAGCCCTTTCTCAAATGCTGAAGTATCCTTCTGCACCTCACCCATATAAAGCCTATAAAACATCACGCCCCCACCTTAGGGGCGGGCACCAACTTACAAATTTCTTAACCCCTACTTGGGAGGACAGAGCAGCGATAAAAACTCATAGAAAACATCTCAGGCTAAAATCTTCATTTAACCCGCCTGGTGACTGTGTCCCCAGCCTGTCCATCCAGAAAGCCTCCCGCCTAAGGAGGGCATTCCTATAATCACTACCTGCTACACACTTAACCACCTCCAGCACTTGCCACCTAATCTGTGTCACTCTGTGTCTTAATTCAATAAAGTGTCGTGCCAAGGGGGACTCTCTTTTTGTCTGTACCTCACCTTCTCTCACTTTCGGTGGATTTTGTATACTGCTTTTGTGCTCATTGAGCCTTGTTTTTATTTCCCTTGTGGTCTGGCCCACATAGGCCAGGCCACACGGGCATTTAATGAGATAAATTACACCCTTGGTATCGCATGTGGCATAATGCCTGAGTGGGATGGGAAATCCCGCACTAGGATGGCGCACCTCAGTGCCTTTAATAATACTGTTACAATGTTGACAATTCAAGCACGGGTATGTACCAACCTTCCCAGGGCCTAAAAACATCTGTTTTTTCCCTTGTGTGCGTCCAACATCAGCCCGCACTAAGTGGTCCCTTAGGGATCTACCTCGTCTATATACGAACCTCGGCGGGGTCTTACATACATGGACAAGCTGGGGATCACTCTCAATCACTGGCCAGAATTTAAAAACCATATCTCTCAATACCGTAGATTCCCCACAGAATGTTGTAATGAAATTCACCTCACTGGATGCATTTTCAATCTCAGCCTTATAGTCTCTCAATTGTCTTCTATCCATTTCCAACACCTCTGTCATTATCTCTTCACATCTTACTTTACTGTAGCCTCTGGCAACAAAATCCTGAGTGAGGAGCCGAGTAAGCAAAGAGTTGTTAGCAGTGTTGAAGAAAGAGAGACCTAGGACGCCTGTGTTTTATACGTTACCAAAAATTCATAAGGACCTGAGGCGTCCACCAGGTAGACCCATTGTTTCGGCAGTGGACTCCCTGGTGGAGCCTCTGGGGATATATATAGATTCATGGTTACAGCCGATCATCAAAGAAAATGAAATATGTCTAAAGGATACAACTCACTTCTTGAACAAATTGGAAGGTATAGACATGGAGGGAGTGAATTTCTTGGTGTCTATGGACGTTGTGAACCTTTATAATAATATTGTACATACGGAGGCATTGCACTCAGTCCAAGAGAGATTGAGAGTTGATGGGAGGGTTGGGGATGAGATGCTTGTTTTTGTGATGTCAATTTTGGAATTCTGCCTCACCCACTCATATTTCAGATTTGGTGATGCTTTTTACCTGCAGACCCTCGGTGTGCCCATGGGGGCGCCCTATGCGCCTTCTGTGGCAAATATTGTAATGTCAGTCTTTGAAAATATACATTTTTTGGGGCGAGGGGCCCCTGGGCACATCCGGGGGTACTGCAGGTTTATTGATGACTTGTTTTTCTGTTGGAGTGGTAGTGAAGAGGAGCTGTGCCTGTTTTTTGATGATTTGAATCAGAGACATGAGACTCTTAAATTTAAAATGGAGTATGACGCCCAGAGGTTACATTTTTTGGATGTGGAGATCATGAAAAAGGAGGGGGAGGTGGTTACTAATTTATATAGAAAAGAGACTGACAAGAATTCTTTTCTGTCAGCAGAAAGTTGCCACCCACGCCCTCTGATCCATGGTCTCCCCAAGAGCCAATTTATTAGGGCGAGGAGGATTACCTCCACAGATGAATTGTTTCTTGAACAGGCACGGCTCCTCACTCAGGATTTTGTTGCCAGAGGCTACAGTAAAGTAAGATGTGAAGAGATAATGACAGAGGTGTTGGAAATGGATAGAAGACAATTGAGAGACTATAAGGCTGAGATTGAAAATGCATCCAGTGAGGTGAATTTCATTACAACATTCTGTGGGGAATCTACGGTATTGAGAGATATGGTTTTTAAATTCTGGCCAGTGATTGAGAGTGATCCCCAGCTTGTCCATGTATGTAAGACCCCGCCGAGGTTCGTATATAGACGAGGTAGATCCCTAAGGGACCACTTAGTGCGGGCTGATGTTGGACGCACACAAGGGAAAAAACAGATGTTTTTAGGCCCTGGGAAGGTTGGTACATACCCGTGCTTGAATTGTCAACATTGTAACAGTATTATTAAAGGCACTGAGGTGCGCCATCCTAGTGCGGGATTTCCCATCCCACTCAGGCATTATGCCACATGCGATACCAAGGGTGTAATTTATCTCATTAAATGCCCGTGTGGCCTGGCCTATGTGGGCCAGACCACAAGGGAAATAAAAACAAGGCTCAATGAGCACAAAAGCAGTATACAAAATCCACCGAAAGTGAGAGAAGGTGAGGTACAGACAAAAAGAGAGTCCCCCTTGGCACGACACTTTATTGAATTAAGACACAGAGTGACACAGATTAGGTGGCAAGTGCTGGAGGTGGTTAAGTGTGTAGTAGGTAGTGATTATAGGAATGCCCTCCTTAGGCGGGAGGCTTTCTGGATGGACAGGCTGGGGACACAGTCACCAGGCGGGTTAAATGAAGATTTTAGCCTGAGATGTTTTCTATGAGTTTTTATCGCTGCTCTGTCCTCCCAAGTAGGGGTTAAGAAATTTGTAAGTTGGTGCCCGCCCCTAAGGTGGGGGCGTGATGTTTTATAGGCTTTATATGGGTGAGGTGCAGAAGGATACTTCAGCATTTGAGAAAGGGCTTCCGCCCGAAACGTCATGCATGCTGTTGTGATGCTCTTGTATTGCTGCTACTGATACACATGCAATAAAGATTGGATATACATCCATGCTGGGTTGAGTCCTACTGGGATTGTCGTGTGTCGTTTGGATTACCAAAGAGGAGTGATGGACCTCTAGCCCCGACAGGACTCCCCAAAATACTCATATTTCCCCAGAGGCGGGCAGATATACTTCAGATTGCGATTGGATCTACCATCTTGTCTGCAGCAGCCACGGGGTAACGAATATGTCGTTTGCGGAGATTGCAAGCACGAGTGAAAATAAAGCAGAATACTACAGCATTTCTTCTGAGGAGAGAGCAGCGATATTGGAATTGGGTGATTCTATCAGATACACCTTTACAGGTACACAAGCGGACCCAGTGGAGCAGTTAAAAGTGCAATTAGAAGCAGCAATAAGGAAAGAAGTGACATTGTCTTTGCATGCCTCCACTTTGACGGAATATATAAAGGTGGATAGGATCCCGAGGGGATTAAGAATAGTCCTATCACCGCTGTTATGTAAAGATAATCCTGACTTTGTAGCTAAATGGTATGGCATCCTAAACAAGTGTTCTCAGGATCTGATGCTTCTGACTGTGCAATATTTACATCCGCAGATCGCTGAAGCTAGGAGTGAAGTAGAGAAATTGACAGGTGAACTGCTGAGTAAGGAAACATTAGAAGCCTACAACACCTTCAAACAACAATTGGATAATACGATCAAAGAGTTGAAGGATAGTATCCTTAAAGTAAAGGTTGATAAGTTCAAGAGGGATACGAAGGATTACGATCGTAATCAAGTGTATACCTGGAGGCTGGCGCGGAGGATTGCACGCCAATACAGTAGGAATCCACCTCCCCCTGCAGGCGCAGGTTCTGACGCAGATCTTTCTGGCAGTGAGCAGGAGTACGCTGCTCCTTTTTCCTATACACAGCCCACAGAGCCCAAAGGCGGAAGAGGGAATCCGCCGAGAGGAAGAGGAGGCGCCGGAAGCGAAAGAGGCAGGGGTCGCGGCAGAGGCGGCAGAGGGGGGTCATACGGACATCCCCAGCAGCCAGCAAATCGCCCGATCACGCGGAGTCAGCCGCAGTAACGATGTGCAGGCTGACAGAGACCACCATCACAGGCGCTGACGCTCCCCAAGGAACTGTGAGTAGCCAGGCTGGGGGAGTGAGGCCTCAAACGGTCATGTATGGGACAGAAACTGCACTGTGTATAATATTTCCAGCAGGGAATTAACAAAGGATGAATTGAGCGTGCTAAATAAGGGACTAGGCTTTGTTCCGACATCCGGGATTAATATGTTTAATGTGAAAGTTGATCTATACAAATATACAAGAAATATCAGATGGAAAGTGTGGTTCAGTTTAAATCGACCAAGGAGGGATACAGGTATAACTGAAAGGCTGAGGGAAGAGACTGAGATCCCAATAAAGCTGAGGCCCAGGAGTAAACTTGACCCTCCATATACTAGCAGTGCCTTGGAGTTGTTTGAGAAACTTGTGCTGAAAGAGACTAAGCGATTAGTGGAAAAAAAGAAGAAGAGGCAATATAATCTCACTAGGAGTGAGCATAAAGCACTCATGACGCTTAAAGGGGACATGTCCATAGTCATTAAGAAAGCGGACAAAGGGGGGGCCATTGTCATTCAGGACCGTAAGGATTACGTGGCAGAGATCATGCATCAATTGAGTGATGCTCAGATGTATAGAGAACTATCGGGTGACCCCACCTTTGGGTTTAAGAGGGAGTTGGATGTCCTACTTGATGATGCGGCTAGCACAGGAATTATAAGCAAAGAGTTGTTAGCAGTGTTGAAGAAAGAGAGACCTAGGACGCCTGTGTTTTATACGTTACCAAAAATTCATAAGGACCTGAGGCGTCCACCAGGTAGACCCATTGTTTCGGCAGTGGACTCCCTGGTGGAGCCTCTGGGGATATATATAGATTCATGGTTACAGCCGATCATCAAAGAAAATGAAATATGTCTAAAGGATACAACTCACTTCTTGAACAAATTGGAAGGTATAGACATGGAGGGAGTGAATTTCTTGGTGTCTATGGACGTTGTGAACCTTTATAATAATATTGTACATACGGAGGCATTGCACTCAGTCCAAGAGAGATTGAGAGTTGATGGGAGGGTTGGGGATGAGATGCTTGTTTTTGTGATGTCAATTTTGGAATTCTGCCTCACCCACTCATATTTCAGATTTGGTGATGCTTTTTACCTGCAGACCCTCGGTGTGCCCATGGGGGCGCCCTATGCGCCTTCTGTGGCAAATATTGTAATGTCAGTCTTTGAAAATATACATTTTTGGGGGCGGGGGGCCCCTGGGCACATCCGGGGGTACTGCAGGTTTATTGATGACTTGTTTTTCTGTTGGAGTGGTAGTGAAGAGGAGCTGTGCCTGTTTTTTGATGATTTGAATCAGAGACATGAGACTCTTAAATTTAAAATGGAGTATGACGCCCAGAGGTTACATTTTTTGGATGTGGAGATCATGAAAAAGGAGGGGGAGGTGGTTACTAATTTATATAGAAAAGAGACTGACAAGAATTCTTTTCTGTCAGCAGAAAGTTGCCACCCACGCCCTCTGATCCATGGTCTCCCCAAGAGCCAATTTATTAGGGCGAGGAGGATTACCTCCACAGATGAATTGTTTCTTGAACAGGCACGGCTCCTCACTCAGGATTTTGTTGCCAGAGGCTACAGTAAAGTAAGATGTGAAGAGATAATGACAGAGGTGTTGGAAATGGATAGAAGACAATTGAGAGACTATAAGGCTGAGATTGAAAATGCATCCAGTGAGGTGAATTTCATTACAACATTCTGTGGGGAATCTACGGTATTGAGAGATATGGTTTTTAAATTCTGGCCAGTGATTGAGAGTGATCCCCAGCTTGTCCATGTATGTAAGACCCCGCCGAGGTTCGTATATAGACGAGGTAGATCCCTAAGGGACCACTTAGTGCGGGCTGATGTTGGACGCACACAAGGGAAAAAACAGATGTTTTTAGGCCCTGGGAAGGTTGGTACATACCCGTGCTTGAATTGTCAACATTGTAACAGTATTATTAAAGGCACTGAGGTGCGCCATCCTAGTGCGGGATTTCCCATCCCACTCAGGCATTATGCCACATGCGATACCAAGGGTGTAATTTATCTCATTAAATGCCCGTGTGGCCTGGCCTATGTGGGCCAGACCACAAGGGAAATAAAAACAAGGCTCAATGAGCACAAAAGCAGTATACAAAATCCACCGAAAGTGAGAGAAGGTGAGGTACAGACAAAAAGAGAGTCCCCCTTGGCACGACACTTTATTGAATTAAGACACAGAGTGACACAGATTAGGTGGCAAGTGCTGGAGGTGGTTAAGTGTGTAGAAGGTAGTGATTATAGGAATGCCCTCCTTAGGCGGGAGGCTTTCTGGATGGACAGGCTGGGGACACAGTCACCAGGCGGGTTAAATGAAGATTTTAGCCTGAGATGTTTTCTATGAGTTTTTATCGCTGCTCTGTCCTCCCAAGTAGGGGTTAAGAAATTTGTAAGTTGGTGCCCGCCCCTAAGGTGGGGGCGTGATGTTTTATAGGCTTTATATGGGTGAGGTGCAGAAGGATACTTCAGCATTTGAGAAAGGGCTTCCGCCCGAAACGTCATGCATGCTGTTGTGATGCTCTTGTATTGCTGCTACTGATACACATGCAATAAAGATTGGATATACATCCATGCTGGGTTGAGTCCTACTGGGATTGTCGTGTGTCGTTTACAACTTCACTCTCCTCAGATAGATTGGGTTTCAGGTCAGCTAATGAGCTGGTCTACCCATTGTTATCATCACTGTTTGGCGAAAGTAACCATGGGTAACACCAAGATCCAGATTAAAGGTGTGCCAAAACAATACGCAGAATTTTCTGACGTATTCTGTCCCAAATCAGCAGATAAACTTCCCCCCCACCGTACCATCGACTGTCCCATCGATTTAAGATCTGGTTGTATGCCTCCCAGGGGTCACCTCTAAAATCTGTCTGGGCCTGAGAAACTGCAGGAAAACATCAGAGAAAATTTGGCCAAGGGGCTCATCCATCCCTCTCGTTCACCAGCAGGGGCAGGATTCTTTTTTGTAAAAAAAAAAGATGGAGGCCTTCGTCCCTACATTGATTATCGAGGCTTAAACAAGATCACTGTGAAAAATCGTTATCCGTTACCTTTGATTGACGATTTATTCACTCAGGTTACCAACGCCAAGATTTTCTCGAAGCTAGATTTGAGAGGTGCATACAACCTAGTTTGTATTAGAGATGGTGACGAATGGAAGACGGCCTTTAACACACCCGACGGCCACTACGAGTATCTGGTGATGCCCTTCGGGTTGTGCAACGCTCCGGCCGTCTTCCAGGAGTTGATCAATGAGGTATTCAGGGAGGTCTTGGGGAAGTTTGTCTTAGTCTATCTGGACGATATACTGATCTTCTCATCCAATCTCTTGGAACATCGCAAGCATGTTAAGTTTGTTCTAGAGAAGTTAAGACAGAATCTGCTTTATGCTAAACTGGAGAAATGCCTCTTTCAAGTAACCTCTGTTGCCTTCTTGGGGTACATTATCTCTACGTCTGGCCTCTCTATGGATCCAGGGAAGGTTTCTGCTGTCCTGGAGTGGCCTCAGCCTGTGGGACTGAAGGCACTCCAGAGATTTCTGGGCTTTGCCAACTACTACAGGAGGTTTATAAGGGGGTGCTCTACAGTAGTCTCGCCCCTCACCAGTCTTACCAAGAAAGGGGCTGATACTCACCACTGGTCAGCAGAGGCACATGCTGCTTTTTCTACACTAAAAAAACTGTTCTGTTCCGCACCTATATTAAGACATGTTGATGTCACCTTCCCCTTTATCGTGGAGGTTGATGCTTCAGAGGTGGGGGTGGGAGCTGTATTGTCTCAGAGATCGGGCTTGCAGGGCAAACTCCACCCATGCGCCTACTTCTCTCATAGGTTTTCACCCGCAGAGAAAAACTACGACATAGGCAACCGGGAGCTTTTAGCCATTAAATTAGCTTTTGAGGAATGGCGACATTGGCTAGAAGGTGCAGAACATACTATCACAGTTTATACCGATCATAAGAATCTGGAGTACATAGAGGGTGCCAAGAGACTTAGCCCCCGTCAGGCCCGGTGGTCCCTGTTCTTTGCAAGATTCAGATTTGTAATTACGTATACCCCTGGTAGTAAAAACATCAAGGCCAACGCCTTGTCCAGGTGTTTTGAGCCCGAGACAGCACAGCCCTCAGCCCCTGAGACCATTCTACTTCAGAAGGTAGTTCTGGCAGCCACTGAGACCTGGAAGGATTGGACAGTCACTCTGAGTACTTACCAATCGGATGTTCCCGAGAGGAAGCCTGATGGGGTCATGTTTGTGCCACTACCTTTCCGTCTACAACTCTTGCAACTGTTTCATTCCCACAAGAATGCTGGTCATCCCGGGGCCACCAGAACTCAGGACTTACTGGCCAGATGTGCTTGGTGGCCTACTTTGGCAACAGATTGTAAGAAGTTTGTAAGAGAGTGTGCAGTGTGTGCTAGGAGTAAACCTTCTCGTCAGGCTCCTGTTGGTACTTTACAACCCTTGCCAGTCCCAAGTGAACCATGGACCCATTTGTCCATGGACTTTGTGGGAGAACTCCCCAGGTCTGAGGGCAAGACGGTCATTTGGGTGGTAGTGGACAGATTCAGTAAGATGGCTCATTTTGTTCCTTTGAAAGGACTCCCTTCGGCCCAGGAATTGGCTGATCTCTTCATCCAGCACATTTTCCGGCTGCATGGCATTCCGGAAAATGTAGTGTCAGATCGGGGAGTCCAATTTGTTTCCAAGTTTTGGAGAGCCTTTTGCCATCAGCTGGATATGGATCTTGCATTCTCATCAGGCTACCACCCACAGACCAATGGTCAGACCGAGAGAGTTAACCAATCCCTAGAACAGTTTCTCAGATGTTATGTTGCAGATGCGCAATCCGATTGGGTAAAATTTTTGCCGTTCGCAGAATTCACGCACAACAACCTGAAAAGCTCCTCTTCAGGATTTTCCCATTCCAGGTAGTTTTGGGAAGATCACCTAAGTTTGCTCCATTTCCGGTGGTATCTACACCATTCCCTGCCCTGGAGGATTGGCAGAGGGCTTTAAAGGAGATTTGGGGAATGGTTAAGAAAAACCTGGGGAAAGCTTTCCAGACCCAGAAAAGACAGGCAGATTAAAGGCGGTCCATAGAGTGGAAGTTCTCTCCAGGAGATTTGGTGTGGGTATCCACTCGGCATTTGGCCTTGAAGCAACTGTCGCCCAAACTGGGTCCTAGATTCATAGGACCATTCCCAGTGTCCAAGAAAATTAATAATGTCACTTACGCGATTGATCTCCCAGCCAGTATTAAAGGTGTGAGATCATTTCATGTGTCTCTATTGAAGCCAGCAGTGCACGTGGATTCCTTCCCCCCCCCCCCCCCTGTGTTGGTTGATGACCAACCAGAATATGAGATTAAAAAGATTCTGGACTCTCGCTTAGTGCAGAATTCCGTACAGTATCTGGTCCACTGGAAAGGATGGTGTGGAGGAGAGAACTTGGGTGCCAGATTGTCGCATGCATGCGGAGAAATTAAAGAAAGAATTTCATGACTCACATCCTGGGAAGCCTGGTGGGAAGTGTCTGGAGTCCACTCCTCGGGGGGGGGGGGGGGGTACTGTAATGGATTGCGGAGACACCGCCGAGCGGTCTGGCAGCATGGCGGCTGTCTCCACGTTTAGACCGGCGGTTTCCGCACAGCAGCATGCGTCTGGTTTGTCTGAGCCTAGTAGTGCACACATATGGAGAGCTACGCACGCGCGCGCTAGAAGGCAGGACCTTTATGCCAGTAAGAGAGGGATCAGCTGATCAGGACAATCATCTGATCCCAACGCAGTGGGTGATTGGCTGAGTGGTGCTGGGCGGCGCTGAGGAGAGCTGCACTATATATACATCTTGCCTGTCAGTTGCTGGTTGTCTGCCGTTGTGAATACTTACGTGTGAGCACTCAGACCAGTCAGATCCCATAGTGTGTTAGAACCAGGAGGACCTGGGAATTCACACTTAGCCAGATTACGCTTGTGTTATATGTTAGACCAGTTCCAGGGTGTTGTGACCAAGGACCTCACACCCAAGCATAGGGATACTGTGTCATTGCTGTGTTATACTTTAGACCAGTTCCAGGGTGTTGTGACCAAGGACCTCACACCCAAGCATAGGGATACTGTGTCATTACTGTGTTATACTTTAGACCAGTTTCAGGGTGTTGTGACCAAGGACCTCACACCCAATCATAGGGATACTGTGTCGTTACTGTGTTATACTCTAGACCAGTTCCCGGGTGTCGAGACCACGGACCTCACGCCCCAGGCTTGGACTTTGTTATATTTATATGTTATGACTATTTGCTCTGTCGACCTTTCTCTTGCTTTGTGATTCGGTACCTCTGCATATCTGCCTACCTGTTGCCAGACCCTACCTGTACCCGGTTACCGAATCAGTCTTCTGTCTCTGTACCTCATCTGCTCGTGTGTTGCCGACCTGGCTTGCCCGACCTCCCAGGCTGTCACTCTCCCTGAGTAGTGCTCAGTCTATCTGTACCAGCAATGACACCATTCCTCCAGGTGTCAGCTGCAACCAGGACTCCTGCTCCTCAAAGAGTCCGGCCTGTTAGCAGACAGTAGCCTCTTCCTCTGGAGTCCCCTGGCTGCAGTACAGTCTACCATCTGATTATTATTATCCCTGATTGCCAGGTCCTCACTACCAAGGAAATAGTTTCTGCACTGCCCAGGGCCACCTGCCCCTCAGGTGGTTCTTGGCCGAGCTGCTTATATCTCCCGTTTCTCGGGAGATAGTCTACAGTTCATTATCACTTTTACTATTAGGTGTTCAGAGGTTAGTCATACTTGTATTATTGGTGATTCTGCAGATCATCCATAATCAAGTATACATCTGTATTGTTGATGATTCTGCAGATCATCAATAATCAGATTCTCTCTGTGTGCTGACACCAATCGTTACAAACATCACTTAAAATGGAATCCCAGGCAGAACCCCTTAGGCCAAACCATGGCATTTCTGGTTCAGAAGCAGTGCTGGAAGAGGTAAGTTTTCAGGTTTCACCTAAGATAGTCAGTTGTGGTCAGTGTCAAACTCAGTGTGTAAGGGAATTCCACTGAAGTGGGGAGATTTGAGAGAAATCTTTTATTTGAGAATGAAAACAGGTGACTAGAGAGGAGGAGAGGAGGATGTTGCTAGTAGGACAAAGATTATAGTCAGGTCAGTATCTGGAGACAAGTGTAGTTAAGGAGACACTGGAGCGCACAAAAAATAAGATATAATGATTTGTATGTGTAGTACAGCTAAGAAGTAAAACATTAGGAACAGAGACATACGTTTAATATTGTTTCCTGTACAAAAAGAGTTAAGAAACTCCAGTTGTTATCTATGCAAAAGAGCCATTGAGCTCTTTTGCATAGCACGACTTTCAAAGTTACAGAGAGCTCTGTCTTCTGAAGCTTGTGATCTCAACTGTCAGTCATTGTATCTTCTTTTTCTCTGCAGAGAAGTGGTTCAAAAGTTCACTGGCCTGCTCTGTAAAATCATTTAGAATGCTGAGTAGTGTGAACTGCAAATATTAAAGAACGATGCAATGTTATATTAAAAAAAAACGATATAACTGAAAATAAAAATATGAGAATATTTTTTTTTGCTACTAATGTTCTAGTAATTACCTGTACTACACATACAATTCATTAGATCATCATGTTTTTGTCGCTTCAGTGTTTCTTTAAGTAGGGAGGGGTAAGACTGTACAGTAGAGTGCTTTGTAGGTGGGGGTTAAGATCTTGAATTGTCTCCTTTGTGTGATAGGCAGCATAGAAGATTGCTCAACATCTCCATTGACACTAGTAACAAATTAAATACAAATTTGTTTCAACTCCATGTAGGCATATAAACCTACATAAATCATCATACACTACAAGTTTTTCATTTACCGGTACTAATAATCACATAGAAGCAAGAAATGTAAGTAGGCACATAAACCAAGATAAAGCTTTAGGGACTAGTTGATACCCATTTATCAAGATAGAACTGCTGTAACTAAAAATTGGGGAACTGCTACTACGGTATGCTAACCCTTTTAGAACCCCAGAGGTTGGATACTTTTTTTGCTATTGGACCCTACACAGAGCCATGCCCAAGAAACCAAGGCTTTGTAGCCTGACTAGTGGGAAGAGTCATGTGACTTATAATAAAATGCAATGATATGAGTACATTTTCTTATGAAAAACCATAGTAATTGTCTTGCATTGCTAGTGTAGCCAAGTATAATACAATTAGTAGCACAGACTTGTCTTCTTTGAGCTTAACATGCTCTTGCTACAGTAGGTGTATTCTTTGATATTTCCGCTTGCACTCTCTTTGGTTCAAAATAACCTCAAGAGTTATAAATAATATACCCCTTTATAAATAATATGCCATGATGTTGCTAAAAATGTAATTGTAAATGTAGCACAAGCACTATCTGATTACATCTAATGTGCAAATCAATATTATTCATGCTTTAAAGTCATTAAAAAATAAACACTTTAAATATTATTGCGGTACATTTTTTTTTACATTTTTTAGTGATAATCTGTTAAAATTTATTTCTGCTTTCAAAAGTTATGTGCACTTAAATGAATGTTGGCCTCCTTGCAAAATTCCCTTAAAGCCATCTTCACGTTAGCATTTAATTTTATAGTTATCATGATCTGGAAAGAGCATATTTTGGGCGTATGAGTAGCAAATAGCTAATTAGTGATATTCTCTAGAGGGCTGGAATAATTATTTATGGAAATGAAACAGCCAACCAAACCTAAATTCTCCTCAGATTAACAATTCCGACCATATTTTGTTAATACAAAGCAGTGTATGCCAAACCCAACACATAGAAATGTTTTCTATCTAAAAGGCAGATCAACAGTGATTAAATCATAAAAGCTTAGATCAAAAGAGTTAAACATTATATTAAGCCATCCCAATGCTTAGATCAAAAGAGTTAAACATTATATTAAGTCATCCCAATATTTAGTGGGTTGACATAAAATGTTACCTAAGTGGATGGGGAATGTGACCTGTGTATTACTCTAGGGAAATGCATTCAAAACATTTTTTTTCTATCTGTGAAAACTATATTTATATTATATATTTCATTTTATTTAATACTGCAATAAAAGATGCACTGTTAAACTGGAAGTCGTGTTTATTGATCCTTCCTGGTACTTCTTCCTCCCTTAAAAGCATGCATGTCAAACTCTGGCCTGCACAGAGGGGTATTTGGAAGCTGCCATATTTATTCTCTTTTTAAACAATACCAGTTGCCAGAAGTCCTGTCGATTTTTCTGGTAATGTCTAAATCATACGACTGAAACAAGCAACTGAAACAAGCATGTGGCAAACCCAGTCAAACTTAAGTCAAACATCTTATCTACATGCAGTGGCGGCGCCACGCTGGGGCTTACCCAGGCTTCAGCCCCACAAAAAAGGCTGTCAGCCCCCCGAAAGCCCCCCCAGCCAGCCCAACCGCCGTATTTAAAAAAAAAGGTCAGGGCAGGGCAGGCTAAGGCAGACGAAGTCGAGATGGATCTCTGTGCACTCCACTGAGCCGCAAGGGCACGTCAGTGGCATAGTGACGCTGTCACGCTGACGTCACGTCATGTCAGGCCTGTGGTCTTTAGCCCAGCCCACCACCAGCCAAGCCTGAGCTGCCCTGGGCCCCCCAGACCACCACCATCAGCCAGGCCTAAGGCCTCCAGCCCACCACCAGCCAGGCCTGAGCTTCCCTAGGGCCCCAGCCCACCACCACCAGCCAGGCCTGAGCTACCCTGGAGCCCCCAGCCCACCACCACCAGCCAGGCCTGAGCCTGAGGCCTTCCACCCAGCCCACCACCAGCCAGGCCTGAGCTGTCCTGGGGACCCCAGCCCACCACCAGCCAGGCCTGAGGTGTCCTGGGGCCCCCAGCCCACCACCACCAGCCTGACTACATATACTGGGGACAGCTATACGCCTGGCTACATATACTGGGGACATTTATACACCTGGTTACCTATACTGGGGACACTGGCTGGCTGTCATTATGTGCATTTACTGGTGAAAGGCTGTCTGTCTGTCATTATGTGCATTAACTGGTGAAACGCTGCCTCTCATTACATGCATTTACTGGTGAAAGGCTGTCTGTCATTACGTGCATTTACTGGTGAAAAGCTGTCTCTTATGTGCATTTACTGGTGAAACGCTGTCTCTCATTACGTGCATTTACTGGTGAAAGGCTTTCTCTCATTACATGCATTTACTGGTGAAAAACTGTCTCTTATGCGCATTTACTGGTGAAACGCTGTCTCTCATTATGTGCATTTACTGGTGAAAGGCTGTCTCTCATTAGATGCATTTACTGGGGAAACGCTGTCTGTCATTATGTGCATTAACTGGTGAAACGCTGTCTCTCATTACATGCATTTCCTGGTGAAACACTGTCTCTCATTACGTGCATTTACTGGGGAAACGCTGTCTCTCATTACGTGCATTTACTGGGGAAACACTGTCTCTCATTATGTGCATTTACTGGGGAAACGCTGTCTGTCACTATGTGTATTAAGTTTATATTTTTTATGTAACTACATTAGCTGGCACAACTACATTACCGGTAGCCTCGCCCACATGACATCATGACCACGCCCATTTTTTCACCATGGCAAATCCCACCCGTGAGCCCCACCTGCCAGCCCTTGTGCCTCCTTTGAGCCTCCCCAAAAATCTAAAGCTGGAGCCGCCACAGTCTACATGCTTGTTCAGGGTCTATGGCTAAAAGTAATGGAGGCAGAGGATCAGCAGAACACCCATAAAATTTGTATTGTTTAATTCCCTAACGACCGTGTCATGCCAATGGGCAGCAATGCGGTGGCAGCCCCAGGACCACCTAATGCCGACTGACGTCAAGTCCTGGAGCTGCAGTTTCGCAGGGAACGAGGGCACCCATGCTCCGTGATCAGCCTGCTGCTAGCTGCGATCACGGCTATATTATAAACTGCTTTATAATCTACCGTGTATACTCGCAAGCAAGCCGAATTTTTGACCCCCAAAAAGTGAGCCAAAAGTTGGGGGTCGGCTTGCTTGCGAGTCATGTGGTCCCCGGTTCCCCCCCCCCGCTCCCCCCCCCCGTGGCCACCGCTGCTGTTATCTTAGCCGACGCCGCTTCCTCTATTCCCCTCTCCTGCCCGTAACTAATTCACAGCAGTGCACCCAACGGCGGCTGCTGTGATAATGAGGCAGGAAGCCGTAGAGAGAGAGCGGTTCCCATAGCAATGGCGATACACATTGCCGCTACAAGAAGCCACTCTCTCCTGCTTTCTGCCTCATTCACAGCAGCCAACGTGGGGCGCGCTGCTGTGAATTAGTTACAAGCAGGAGAGGGGAATAGAGGAAACGGTGCTGGCTAAGGTTATAGCAGCGGCGGCCACGGGGGGGGGGGGGGGGGGACTGCTTACCCATACTGGGGCGCTATACTGGCCACTACCTACCTATACTGGGCACTATACTAGCTATACTGGGCACTATACTAGCTATACTGGGGCACTATACTAGCTATACTGGGGCACTACCTACCCATACTGGGCACTATACTAGCTATACTGGGCACTTTACTAGCTATACTGGGGTACTACCTACCCACACTGGGCACTATACTAGCTATACTAGGCACTATACTAGCTATACTGGGGCACTACCTAGCCATACTGGGCACTATACTAGCTATACTGAGCACTTTACTAGCTATACTGGGGCACTACCTACCCATACTGGGCACTATACTAGCTATACTGGGCACTTTACTAGCTATACTGAGGCACTACCTACCCATACTGGGCATTATACTAGCTATACTGGGACATACTTGGGGGATCACGCAGCCAGCATTTCCTACCCCCGGCTTATATGAGGGTCAATCATTTTTCCCTGGTTTTACAGGTAAAAGTTGTGGGTCGGCTTATATGCGGGTCGGCTTGCTTGTGAGTATATACGGTATATTATAGATTATAAAGCAAAATCAAGCAAATAAGGTACACAAGGTAAATTGTAATTATAGCCCCTAAAAAGCAAGGAAATATTCAAAATAAAATATTTACCTACATTTTTAGTACTTTTTCAATTGTTAGCTGCTGAAAAGTTATTTTGGAGATAAGATAATGAAAAGTTAATCGAATAGGGCCCCATTTTGACTATTAACCTCCCTGGCGGTAACCCTGATTGAGGCTCTTGGTTGGAAATCCGCAGCTGAGAGTGGTAAAACCGAGCTAGACTAATGGTGACCGCTGCGAAGTCTATGCAAAGTATAGCGCACAGTGGGCATTTTCACTCTCCTCCCTGGGGATCCAGCAGTCAGCAGCCATTTTTATTCCTGTCCACTGAGGCTCTACATCTTCATGGTGAGATCGCCGTCTGTCGTCCTGACGGCAGACGGCAATCTCACTACAGGGTTACTGTGCCACCCGGTGTACTGAGGGAGAACTGCAGTGCTGGATCCCAAGGAGGTGAATAAGTGCAGGGCTGCCGCAGGCCTTCTGGCAGCGTGATTGTTTTCGGTTTTAGGGTCTAAAAGCATGCCAAAAAAAACCCCATAACTTTTAGGCCGTAAAATCTCGAGGTTAATAATCATGCAGACTTGAGCCGCCTACACATGCTTATTAAATGTCACCCTTAATAATCATGGATCAATAAGGCAAACGTTTGGGGAACAAGTACTGTACAGACACTCTGTTTAGCTTTAGCCAAGGAGTACGTACCATTCAGTGAAGAGGAGAGAAGGGATGGTGGGTGGTGCATGAGCTGGCCTCATCTTACGGTATGCTTTATGGAATTATGGAGCTTAAGTTTTCAAGTTCAAAAATCCACTATCTGCTTGCAGCTGTGCACAGTTTGGCGAGCGAATGGCAATCCTCAATGTAGCCACATGAACACAGGCTTGGGAACCTGTTTCCCACAGCAAACAAAGCAGTCCTAAGAATGTATGGATAATGGCACAACTGCAAGCAAACACAGTGGATTTTTGAACTTGAAAACCTCAGCTCCATAAATCTTCACTATTAAACGTTATGACTTTGAGAATAGGCTTTGTTCTAGTTGACGTTTAGTTGAGCTTTGAACATCCAACGTCATGCATGTTTGTCCATGTCCTTTAAATGAGGTGGCATTGTCAATCCTCATTCATTTTTATTGTTTTTCTTTACCTTTTCAGTTGAACCATGAAAATAAGACATTGTTTTTCACCTAGACTGAAGTATGTTATGCAGAAAAGAGCTGCATGGATATACCCAACATTTTTGGCCTGGTTAACAAAAGCACATGTACTAGTTCTGTTCATTTCAGTAGAGCCAGTTATGCACTGCTCTCTGCTCAATACAGCTAGCTGATTCATGGGACAGCCAATAGCAATTTCCAATCTTTTAGCTTAGATTCTGGATGGTAATGTTAAGAACATCTGAATGGAATCTAGATGTGGGAAAGGAGATGATGGTGTTGCAATACCACATGTTCTTTGCTATGATGATGTACTTGGAAATATGCTCAATATATGGAGTAAGTAACATCAAAGTAAATAGGTAGGGGGGTATTCCTCTGCTCCTATTATTCCATTCATCTCCTCAGCAACTGAAGTTATGAGCTGGATAATGAATGCATATTTATTGCACTAGGATGATAATGAACATGTCAAACCAGGGTACCATCAGTGGTGATCCACCTCAACTGGGGTGTGAATAGCTGCAACAAGAGTTTTCTAACCTAAAGTTGTGATTATTGGAAGGCTTATACCGCAGGTCAAGATTAAGTAATAAAAAAAAAGTTATTGGAGGAGAAGCTGTATATGTAAACGTAATCTTATATATCAAAAAGATATGATTAAATAACGCTTAGGAGCCAGGACAACCACTCTTTAAAAATTCAGTCTACAACAAGGGCAAACACTACATAATATGGCACAAAGACAGAATTAAAAACAGTAAGGTACTGGATCATGATCTATATCAAAAAGTGCTGTGCTCCATTAGATAATAAGTCCAGACCTAACCTGCAGATCAACTAGCCAGGTACTTGGCACATACCACAGCCCATATCTGCACATAATAAACCAATTTTCTTCACTGCATGTCAGAACTTTCGTTTGTGAAATTATTGGACAGTTGGACTGGGTGGCAATGAAACAACAGGCAATGCTCTTCACTCCTCGCAAAGCAAATGTATGTGAACCTCTACATATGTTAGTATCCCCAAAATGTACTCCATTACTTGCTTACAAGGCACAACCAGTCAGACCATTTATCACTCCTCACAACCAAAGGTCCCATCAGGCTGTCAACAATCTAGTCTCTTGGGTGGCTGGAAAGTGTGGAAAACCACTGGAAGAAGCCGGTGTGTGTGCAATGGGCGAGACCAATCTGCGTGTCTCTACATAATGTAGAGGAACACTAGTGTCTCTACATAAAGTGTCTCTTCATAATGTGTTTCACCAGTGTCTCTACATTCTTGGACACAGTATCCACATAAGAGGTCAGAGGCATCAGAAAATCAATAGCCCATTAAAAGGCATTTTTTTCAGCATATTGGAGATTTTAGTATCAGTCACTTAAGGCAGAATTGATTGCAAGCTCTTCCAGCCCCCTTCAGGCTGATTGGTCCCTCACTGTCTTCCCACTCCACATGGATCTTCCGCTAGATGGCCCGGAAATTCCAGCAGTTGGGGCATACTGCGCATTTCATGGTGTTTTTTTATTCTAGTTTTCTCAGGTACACTTTAAGAGACTATAAAGTCTAAAATAAACATTGTGTTCTCCTAAAAAGTTATAATGACTTCACCTCTTGAGACCTCTGACGCTTAGCCCAGCCTCTTACAGTAAATGGTTTAAAGAGGCGCCCTGGTGGTATATAAAAGCGTTTAAAAGCAGTTTTAAAACCGATAAAGGTTTGAGGTTGCTTACCTCAAGGATGACAAATCTTTGTAGGGACAAAAGTTTTTATTGGTAGCACAGGCAACGCGTTTCACGGGTCTGAGCCCGCTTCCTCAGGCCAATAGCAGTGCCAGGCCAATTGAAATAGCAAGCTAGGTAAGCAACCTCAAGCTGAGGTAAGCAACCTCAAACCTTTATCGGTTTTAAAACTGCTTTTAAAAGCTTTTATATACCACCAGGGCGCCTCTTTAAACCATTTAGTGCATCCCCAACCCCCATACGATACCCGTGTGAGGGGTGGAGGCAGAACATTTGTGGTTTACACCACGGTGGACATCTGCCTCCCTTCTTTTTTCCAAGGAGAGCGACCACATCCAGGTCCTTAGTGACCTCCCCGAGTGGAGTCGGATTAATTGTCTCCACCTGCTTCCTGTGGTCGGTTGCCCCTCTGCAATCCACTCTTGTGAGTAGATTCCTATCTTCTACATTGGCAATTTTGACTAAACATATTACACTATTGGGCTCCCGTGTTTTTTGTTTCCTGTGTCTTTTCCCCAGAAGGTGTCCTGACACCAATCATCCACTACAGCCTCTTACAGGGTAATGTTTTTCTCTGAGACAATAGATGGCGGCTCTTTGCCCTCAATAAAATCCAGCTGTCTTTTTTCTGTATGTCCTTGTCTCTAGTTTAGTACCCATTTTTTCCCATTGTTCCCATTTAATTCCTGAACCAAACTCTCCAGTTTTGCTTTAGACTCCTTCCAAAACACCAAGATATCATCCATGTAGCACACCCAGACGATGACACGTTTCCCATATATCTGCATCAGATGTGATGACTACATCTACCAGCATATGTTCCCTAAGTAATTAACATAGAACTTCTCTTCAGTGATAACCACTTGATTTAAAACTGCATATACAAAGGATTTATTATAATTACAGAAAAGTATGTTTCTAAACCCAAATTATGGCACATCACAAGTCAGAAAGCTGGCAAACGTATACATGTTGACAACTTTACACAAGTTTCATAATCAAAAGGTCCATCTGCTGGTTTAGCAAGTTTGTTGAAAAGTTTCACACATTTCTAGATAGCAGCTGCATTTCAAAATGTGTAAATAGAAACTGCATAACATTTACATAGATCATACTGTAGTGGTACTGTGCAAAGCTTCAATGAGGAATAACTTGTATTTTCAAAGAGATCATATCTGCAGGTTATAATTAGATTGGTGTTGTAGATTTAAAAAGAAAACATAATCTTTATGAAGCTCAGCTCCATCAAACGAAGAGATATACATACTTTCTTTTTATTATTGATGTCCTCATCTCACTGGGGAAATTTTCTGCCACTACCATCTTGTAACACCCATGAAAGAGGGGAAAAGTGTGTGAAATTTCCCTAGGAGGAATGCAAATTAAATCCTGACAGGTGTTCAAGATTCAAAATTCAAGCACTTTATTGTCATTGTGTAACACAACCAATGTACTTTTCATGACAACCCCACGGTGCATATAGGGAACATAGTGATAGTAACAAAGGTAGGAAAAAGAAGATATTATACAAGAATGCCAGGTATTACAGATATTTAGACGATTTGTACACAGTGTTAATTATTTCAGAGAGGATTCAGAGTTCATCAAGCTTATGGCGGATGGGAAAAAGCTGGTTTTTAGTCTGTTTATTTGTATGCGGATTGATCTAAAACATTTACCTGATGGAAGGAGCTCAAACAAGGCATTTCCAGTGTGAGTATTGTCCTCGATAATGTTTTTGGCCCTTCTCATACAGCCAGTCTTAAGGCGCGTACACACGCTGAGCGGATCGTTCAGAAATAGCCTTATCAGTCTGCCGACAGCACGTAGGTCTGGCGGACCTGTAGTTTGCGGAAGTATGGCGTGTGTACACGCCTTTATATAAAAGTTTCAGTGATTGTAGTTCAGTGCCGATAATGACTCCTGCTGTTTAACAACTCGCTGCAGGGCTTCTCTAGCAGCCTTGGTGCAGCTGTTGTACCAGGCCATCATGCAAATGCAATTGGTCAAAACGCTTTCTATAGTGCATCTGTAGAAATTAACCAGCAGCTTTTGTGGGAGGATAGCGTTCCTTCGTTTTCTCAAAAAGTAGAGGCGTTGTTGTGCTTTGCCAGTTACAGCTAAAGCATTGTCAGCCCAGGACAGGTTATCTGCGATGGTGACTCTCAAAAACTAAAAGCTGGAAACTCTCTCCACAGCCTCTGCATTGATCATTAATGGTATGTGAGTGGTCATTTTGGTGGTCCTAAAGTCCAGAAAAACTTCTTTGGTCTTTTTTGTATTTAATAACAGGTTGTTAATGTCGCACCATGCAGTCAGGTTCCTAACTTCTTCTCTTTATGCAGCTTCCTCATTGTCTGATGTAAGCCCAATGACAGTCATATCATCAGCAAACTTAACAATCATGTTTGAGGTATGTATAGGCTGCCAGTCATGGGTGAAAAGTGCATAGAGGTTCTAATCTTTTCCTACTCTAGATTAAAAATCATCTTACTTGAAGTCCTTTATGACACCAACAGGTTTAAAAGGAAGTAGAGGAAATACTTCCCAATGTAGCACCATACACTAATAGGAATCTAGAAGAGCACAAACTTAATAATGTAGCAGGTACAGCAGATATCAAAGCTCTTATCACTTACAGTGCTGCCCATAATTATTCATACCCCTGGCAAATTCTGACTTAAAGTTACTGCTGTTCAATCAGCAAATAATTTTTTGATGGGAAATGACATAGGGGTAGTGTTGGGCGAACAGTGTTCGCCACTGTTCGGGTTCTGCAGAACATCACCCTGTTCGGGTGATGTTCGAGTTCGGCCGAACACCTGATGGTGTTCGGCCAAACTGTTCGGCCAGCGCTGTGATTGGCTGAACGGGTCACGTGTAGTGTTGGGCGAACATCTAGATGTTCGGGTTCGGGCCGAACATGGCCGCGATGTTCGGGTGTTCGAGCCGAACTCCGAACATAATGGAGGTCAATGGGGACCCGAACTTTCGTGCTTTGTAAAGCCTCCTTATATGCTACATACCCCAAATTTACAGGGTATGTGCACCTTGGGAGTGGGTACAAGAGGAAAAAAATTAGCAAAAAGAGCTTATAGTTTTTGAGAAAATCGATTTTAAAGTTTCAAAGGGAAAACTGTCTTTTAAATGCGGGAAATGTCTGTTTTCTTTGCACAGGTAACATGCTTTTTGTCGGCATGCAGTCATAAATGTAATACATATAGGAGGTTCCAGGAAAAGGGACCGGTAACGCTAACCCAGCAGCAGCACACGTGATGGAACAGGAGGAGGGTGGCGCAGGAGGAGAAGGCCACGCTTTGAGACACAACAACCCAGGCCTTGCATGAGGACAAGAAGCGTGCGGATAGCAATTTGCGTTTTGTCGCCATGCAGTCATAAATGTAATACAGATGAGAGGTTCAATAAACAGGGACCGGAAACGCTAACCCATCACAGATGTTCATTGTTCATGTTACTTGGTTGGGGTCCGGGAGTGTTGCGTAGTCGTTTCCAATCCAGGATTGATTCATTTTAATTTGAGTCAGACGGTCTGCATTTTCTGTGGAGAGGCGGATACGCCGATCTGTGACGATGCCTCCGGCAGCACTGAAACAGCGTTCCGACATAACGCTGGCTGCCGGGCAAGCCAGCACCTCTATTGCGTACATTGCCAGTTTGTGCCAGGTGTCTAGCTTCGATACCCAATAGTTGAAGGGTGCAGATGGATTGTTCAACACAGCTATGCCATCTGACATGTAGTCCTTGACCATCTTCTCCAGGCGATCGGTGTTGGAGGTGGATCTGCACGCTTGCTGTTCTGTGTGCTGCTGCATGGGTGTCAGAAAATGTTCCCACTCCAAGGACACTGCCGATACCATTCCCTTTTGGGAACTAGCTGCGGCTTGTGTTGTTTGCTGCCCTCCTGGTCATCCTGGGTTTGCGGAAGTCAGTCTGTCAGCGTACAACTGGCTAGAGGAGGGGG
Organism: Hyperolius riggenbachi; assembly: GCF_040937935.1. Taxonomy (NCBI): domain Eukaryota; kingdom Metazoa; phylum Chordata; class Amphibia; order Anura; family Hyperoliidae; genus Hyperolius; species Hyperolius riggenbachi. The sequence continues at coordinate 424,900,878 of NC_090646.1, forward strand.
AGGATGTCAATCTCCTCTTTAAAGTCTCCACAAGGGCCTGCTGGTATTCTTCCATTTTGACCTGTCGGACTCTTTCTTCAAGCAGTTTTGGAACATTGTGTTTGTACCTTGGATCCAGAAGGGTATAAACCCAGTAATTGGTGTTGTCCAGAATGCGCACAATGCGTGGGTCGCGTTCAATGCAGTCCTAGGCCGAAGAGGTCATAGCCTAGAGTCACAAAAACCTGTTTATTTGGGCTATTTCAATGGTAGTGATGGTGACGTACATAAATCTCAGCCATGGCCGTTAGCAACGTCTGAATTTCACGAAATGTCTCATGCAGGTAGAAGACATATTGTTAGACTTGGATTCCAAAGATGGGGTCCCTACATCTCTGCAAACCAGAGTTACAGGGGTCCAAAATTGGTCAAATCCCCCATAGGCTTTCATTGCCTCCCTATTTCACTTTCCAAAATCTCACATCTTTTCAAAGGGCAATGGCTCAGCAGTACCAAATTTTCTAGCATTGTAGGGACCCTTAGGGGGAACATGACTGGTGAGTTTCGGGCCCCTAGGCCAAAGAGGTCATAGCCTAGGGTCACAAAAACCTGTTTATTTGGGCTATTTCAATGGTAGTGATGGTGACGTACATAAATCTCAGCCATGGCCGTTAGCAACGTCTGAATTTCACGAAATGTCTCATGCAGGTAGAAGACATATTGTTAGACTTGGATTCCAAAGATGGGGTCCATACATCTCTGCAAACCAGAGTTACAGGGGTCCAAAATTGGTAAAATCCCCCATAGACTTTCATTGCCTCCCTATTTCACTTTCCAAAATCTCACATCTTTTCAAAGGGCAATGGCTCAGCAGTACCAAATTTTCTAGCATTGTAGGGACCCTTAGGGGGATCATGACTGGTGAGTTTTGCCACTGCTGAGCCATTGCCCTTTGAAATGGTGTGAGATTTTGGAACGGTAAATAGTAGGCCCAATGAAAGCCTATGGGGGATTTTACCAATTTTGGAGCCCTGTAACTCTGGTTTGCAGAGATGTAGGGACCCCATCTTTGGAATCCAAGTCTAACAATATGTCTTCTACCTGCATGAGACATTTCGTGAAATTCAGACGTTGCTAACGGCCATGGCTGAGATTTATGTACGTCACCATCACTACCATTGAAATAGCCCAAATAAACAGGTTTTTGTGACCCTAGGCTATGACCTCTTTGGCCTAGGGGCCCGAAACTCACCAGTCATGTTCCCCCTAAGGGTCCCTACAATGCTAGAAAATTTGGTACTGCTGAGCCATTGCCCTTTGAAAAGATGTGAGATTTTGGAAAGTGAAATAGGGAGGCAATGAAAGTCTATGGGGGATTTTACCAATTTTGGACCCCTGTAACTCTGGTTTGCAGAGATGTATGGACCCCATCTTTGGAATCCAAGTCTAACAATATGTCTTCTACCTGCATGAGACATTTCGTGAAATTCAGACGTTGCTAACGGCCATGGCTGAGATTTATGTACGTCACCATCACTACCATTGAAATAGCCCAAATAAACAGGTTTTTGTGACCCTAAGCTATGACCTCTTTGGCCTAGGGGCCCGAAACTCACCAGTCATGTTCCCCCTAAGGGTCCCTACAATGCTAGAAAATTTGGTACTGCTGAGCCATTGCCCTTTGAAAAGATGTGAGATTTTGGAAAGTGAAATAGGGAGGCAATGAAAGTCTATGGGGGATTTTACCAATTTTGGACCCCTGTAACTCTGGTTTGAAGAGATGTAGGGACCCCATCTTTGGAATCCAAGTCTAACAATATGTCTTCTACCTGCATGAGACATTTCGTGAAATTCAGACGTTGCTAACGGCCATGGCTGAGATTTATGTATGTCACCATCACTACCATTGAAATAGCCCAAATAAACAGGTTTTTGTGACCCTAGGCTATGACCTCTTCGGCCTAGGGGCCCGAAACTCACCAGTCATGTTCCCCCTAAGGGTCCCTACAATGCTAGAAAATTTGCCACTGCTGATCATTTGCCCTTTGAAAAGATGTGAGATTTTGGAACTGTAAATAGGAGGCCCAATGAAAGCCTATGGGGGATTTGACCAATTTTGGACCCCTGTAACTCTGGTTTGCAGAGATGTAGGGACCCCATCTTTGGAATCCAAGTCTAACAATATGTCTTCTACCTGCATGAGACATTTCGTGAAATTCAGACGTTGCTAACGGCCATGGCTGAGATTTATGTACGTCACCATCACTACCATTGAAATAGCCCAAATAAACAGGTTTTTGTGACCCTAGGCTATGACCTCTTCGGCCTAGGACTGCATTGAACGCGACCCACGCATTGTGCGCATTCTGGACAACACCAATTACTGGGTTTATACCCTTCTGGATCCACGGTACAAACACAATGTTCCAAAACTGCTTGAAGAAAGAGTCCGACAGGTCAAAATGGAAGAATACCAGCAGGCCCTTGTGGAGACTTTAAAGAGGAGATTGACATCCTCCCCCTCCTCTAGCCAGTTGTACGCCGACAGACTGACTTCCGCAAACCCAGGACGACCAGGAGGGCAGCAAACAACACAAGCCGCAGCTAGTGCCCAAAAGGGAATGGTATCGGCAGTGTCCTTGGAGTGGGAAAATTTTCTGACACCCATGCAGCAGCACACAGAACAGCAAGCGTGCAGTTTCACCTCCAACACCGATCGCCTGGAGAAGATGGTCAAGGACTACATGTCAGATGGCATAGCTGTGTTGAACAATCCATCTGCACCCTTCAACTATTGGGTATCGAAGCTAGACACCTGGCACAAACTGGCAATGTACGCAATAGAGGTGCTGGCTTGCCCGGCAGCCAGCGTTATGTCGGAACGCTGTTTCAGTGCTGCCGGAGGCATCGTCACAGATCGGCGTATCCGCCTCTCCACAGAAAATGCAGACCGTCTGACTCAAATTAAAATGAATCAATCCTGGATTGGAAACGACTACGCAACACTCCCGGACCCCAACCAAGTAACATGAACAATGAACATCTGTGATGGGTTAGCGTTTCCGGTCCCTGTTTATTGAACCTCTCATCTGTATTAAATTTATGACTGCATGGCGACAAAACGCAAATTGCTATCCGCACGCTTCTTGTCCTCATGCAAGGCCTGGGTTGTTGTGTCTCAAAGCGTGGCCTTCTCCTCCTGCGCCACCCTCCTCCTGTTCCATCACGTGTGCTGCTGCTGGGTTAGCGTTACCGGTCCCTTTTCCTGGAACCTCTTATATGTATTACATTTATGACTGCATGCCGACAAAAAGCATGTTACCTGTGCAAAGAAAACAGACATTTCCCGCATTTAAAAGACAGTTTTCCCTTTGAAACTTTAAAATCGATTTTCTCAAAAACTATAAGCTCTTTTTGCTAATTTTTTTTCCCTCTTGTACCCACTCCCAAGGTGCACATACCCTGCAAATTTGGGGTATGTAGCATGTAAGGAAGCTTTA